>NW_027529638.1:2581457-2724207 GCF_008692635.1 Crocuta crocuta | reverse complement strand
TTGAATGCTGACAAAAACTGAGGACTGATGGATGTGGGGGGAGGGGGGGATGGGCATGGAGGAGGACACTTGTGGGGATGAGCACTGAGTGTTATGTGGAAACTAATTTGACAATAAACTATATAAAAAAAAACTTTTTCTCAAACATCATCCCCCCCCCTCTCTCTCTCTGTATCAAAATAAAGGAATAAACATTTTTTTAAAAAACTGCTTGGGGGGCTCCTGGGTGGCCTAGTCGGTTAAGCGTCCAACTTTGGCTCAGGTCATGATCTCACTGTTCGTAGGTTCAAGCCCCACGTCGGGCTCTGTGCTGACAGCTAGCTCAGAGCCTGGAGCCTGTTTCGGACTCTGTATCTTCTCTCTCTGACCCTCCCCTGCTCATGCTGTCTCTGTCTCTCTGCCTCTCTCTCTCTCTCAGAAATAAATAAAACATTAAAAAAAGTGCCTGTTCTAACAAAATGAATGTACAAGGAAAAACAGAATAACAAAATAGTCCAGACTCTTAAATATAGAGAACAAATGGTTGTTTGCCAGAGGGAAGGTGGGTAGGTGACAGGTGAAATAAATAAAAGGGATTAGGAGTCCACTTATCATGATGGGCACTGAGTAGTGTATAAAATTGTCAAATCATTACACTGTCACCTGAAACTAATATAACACTGCATGTTAATTATACTTGATAAAAAATTAAAATAAAAAGAAAATAAATGAAAGTACCTAGTCTTGTAATCTCCACTGCCTCTCTGCTCATTCTTTTTTCTCTCCAATATAATTCTAATTCCTTCTCCTTTCCCTCTACCAGATCTGCTCTTGTCAAGGTCACCAGAGACACTTACTTGCCAAATAAATCATTAATTCTCAGTCTTCACTATACTTGATCCATGAGCATCATCTGACAGACAGTTGATCATTTGAACTTGTTGAAATACTTTTTCATTTGACTTCTAAACAACCACTTTTTTTTTGTTGTTTTTTTTTTACCTGCTTCCCTGGCTGATCCTTCTCTGACTCTGTTATACCCTTTTTAACTCTCCATCTTCTAAATACTAAATTGTCTCAGGGATTGGTCTTTACATAGCTTTCTTCTCTAGATAGATACACATCCTTAGTGATATCAGTGAGTCTTATGACTTTAAATACAGCCTCTATGTTAGTAATCTACAAATCTCCAGCTGGAACTTTCTCCTAAGCAGTCAACTCATATATAGAAAGCAGCTTCCTCGGCATCTTTTCCTGGATAATTAATAAACATTTCATGTTAGCTGTACACCAAAGGCAAATTCTCATTTGGCTTCTCAAATATGCCCGTTCCATAGTTTTCTCAACCTCAAAAAATGTCAACTTCATCCTTCCCACTCTAAGGCCAATGGCATTGGACTCATCTTTAACTCCTCTTTTTCTTACCCTACAATCAATCTTTTAGAAAATGTTTAGAAAATATACCTTTAAAATATATTCAAATTCAATCACTTCTCACCACTTCCACTGTAACCACTCTGGTCCATCCATATCATGTCTCACTTGGATTATAACAGCAGTCTCCTCTCTGTTTTTCCTTCTAGCCTTGACCTCTCCTATTTTCCACATAGCATCTTGAGTGGACCTCTTTGTAAGTCAGATCATGTCACTCTTCTGCTCACAACCCTTACTGGGTTTCCTATCTCAGAATTATTCAAAATCAAAGTAATTAAATCGCTCCAAAGTATTATGTCAGTGATTGCCAACCTTTATTGTGAATCAGAATCACCTGAAAGGAGTTAACATATTCAGATGCCTTCCATTGCCTAATTAAGATGCAATGGGCAAAAGGGGTTGAAAAGGACAAACTTCTAGTTATAAATAAGTCATGAGGATGTAATGTACAGCACGGTGATATAATTAATAATGCTGTATCACATATGTAGCAGTTGCTAGGAGAATAGATCTTAAAAATTCTTATCACAAAAAGAAAATTTGTAACAATGGTGACAGATGTTAACTTATTTTGGTGATCATTTTGCAATATACATATAGAATCATGTTGTAGGTCTGAAACTAACATAATGTTATATGTTCATTATATCTCAAAAAAAAAAAAAAGAAGATACAGTTGGAACTTTAGTGGATCCCAAGTTCTGAGATTTTTAGGCCACCGACCAGCCTAACTTCCCCTCTGATCTTATTCCCTACCACTCTCCCCTGCGCACCTTATCTTCTCCAGCCACATTGGTCTTGACATTTCTCCCCATCATGCCAAGGTAGCTTCTGCCTCAGGAAGTTTGCAGTAATGTTCCTTCTGCCTGGAGCACTTTATGTCCTCACTGTCTCCCCACTATCTTCATGGTATAACCTGTCCTCTTTCGGGTCTCTACTCAAATGTCACTTTCTCAGAGACAACTTCTGAGACCACTTTATATGTGATGGCAAACATCTCTCTTCCTCCTCTGCTTTCTTTCATTCTTACCTTTCCAATTTTCTTCATAGCACATGTTTATGTGATTGTCTATTTTTTTCTCCCCACTACAAAATAATCTCCATTGGGTTAGGGACTTTGCTTGTTCTATTTAACTACCCATGCCCTGAACAGGGCCTGGTAAATGACAAGTGCTCACTGAGCAGGTTGTGAAAGAATTAATAAAACGACAGGCTCAATCCACCCAGTTTTGTCAGCCATGGATAAATAAAGATGGTAGGCTTCCCTCACGATTTCACAGGGTCTAGAATTTGTCTTTCTACTCCAGTTCTCAAAAGTCCTTGATAGTGGCCCATTTGACGTGACCAATTTTTGTCTTGGCTTTCATTTCAATACTCCAATTTTCCAGCTGGCACTAGAGCTGGGGCCTGAGCCCTCTGGGCTTGTCAGTTTCCCTTTCCCTCTACTGCTCCCGGACTTGTGCAGACTAATTAGCTTTGCAAATTGATGCTTTCTGATTGAAAACTGCTGCAGCCAACACCAACCCTTACTTCCCTGTTGCCATAGTATCCATCAGATTTTTTTTATATCCTCTTTGAACTATGTAGTCTGAGATATTATGCAGTTACCATTAGGATCCTCTGGCTAGGGCAGGATTTTAATCCTACGAATCATGATTTTCTTTTCTTCCTGAGTAGTCTTCATTGCTGAGAGGTTTTAGAATAATTTGTTCTTCACCACCTGAGTTTAATAGGTTATCAGGAAATAAATATTGCCCTCTAAATAACCACAGACTTCTCTCTTAGTGCGACATACACATCCTTCATTTCTAGTCAGATCTTTGTGATTTGCCAAAATCTGAATTATATCATATTACTCTTTTTAAATGTTTATTTATTTATTTTGAGAGAGAGGGAAAATGTGAAGATGAGCATGACTGAGGGGAGGGGTAGAGAGACAGGGAGAGAGAGACTCAACAGCAGGCTTCATGCTGTCAGTGCAGAACCTGATGCAGGGCTTGATCGCACAAACTGCAAAATCATGACCTGAGTCAAAATCAAGAGCTGACACTTAACTGACTGAGACATCCAGGCACCCCTATCATGTTATTTTTCTGTTCAAAACCTTTCTAAGTTTCATATCTCCCATGGAGCAAAAGCCCATTTAATTTTTTAAAATGTTTATTTATTTTTGAGAGAGAGAGACAGAGCATGAGTAGGGGAGGGGCAGAGTGAGATAGAGACACAGAATCTGAAGCAGGGCCCATAATCTGAGCTGGCAGCACAGAGCCTGATGCTGGGCTTGAACTCACAAGCTGTGAGATCATGACCTGAGCTGAAGTCAGACATTTAATCAACTGAGCCACCCAGGAGCCCTGTAAAAGCCCATTTAGAATGTTCTATATGTCCTAATCAAACCCGTATTAGTATTTCAGATATTAGCATGCTTATGAATCACCTGTGAATCTTCTTAGAATGACATTTACATTCAGAAGAGCTGAATCTGAAGGGGCCCAGGAGTCTGCATTTCTTTCTTTTTTTTTTTTAATGTTTTTATTTATTTCTGAGAGAGAGAGAAAGACACAGCGTGAGCAGGGGAGGGTCAGAGAGAGAGGGAGATTCAGAATCTGAAGCAGACTCCAGGCTCTGAACTAGCTGTAAGCACAGAGCCTGATACGGGGCTTGAACCCACGAACCGTGAGATCATGACCTGAGCTGAAGTCGGGTGCTCAACCGACTGAGCCACCCAGCCACCCCCAGGAGTCTGCATTTCTAACAAGCTCTCAAGTGATGCTAATGTTGCTTGTTCCCAGGATTATGCTGTGAGTAACAAGATTGTATATGATATGCCCTCTCCCCTACCACCTGGCCCTCTACTTCTCTGATTTTGTTATACTTCTGATATTATACTTTATTTCTGACTCATATGAGCCTCCTTCATAGCCTTAGAACATCCAGGCATGCTTCCACCTCAGGGCCTTGGCATTGGCTTACCCTCCATCTGAAAACATATCACCCAGATAAACACCTCTCTGTCTCTTTTCTACCTGCTTTAAGTCTTTTTTCCAATGTCATTTTCTTTATTTTTAATTTTTTTTTAAGAGACAGTGAGGGAGGGGGCAGAGGGAGAGAGAGAATCTTAAGCAGGCTTCACCCTGAACCTGAGGCGAGACTGGGATTATGATCTGAGCTGAAATCAAGAGTTGGCCACTCAGCTGACTGAGCCACCCAGGAACCATCCTCCCCACCCCCAGTGTCATTTTCTTAGTGAAATCTTCCGTGGACATCTGATCTAACAAGGCAGACCATCTCATTCTTGTCCCCCCTTTCCCTCTCCTACTTTATCTCCTTAACACATCACTACTGAAATATAACACATTTGTTTATCGTCTGCCTTCTCCACTGGAATGAGAACTCTGTAGAGACATTTTATTTTCATTTATGTTTACTCCAGTGACCAGAATACTGGCTGATACATAGAAGGTGCCCAATAAATAATTGTTGAATGAATGCACTAAAAATTCCAGTTATACTTTTCACATACATTTTTCTACTTCTGCAAAAAACTCTGGGAAGAGGAAGATGGAAACAAATTTGTTCTAGTTTAATTAGGCTGGTCTGATACAGGTGAATATCTCCCGAGAAGAGCAGATCAGAACTCATTTACTTAATCCTCATTTATATAGCTTTCTTTGGTACGAGCAGAACGATGTTAGAAGAGATCAAGTTCTACCTTCAAGTGAGAGAAACTTAATAAGACTAGTAGCACAATTAAGAACAAACACAAACTGAGACATTAATGGTATCTATTTAAAGCTATAATTAGGATTGTTTGCACAATGATGCAGGCTTTCCTGGAAGGCAGTTACTATATATATGAATTGTTGTCAAAGATGCTGTAGAAGACGTTTGGCCTTTTGTGGAAAATTGACCTAGAAAACCGCTATGGTCTTTTCTGCCTGAACAAATTAGAAACTGATGACTGAGAAGAGGAAGCTGCTATGTGGGATATGCAAGACCAGCTGCTCAAGGAAGAATCCACAAGCACATTTCATGTGTCATAGTTCTCAGTCTTATAAGCTCCCAGTGAGCTTTAGCAGGTGGGAAGGTTATTGTTTTGGTTGGTTGGTTCTGTGTTTTAAGAGAAGCTGGCCAAGACCTAGCAAACTGAACCAAAAGACATCTTATTGTTATTACCTATTTTCTGTGTAATCGATTTTCAGCTGTCTCTGATTTTGGTTGAAAGAATATATACCACAAGTAAATTTCACTTTGGTATTTTCTATTATGAATTCATAAAGACATTCTTCACTACCTCGCTAATAAATCAGAAAACGGAATAAATATGGCACAATACTAGGTGTCACTATTTGCAATTTTAAATCATAAGCTCTCTTTATCAGTAGACTATCAGAGAATAGAAATTGTTCTTTTCTACTTCTTTCATTAATTATCCTTTTCATTATGGTACAATTTTAACTTGACCTTAGGAGATATTCAATAATAAAGCTTTGTAGTTACAAATTAGTCACATTTACATTCTCTCAGGTAATCTTAAGGATCGTTTTATGAGCTTAAGGCTCTAATCATACTATTTATTGATGCTTCTAAATATATATTTAAAAAATATACTTTTTAAATAATGAAAAAGGATCATATGAAGTAGCAATCCTTATCAACATGATGAAAATCCTGGGGCCCAGAGATTTTTAAGTAACTAGCCACATTTACACATTTTAGTTTAAAAAATAAACTGTATTCAAACAAAGGTTGACATTCCTGCAAAGTTCAGGCTTTTAATTCCCACACTGTGATCAATGTACAGATGAAGAGAGTGAGTTTTACAGAAGCTGAGTGACTTGCCCAAAGTTATACACCTAAGAACTGGAAGAACCAGGAAAAAAAAGTAGATGGATTTTTTTTTTCTAGGAACAGGGTTCCATGAAGATCATAATAATTTTTTTAAATGTATAACATTCAATAATAGCATTAGAAACACTAACCTAAGTTGAAAGGTGATGGAATAGCTACATATTTAAAGAAAAATAAATGGCTAAGTCTAAAAAATAAATAACCCATATTCTCAGCACAGGATGTAAAATTATCAATAGCCTAGTCTAAAACAGTTTTATTGCACAGAATCTCTGATTGAAATTTTCTCAGTGTGGATATTTATACTTTCTTTTTACATATACACAACTGTCAAATTAAATTCTACATGGCTAAAAGACATAAAGGTAAAAAAAAAAAGAAACAGAAAATGTAGGAAACTGTATATACTTTGAAAAGGAGATGTTTTCTTAGACAATTCTGAAGACTTTGGAAGATGTAGATGTATATTTTAATACATACATGACCATTTACAGCTTCTGTGTGCCATTTGATATCTTATAACATTATGATTTATTTTTTTATTTTGGAAATGGCCGGATATGGGAAGTGTACCCAGTTTCTATTATTACAAAGAATGGAAGGTATATGGGCTGTGTGTGTGTGTGTGTGTGTGTGTGTGTGTGTGTGTGTGTGAGAGAGAGAGAGACAGAGAGAGACAGAGAGAGACAGAGAGAGACAGAGAGAGAGACAGAGAGAGAGAGACAGAGAGAGAGAATATAAGAATAAAACAAGGCTTTGTCTACATGTAGCCACTTGACTGACTACCTCTGAAATTTATGAGTCGCTTATGGTCTCACTATTTCCACTCTTTGCATACTCTTACTCAATCCCCATACATCAGCTATAGAGACCTTCTTGAAAGGTAATAATGGATCACAATATTCCTCTATTTTAGTAGCGTTTTTTCCCCATCCAAAAAAAATCCAAATTCCTAACTAAGGGCAACCAGGTCCTTAATGATCTATCCCGTTACTAACCTCCTTCCATGTTCTCTCATTTGACATGTTCCAGTTCATGTTGATTTTAAACTGGCTTTATCCCCTCAGGCTTTTGCCTAGGCCCTGCCCCCTTCTTCTACGTGAACAGCTCCTGATCAGGCACTGGTCACTAATATTTTATCTCCTCAGGGAACTCTACTTAATCACTCTTCTTCAGGTAGATGTTCTCTTTAATTTCTATAAGAGTAGTCATGTTTTTTTCCCATAGCATTAAACATAATTTAAATCATTTTGTTTGATCATGTATTTTAGTTTTTTTTTTCTCTCTCTCACCAGACTTTATATTTCACAGATCCCATGATCATTGATCTGTGGGGGAGTCATCCTCAGCTCCTAGATCAGTGCTTGGTACACAATTGTTGCTTACCAAATGCTATATGAAAAAACAAATAAATAAATAATGAGTGAATACATATTTTTAAATAAAAATTTTAAAAGATTTTTGGAGAAAAAAGTGAATTTTATCTGAAATGATATGGTATAGAAAGAGGTTGTAAAGTATGGAGAGCTTTTGCTTCTAAAATAGAAGTATAAACTATGAATATAATCATACTCAAGAAAACAAAATTCTTCTTAACAATTAATAGCATGAAGGAAAGTAACTCTCCTAAAAACTACTTAGGATTCTTATTCTGTGGTTTAAATTCATTCATAACTTATGTGTATCTAGTAAATCTTAAAATGTGTACCCACCATTTTCCTCAGACAACATATAGGTCCACTCACTCACCCATTCTCACCCAACCTCCACATCCTCCTAGTAATTGTGGAACTTCTAGAAGCCAGTGGAGTTTAGAATCAATTCTTGGGTCCAGGGAAAGGACCTTAATATAATAAGGGTGAAGGAGTTAGAGGCCATTGCTAACATTTCAAGGGCATTGACATCCTAATGCAACATTAGTACTTGGAAAGAGGTTTATATCAGCATCATTAGCTTTTAAAATAATGATATTAACTAGGTTCACTCTAGGGAAGCATAATATTAGCAGCAGCAGATAAAGGACATCATATGAAAAGGCACAGAATAATACTAGAATCTGTGGCAGAATTTTTCTATAGCCATCAAAACATTCTCCAACAAGGAACTCAGACATGGGGTCCAAATTATTCTGCTGTGGAAGGTTATAGAGAAGAAGTGTATACCATCCTTGTTGCTGTAATTGATGTTTATTCATTCATTCATTCATCCCACAATTATTTACTGAATGTCAACCACTGTGACTTTCACTGTGCTAGCCACTGGGATAATTTTAAACAACAATCATTCAGTTCCTTCATGCAGATTGATGGGGCTTGAGGAAGATAAGATTACATCTATATACGTATTTATAAACCACAGCCCAGAATAAAAACTAGCTTTATGTTTTACACAAAGGACTCCTTCCTAACCCTTTTTACTCCCTGATAAAATACCTTCTAAATGATGGTTACTTAAAGTAAGATATAAATATTTTCATTTTTGAAATAGAAACAGACATTTGTAGGAACCTTATTTATTGACAAGATTAACTTTTACCCACCACATAATCATACATAAAGATAAGGTTTGCATCTGAAAACAAATGCAGGGTAGGCAGTACCCCAAAGTCATTTGAAAGAATTGGATAACCTTAATGATATTTGGAATGGGACTTGTAAAAACTTTTTCAGTCTTCATGTCCTGGCTTATGTCTTCTGGCTTTGGATTTCCACTGGAGACAGATCCAGTAGACACAGCACAGAAAGCTTTGAATTCCCTCTGCTTAAGCAATGTGTCAACTCAAAATCCTTAAATCAATAGTAGGTATAATTTAGCTACAAACTGTATGTCAATGTTAAAATTAATAAAAAAAAAAAGAAAAAGAAATAAACCAATCTCAATGTAGCGATTTCAATATGGGAGACAAAATAGTGGACTCTGAATGAAGAACAGTACCTTTTGAATGCCTGCTTGGGATTCCAGAACGTTATTCTCTGATCCATTGCTTCTGTTGATCATCCGCCACATTTGGGAATACATGCTGTCCCTTTCAAAAGGATTCATTCCCTTCATCCGGACATGTTCGTATACTGCAGAGTCCAGTACTGTGCCGTAAGGGATATCTGTTTGCTTGGAAAGGTCCTGGAGAGATCTTCATTATTAGGAGAGAAGAAAGACACAAGAAAGAGTACTGAACACTTTCAACTGGAAATAAAGTTATAGAAAGCAGAGTATAATATATGTAAGTATAGATGTCAGGTTGATTTTCTTATTTTGTGGTTTCTTAACATTAAAATTTAATATATAAGGAGAATTGCTGTTAGGGTGTATGACACTTCCACGAATCATTAGAAGACCAAGTCATTAGTAAAAGAGAAATGAAAATTTCTAGTGGTAAGGCAATGCTTTTTTTATGTGAACATCACTGTGAAAAGAACAAAAACAAAACTAGACAATCATATAATCATTTAGTTTTAAAAAGTTCAATACGTTATAAGCCTTAAGCTTATATTCTTTTAGGTGTCAATGCTTAAGTATTTTTATAAAATAATTACATTTTGCATAAACAGCATATTTTGAGGTCAAGTGTATACTTAAAAATTAGTATTTATGATAGTCACTACTTAACAAGTGGCAATTCCATACATGCAGCACCTGAAATACATTATTCTCACAGCAATGTCCCATTTTCAGAAATATTTCACCCATTTAATAGATGAGAAAACAAAGGTTGAGAGTATTAAAATCTTGCTCAGTGTGGCACAGTCAGTGAGGGATCAGACATGTTTCAGATATAGATCTGACTGGCTTCAAAGGCTATAGTATTTTTACTGCAAGATGTTGCCTCTTATTTCTATATTTCTTTTGCTGTATTGCCTTTAAGTTTGTGTGTGTGCATGCATGCGCCCGCCTGTGTGTGTGTGTGTGTGTGTGTGTGTGTGAGAGAGAGAGAGAGAGAGAGAGAGAGAGAGAGAGAGAGAGAGAGACACTTCTATTTGTACTCAAATAGAGTAAAATTCATGCTTCTGGAAAGCTAAATATATTTCCAGCTTCCTCTCTTGCAAAATAATGCTCTGGATTTTCAAATCAATCTCTATGTTATAGATAGTATCTGTTTGTCCAGGTTGTTCATATCTAAATTGGTGGTCAGTTTCCTCACATTTCAGTTTCTGAGCCACACTATACTTTCTAACTTGGAGAACCAATTACTGTTCCATTGAAATTCATTGGTTTTGTGTAGGTGCTCAACTCTACTGACTGAGTTTTAGGAACAAATATATCTTTGGCATTCTGCTCAAAAGTAGACGCCGGCATATTCAAACTCACTACATTCTGAGAATGGCGGCAGGTGCTTTGCAACACTACACCATATTTTGAATAAGAGTACTCACAGCCCTCCAGAAATAAGGTTCATGAATCTCATGTTATATATATACCTCTGACCTTTTGGTCTGTTTCTAGATGGAATTCACTAACGACTTGCTGGGGGCCTTTGCAAACAATTCTAGCATTGGGCAAGGGTATTGAGATACTCTTGCAGGTCAACGGTTTCCATCATGTGCAAAACTGTATTCCAAACAATAAATTATGGGCTGTGTTTGCTAGAGGAGGATTTGTGCCAATTTCTAATGACAACTTTCAGCAAAATTTGATCTATGTTTTATTGAATTTTAGGTTGTTGATGTATGTTATTTACTCGATGGAAACTACCATGATAATTCCTGTTTGTTCCTATACGTCTGCTGCATAAAATGATGCATTTAAAAATCACTATTTCCAAGGAAAAATTTTCTGGAATATTCTACAACTATTAAACTAATTCTACCACTTGTAAAAGGATAAAGTAATGGTATAAAAATGAAGGCAATAGTGGAAATAAAAGTGAGCTACACGTAGCCAGGATGTAAGCTAATATCGGAGTGACAGGGCATTTGCTCCTGGGACATGCCATGCTTATTTTGTTAACAGTATAGCAATAAGAATTTTATTTCCAAATACAGTTTTCTTCTCATTTACTGCTGTTTCCAGCTGTAGGAGTGAAACTATTCAAAACATTAACATTTTAACATATTTCCCACTGTTTAGTGGAGGATGCTTTAAAGTGGTAACTTCAAGTGGCCTGCTTCAAATTCTGTGTCTTCCTGTCTCTGTCCTTTCCCCACTTGTGCTCGTGGGTGATCTCTCTCTCTCTTTCTCAAAAATAAAATAAGATCTTAAAAAAATAGAAAAAAAAGAGTGTCTACGGGTGATGATAAAAGGACCTGTCATATCAGCACTCAGGTTTACCTACTGTTTTATATGGAGATTATTATTATTATAATGATTCATCTCCTAATAATGACCTATTTAATAATTTAATAATGGATTTTGGTGCGCCGCAGGATGGCCCCTTTATAAATATTGTTGATGAGCAGATTCATGAATCAGGGTCGAACTGAAGAATCATTTCCTTTCCAAGTACAAGATTTTATAAACCTATACTAAATGGTCATAATTTTGAATGTGCTGCTACTCCTTTATATTTCTAAAATTGCCAACCAGTTAAAAATCTAATGCCTATCCTCTTGTAGGGAACTTTCACTCATATTTTTCACTTATTTTCCTTTTAACAAGAGAATAGATCTTACCCATATAAACTTTAAAATAACACTTCTAAATCTCTCTTTTCCATCTCCATTTTCTCTCTTCTTTTTAAACATTTGAGCTTGATTTTGTGGAATGCTCACCAACAAATGGCTGCCAGCTCTAGCTCTGGGGAACTGTAAGTCGAATCCCATTTTAATGGAATGGAACAAGTCAACTTAAGTTATCGCATCAGAAGGGATTTTTCTTCAGGGGGAGAGGAATGGAATGTGGTTGATAGGATAGGTGCTAGATGCTTCAGGCAAAGGGGCTGACAGTGGAAGAGAGACAAACAAGAGGGGTTACAGTAAAAGTGTTTCCGACACTCCCTCCCCAGTTTCTTCCTCTGGATGTTGATTTCAGCATCCGCCGAAGGAGAAGATATTGTTGTAGCTCTAGGAGCCCATCAGTAACCACATTGAAAGTCTGCCTGATGCCCACCGCAGTTCATTGGATGCAGCAGCTGAAAGTTTTGTGAGTACAGAAGCAGGTTTTCCAGAAAAAAAAAAAAAAAAAAACCCACACAAAAGAACAACAACGGAAACCAAAAAATAAACCCAAAAAACAAAAGCAACAAAACTCCTCAAACAACAACAACAACAACAACAAAACTGCTCCAAAATTTAAAACTCAAAAGAACAACGAATATGCCAAATAAAGGTCCCCTGGACTGAAAATTAGTGTCACTGAGATCCAAGAAGAAGAGACAAGTGTTGAAAAATGGATTGAAGTGGTCAGGTAAGGTAGGCCTGCTGTAACCAACAGCCAGCACTAGGGAACCTCGTAGTTTCTACAAACCTGGGTTTTGCAGACATAACAATTTGCGTTTCAATCCTTGGACAAGTTATTTAATCTTCTCTAAACTGCAATCCATTTCCGTATTATGTAGGGAAAGTAAAAATTTTGTAATCATATAGCTTAAGGTTTGATGTAGATATTGATATAAGACACTTAGCTTAGTACTTAACACTCTATGAGTGCTCCATTGCTAGTACTTGCAATTATTAATTTTATTACTATTATTACTATTACTTCATTCTCTGTTATGATTTTTAGAATTGCCACCTTCTTATTTTTCCCATCAATTAAATTCATTTCAGATTCCTCACGTGTGGCCTTTCTGTCTGTCTCTTACCCTATCTAATCTCTCATCAAGTTTTATACATTTTTACTTCCTGAATCTTACAGATCTGTCACTATATTTGTCCTCTCATTGATAATTCTCTCATTGTTTTCACCTAAAGAATGATTTCTAAGCGTTTTCCCTATATCTACTCTCACCCACCTCGAATCCATCCTTCACGCTACAGCTAAAGTCTGATCCTATTCCTGTTTTATTTAAATACTTCCTATATACCCCACCGCCCTTAGAAAATAGCTCCAAATCCATAGCATTCAAGAACCTTAAAAAAATTTGGCCTATTTTTTTTTTCTCATTCTCAGAAAAAAAACCTTTTGCCTCATTTATACTATTATAGGGTAAACAGACCATTTCATCATTCATCATTGTTTGGTAGTTATTTTCTTCACATGTCTTCTTGTCTACTTGGTGAATACTTTCCTTTCAAGTTCAAAGTCAAATTCAGCTGCCTCTTCAGTGCTCTTCTACTACTTCGAATATGTGCACATTTTAGCATTCTTTTATGAAATATTACTTCTTTGTTTAACTCTTTAGATTACATGTTGCTTAATATCAATGAGGCTCATGTGTTTTGGCTTCTCTTCTGTGCTGGAAAAATGCTTTCATCTTAGAAAGGCAGAATTCCCATTAAACTANGTGAATACTTTCCTTTCAAGTTCAAAGTCAAATTCAGCTGCCTCTTCAGTGCTCTTCTACTACTTCGAATATGTGCACATTTTAGCATTCTTTTTATGAAATATTACTTCTTTGTTTACCTCTTTAGATTACATGTTGCTTAATCTCAATGAGGCTCATGTGTTTTGGCTTCTCTTCTGTGCTGGAAAAATGCTTTCATCTTAGAAAGGCAGAATTCCCATTAAACTAGCATTGCATAGGGGCGCCTGGGTGGCTTAGTCGGTTAAGCGTCCGACTTTCGCTTAGGTCATGATCTCACGGTTCGTGGGTTCGAGCCCCGCGTCGGGCTCTGTGCTGACTGCCAGCTCAGAGCCTGGAGCCTATTTCGGAGTCTGTGATTCCCTCTCTCTCTGGCCCTCCCCTGCTCATGCTGTCTCTCTCTCTCTCCTAGAAATAAATAAAACATTAAAAAAAAATTAAACTAGCATTGCATAAAAATGGGATTTTTATTACAAATTACCAGCCATTCTGTGGGTGGTTAATAATGGCCAGTAGTATTTTGTAGTTAAAAAAAAGCAAACAAACTAAAAATTAGTTTTCAAAGGAAACTTTGGAAACTTATCCTGTAACAAAACAGGCTGCAAAATGGAGCTAACAAGTAGTGGATGGTTTGATGAGTGACTTCTGACTAACGGATCAGAAGCAAGCTGAAATGGGGAAGAAAACTTTTCAACTAACTCTGCTAGCTGAGACGATGAAAAAATATAAAAGAATTCACGATTTTAATAGCTAAGGAAGAGATAAGCACTCGAACAAGGAAAGAATAGTAACTGTTGGTAATACTGAGTATTAGCATCAAAAACTAAATTATTTTTTTTTCTTTCGAGGGTTCAATATTTACCTAAAGAAAGGGAATTGTATGCTCTACTTATAGGAGAACAGAATAAGCACAACAGAAAGGCTTCCCATCTTCCTAATTACAAAATAGCCAAGGCCACTTGTCTTTTGAAAAACAACATTCTCCATTCTAGTAGTTCCTTCTCCTAAGTAAAGACTTCCAAACCTTCTCAACACAGGTCTGTAAAGAAAGTCTGATGAAATATAAGAGTATCAAAGGTCAGTGATGGGACAAGCAAACTCTGACATTCCTTCATGTCGGAAGAAAATTTGGATTACAGATGGCTCAGTCCCTACAGAAGACTCAATGAGAGCTACTTTAAGTGCAAGAAGGGTCCCGCTACTCAATGAAAACAGGCTCAGGGAAGAGTTTAATGTTCTTTAGCCCAATAATATTTCCTTTCTTATTTTAAGAAGATTAAGATCAAACTCCTGTTAGGGGAAGAAATATGGTTTTCTCATAAAAGATTATATTATATAGCCAAAAGTATAATTTGTGGGGCAAGGTAATTCAGAAGGAACCCAGCCACAGCAATCTCTCATGGAGCAGTAAAGTGATTGTGTCTTCCTTCTTCTCAAAGTGCCAGTTTTTTCCTTCTCAAGACAGCAGAAACCTAAAGTCTAAGGCCAACAAGTTTGAATGATACCAAAGAGGGCAGAAGGCTAGGATTTTTTTTTTTTTTTTTTTTACTTGTGGAGACAGACAGCTTTCCCAAGGGAGGCCCTTCAGAGGGCCTTATGAAGGTGCTTCGTAAGAGGGGCCATGTGAGTACCAAAAAGGAGTGAGGATTTACAGATCAGGATCAGAGGACAAGAATGGCTCCATGTGGGGCACTCAATTAAGGCCTGAATGGTGCAGTCTTCTCCAGTCTCTCTGTTTCATCCCCTCTCTACTCATGTCACACATTCTTCACCTGTCCTCAAAACCACCCTTATGTGGCTCCACAGAGTAAATTAGATCTAAGACAGCTTCATGTCTTTGCACTGTAAACTTTCTTAGAATATTTATTTGGTCTTTATTTTTAAGAACCATTTATTTATTTATTAGGTGTTGAACTTTATGATTTTTTTAAATATATTTTGGATATCAACCTCTTACAGGATATATCATCTGCAAATGTCATATCTCATTAAGTACGTTGCTTTTTTTTGTTTGTTTTGTTAATGGTTTTCTTAGCTGTGCAAAAGCTTTATACGTTGGTGTAGTCCCAAGAGATAATTTTGCTTTTGTTTTCCTTGCCTGTGGAGACATCTAGAAAAATGTTTCTAGAGCTGATGTTTCAAGTGTGCTTGGTCTACGAAAAGTGTGTGATAGTACTCATGAAGAGGACACCTTTCACTTTTGAACACTGTCCCCATATAGTGGCTTACTAGGTATCAAGATGACTCTCAAGTCTTTCCTGAGAGATTTAGAAATATTTCCTGCACCTTCCCCCTTACAAAGTAGTCAGGGGAACCCCCATTTGTCATGACTTGTAGATGAGATGTTCACAGGTAATACTGAAAATTCATGCAAAATAGGTGTATTTGATTAAATGGATGTCATGAACTACTTAAGGGAACATCTTCCTGAATTTGGACAAACTTGAATTCCTATGCACATTTAAAAGTTGATTTGGATTTGTGAATATGGCAGGCCATTTTAGAGACCCCAAAGGAAGATGGAAACACTGTCCTTCTTATTACTGTTAGGCATAATTAACAAAATGATTGTTAAACTTTCTCCAAAATGACAATGCTATACAAATGCAAGAAAATAGTTATATGAAAATCTGACGGGTTTTTCTGAATTGTTGACCCAGATTATAAGCTAGGGGCTAATTATGTCATATTATGAATCTTTTATTTTTTAATTTTTAAAGTTTATTTATTTTGAGAGAGAGAAAGAAATAGAGACAGAGGGGGAGAATGTGCATTAAAGGGGCAGAAAGAGAGGGAGAGAGAATCCCAAGCTGGCTCCACACCTTCGGTGGGAGTTTGAACCTCTGGTGTAGTTCTTAAACCCACAAACTATGAGATCATGACCTGAGACAAAATCAAGAGTTGGACACTTAACTGACTGAGCCACCTATGTGCCCATGTCACATCATGATTCTTGATATGTGAAAGACACTATATTTTTCTACCTGCTGACAGAATTGTCATATATGGGTCTTCTCTCTATCTTAAATTAGTTAACTACAGTACCCTTTCATGATATATACAGATATTGATATATACACTAATTAAGCCAAATTCCATTAAAAAGGCCTCAGTTTGCTGTGAATTCAATCACTCTGTAATTTTCCTGTGTATAGTAGAAAGCATGTGCAATTTCTTTCTGAGATATCATGAAAAAGATGCAATGTTTATTTATCCCGGGACACTATGAACAAATGTGGAACCATCCTAAATTTGTGTGGTCAGCATTTCATTATGTTACCACTGACGATCAGATGAGTGTAAAATCTATGTTAAGATGATATCCTCAAATAATCCAGTAGACTTCAATGGAATAATAGATTTTTGTGTTCTTATTATCATTGAAAATACTGGAAAGACCTGACTAATTCCCATGAGTTTCCCTGAGGATCAACAAATTTCTAAATGGTGTTAAGAAAGAACCCTAATAAAATCATAACATCAGAGAGTTTGGAAGAGCTCCTGGAGGTATTGCATAATTTGATGATATATCTTAAGGTATAAAACCCAGTCTCCAAAATGGACTTTATTCTTCTTCCTTAGGCACTTTACTGATTTAGAAAACTTAACGCCAGGAAGTTCTTTCTTACTCATGCCCAACCAAAAACTCTCCTATTTCACATAAGCGTCTCATTTTGTTCTTAGTGAAAATGGACAATCACTTCTTATCGCCTCTAGTACAATATTTCTTTATATAATAAAACATTTATTTTCTGTGTTCATCCTTTAGCCTTTTCCTTGGTGACTTAAACATTAAATTCCTTTAGTTCTTACCCACAAGATCTATCACTCACTTTTTTACATTGTTATTAACTAAGGCATCTTTTTCTTTTCTATGGTAATTTTTGCAAAATTTATGGAGCTTATAAATAGGTCATGGTAGTGTTTAAAAAGCCCTAACAACTTTTATACCGATAGGTGATCTTGATCATTTTCTTTATAAACACCAACACTACATTCCAAATGTGTAATTGACAGATGAGTCATTTTGAAACTGTCTTCACCTCTAATTTTAAACTATCATAGACACACACACACACACACACAAACACACAGTTTGCTTTTTCCATTTCTGAGTGAATTATTATATATTTGTCCCTATTGAACTTCATTTCACTTATAATCACCTTGTTTAATTTGTCAATGAATTCTTACGGTGTGGTTCTAGTCAATAATAAGTAATCTGCATATTTAATAAGTTTACTCCCTATTCTATACTTCAAATCAACACTGAAAACGGTCATTAGAATCAGGGCCAGTGCTGACTTATGGGAAAAACTTTATTCAATATAACCTCTAAGGCTGACATTGAACTATTGATCATAATCTCACATATAACTCTCTAATAAGCTGTGATACAATAATACACAATATTACTACATAAAACAATGACCCAGATAAAATAAAATGTAGTTTCAAGTGAGGATTCAATAGTAATTTGTAATTTTTTTTACCTATGAGTTCTTTTAAGGATCTCCAAAACTTTAATCACATTATCAAATTATTCATAGTGGAAAGAAATAGCTGAAGAGAAGGAAGTGACCAAGAATAACAGAAGGGCAAATTTAATAGCCTACTTGAAGACCCAGTAGAATGCTACTGTCAAAGTAAGGTGCAAGGGCATTGTTTCAGTGAAGACTCTAATGAATATATCTCAAAACAAAGGTCCTGGCTCTTTATAACACAGAGCAGGAGACCAGGCTTCTATCAATACCTTAAAATTTCTAAAATACAAAATATATTTTTCTTCTTCCCGGTGCAGCAAGTCTGCAGATCTCTCTAAAAAAGATATTTTTTTCAATCATTCAGAGAAACTATCCTCTATTCCCAATTAGGTATATTTCCTTTTTGAGAAATTTCAACTAAAAGTAGGCATAGAATGCATATGCTGATCTCACAGTCAGGTCTTATTAATAGCCATTCAGATTATAACTGGTCAAAATGTTTTGGGAAAGTGTCTCCCCCCCACCCTCCCTCACCACATTCTGCAGGCAAATCTTGAGAGTTCTGCAGCATTGCTCTGAGGAAATGGCAGCCTTCATCTGAAAAAGCAGCCCAGCAAGCCAACTGCAGATCTGTTCTTTACCTTTCCCATGACTTGCCATGATCTGGGGCATCTGGTGATTTTTAAACTTTGTCCTTAGGTAAAAAGATTAGATCAGAGTTTGAGAAATAGGGGCTGTAGTAGGGGTATGTGTAGTGAATGTGTGTGTATGTGTGCGTGTGCGTGCGTGCGTGTGTGTGTGTGTGGGAGTGGAGGAGAAAGTCATTAAAAATAAATTGGCTATTTTTAGATGACAGTAGCTTATGGAGGAACTAAGAGGATCAGAGAACTAATGGGGTCAAACAGACATTTAGTGGAGGGTGGAGGTCAGCACATCAAGATTGCTGGTGTGATGGAGAGGACAGGGAAAGAAAGGTGCGACTTGAAAAACAGAAAGAGAAAAAAAATGATATGGCAAAACAAGAGTTTCCTTTCAGTTATGCCTTATAACCCAGGATTTCTCTTATTAATGTATCTAAATGTATTTTTTATCAGTTACCTCAGGCTTTGTTTAATAAGATACCTCATTTGTGTAAGCTGACATAGAATTATATAGCTGAAAGGACATTGAAAATAACTTAATTCAAGTTGTGGAAGAAATGTTTGTGCAATGAGAGGAGGAATGGTTCACACTGTTAAAGAGAAAAAGATAAGGTACAAAGTGGTTTAAACACTTGCCTTATTATTCAGTAGCAAGAATGAGTCCTGAGCACTTGAACTAGGTCTCCAGTCCCCTTCAGCAGTGTTCTTCCAAACAGCCCTGCCTGCCTATCCCTCTGTCACCTATTTCTAACAAATACTCTTCCTACATTAATTTCACAAAACATTCTCCATATTCAGATGAGCTTTTCTTCTATTTTTAACTGCTTTTTTTAATCTGAGAGAGAGAGAGAGAGCCAGAGAGAGAGAGAGAGAGAGAGAGAGAGAGAAAGAGAACAAGGAGGAGGAGAGGGAAAGAGAGGGGGACTCTTATGCGGACCCCACACTGAGCATGGAGCCCAATGTGGAGCTTGACTCTGGGATAATGACTTGAGCAGAAATCAAGAGTTGGATGCTCAACCAACTGAGTCACCCAGGTTCCCCCAAACTAGCTCTTCTAAAATGAATAAATCAAGTAATCCTGTTTATAGGGTTTTTATCATATCCATATACTTGTGGTAGATAGAACTTATTTATTCAGCTGGCTTTAGGTGAAGAAGTAAAATAACAAGAGACAAAGAGAAGACAGAAATTTATATTCTCAAGGTGTTAATAGGTTTCTGGATTTAGATGACTACAGCTGGGGAGAAAGAGAGGAGGACTTGAATTGTTTAGAATAATTCCTTGTCCAGAAGAAGGAGATCATGTCAGGGGTTGTGGGCACTTATTAGTTTGGCCAAGTTTTCATCTTAGTGATATCAGTGTAAATAGCGTCTATAGGAATGCTAATATAGTCATGTTCCTGAGAATCACAAATAAAGTGAGAGACAAGACTTTTAATTAAATGCTCACTGAAGAGTGGCTTTGAAAGACCAACAACCCACTGAGGGTTTTTATTTTTTTCAAAAAGAGAGAAAATCCTGTCTATAATATCTAGATGGCTATATGTTTATAAAACATCCATCACTGTAGTACTTAAGTGCTTTGATAAGTAAGCCATTTCAACACTGAACAATATAGAGTACGGAGATGAATGTCTTCCTCTGTCTGTAGTGCCTGTGTACTGTGAAGCTAAGCCTATACAATTCTGTACTAAACTGAAACATAAAAGTGGTATGAATCAGGCCCAGCTCACTTCAGCGACCTTGATTTTGGCTGTTCCTAATAAAGTGTGCAATTCCCTGATGAGAGCTATGAAGTAGCCTCCCCCTGGAAGCCTGTGTGGGTGAGACACTAAGAAAACCTAGAGAGCACATCATTTGGGGCTCCTTCTCTTATCCTGGAATAACAGCACATAAGAATGGCTTTCGTATTTCTTTCTGAGTTGTTATGAGGTGTACAAACAAGTCATGAGGTTCCACAGTCTCAGGCCAGATTCTCAGAAATGCCTTTCCGGTTTATTATTTAATGAATATTTATCTGTAATCAACTAGGTACTCAATAAGTAACTGCATAAGGCACTGTGTTGATACAAAGGTGATAAAACCAGGTTCAAAACATATATTTTAATTGAGAAGTATTATTCTAATCCACCACGAGGCTAGCTATAGTTCAGAGTGCAAGCAGGTAGACACAAAGTGGTTTAAAAAAAAAAAGGAGGCAGAATTCTAGTTATGAATAACAAGAGGAAGGCTTCTTAGAGGAAGTAGCATGTGAGCTGTGTGTTATGAGGGGCAAATAGAGGAGTTAAAAGAGAAAACTTGCCTGGCCAACAGATGTCCTGACCCAGGTTCAGTGTGGTCACTATCAGTAGCAGCTTGACCTTAGTGACAGTTAATCAGGTTAAGGTGAGACAGCAGTGAATCATTCAGCCAAGTCCTTATTTATGCTTAATTCGGATAAGATTTCCTGACAGCCAGTTTCTTCTCCTTCTTTTAGCCTTTGGGGACTTGGAGGATTAAGTGGCATGACAAGAAGACAACACTCAGGAAGATGGGCTCTGAGGTAAGGAAGTGACAAATGTATTAAAAGCAGTAACAGCAACAAAAAGGAACTTTGAGGTCTAGGTGAACCAGGTGGAAAGAAGAATTTGGTGTATGGAATTGTGGACAGAATAGCAAAAATAATAGTTATTAGCCCCACCATAAAGGGTGGAGGAAAGAACAGTCCAAGGAATCTACATGGCCTCCTAGAGAACAAGTAGAAAAATGGAAGCAAATGCATGGTGTATCCAGGAACTGTGCTGTTACTTATGTCTCTTTTTTCTCCCATTTCCTCCCATTTATTCTTTACATTAAACCTAAGAAGTCGATCCCATTATCCTTTTACCCTTAGGGAAAATAAGGCTGAAAATGATTATAGAAAATGACAAGATCATTCAGCTAATAAGTGGCAAAGGATTTGAATGCGGATTTATTTAAATTCACGGTCTCCTGTGCCTGTCTCTAGGATACCATGTAACTTAGAAATATCTGAAATTAACTTAGCTAAATATAATTCAGCCATTGATTCTTTCCTGTAGAACTCTTCATTTTTCAGAAAACCTATAATGACCATAATGGTTTTCATTCACTCATTTTTGTTTATTTCATTCAGTAAAGGTTTAGTGTATTTGTTAATTGTAGATGATACGGTCCACTAAGACAAGACTTCTAGTGCCAGATTGCCTGGGTTTGCTATTCTAGCTTTTAGTTTCATCATCTTCAAAATAGAGATGAACAATGATATATCTCTCATGGGGCTATTATGAGTATTAAATGAGAAAATCTAAGCAAAGCATTTAGGAAAATGTCTGTCACATAGCAAGCACTCAATAATGTTAGCCGCTGTTATTATCGATACTATGTGCCAGGCATTTTGGGACACATTAAGGGCACAAATATGGATATGGCATAGCCCTTGTCTTATACTCTCAGAGGGAAGACACATGGCTAATGGTTAATTGTGCTTGTATAAATGGATGATGCCAGAGGAGAAGGGAGTTTTGGGTCATTTCAGGGAAAAGATGCAGCATGTAAGCTCCACAGAGGTATGAAATGCCCTCCAAGATTTTGGCATAACTGGAGGATGAACAAGTGTGGGAATGGATTAGAGTTGGTGCCAGTAAACATAAATGAGGCTGGGCCAGCTTTTGAAGGGTTCAGTGTACTTGGCTATAGAGTTGCACTTTACTTTGATTGGATGTGGTAATGATGGAGGTTTTCAAACTAATTTTAAGGATGGAAGAAAGGAACCATCTGGACGCCACACTCTGGATCTTACACTTGAATGAGAAGAGAATGGGGTGGAGGGAAGCAATATTCGAAGTAAGAGAAAAGAGAGTAAGAAGTAAAGCAGTAGACGGGGAGAATTGGGACCATACTCTGGGCATTTATGCCAGAGAAATGAAAACATGTCTATACAAAAACATAAATGTATATAAAAGTTCTTAGCAACTTTATTTGTAATAGATAAAAACTTGGAAACAAAAATTCCATTCATTAGGTAAATAGTTAAACTGGTGCACCCACATCATAGAATACTATTCAGCAATAAAAAACAATGAACTATGGATGCATGCAAGAACTTGGATAGATCTTAAGGGTGTTATGCTGAGTGGGGAAAAAGAGGGCTATTAAGGCCACATACTTATGGTTCAAGTTATATAACACTCTTGAAATGATAAAAACCACAGGAATAGAAAACATATTAGTTATGATTAGGGGTTGGGGATAGTGGAGAAGGAGTGAGGGTAGAATGTGGGAGATTTTTGTAATGATAGGATAGTTCTAGATCTATCGCAGTGGTGACTGTATAATCTACACATGTAATAAAATGACACAGAACTATATGCATATGTCGTATCCATATCAATTTCCTTGTTTTGATATTGTACTATGATTATTTAAAATTAATCATTGGAGGAAACTAGGTGAAGGGTACATAGGACCTCTTTATACTCTATGTTTGCAACTTCCTCTGTTACTTCAAAATAAAGTTAAAAATGTTTGTTTAAATATTAATAGAACATATTACAACTGGCAAACTGTGGATTATTAACACTTTGTCCTTAAAAATTTACCACCCTTTACTACTTTCTCAATACAGCCTTGTTTTACTTTGAAAATATATTAAAATTGAATAAAAATAAGTTTGACTTATTTTTTGATGGCATAAGGCAAAAAGTAATTAACAGGCAGGATAAAGTCCAGGAATAGCAGATATTGAGACACAACTTTTCTGAAAAATTGCCCCTGAAAAGTAGCCCAACCAGAGTGGTTTCTAGAATTTTCTCACATTAGTAGTTCTCTTCTTCCTTACATATTTAGGTATGATGTAGTCAACCATAATCTCTCTTTAAGAATCTTTAAAACTGAAAAATCTAAGTCAATATTCCTGCATCTGCTATAAATGCAAATGGTTAGCTTAGAGATTCAAAGTTTCTCAAGCCAAATCTCTCTTAAATTCCCTTAATCTTTTGATATTTTCAAATTAAATAGTTGGGAAACAAAAGATACATGTTTCAGGTTTATATTAGATAGAAACCTACTAGTTTCCATACACTTCTACATCTTTTCTCTCTCACCTATCCTCTTCTCTACAGATTAAGCTGTCTTTCTTCGATGATGTCACTCTCCATTATCTCCAGGAAAAATTCCAAATTACTTATCAATTCTTATCATGCCTTTCAGGGTTTGGTCCCACTTTCCTTTTCTATTTCTTTTCCTGCCACTTTTCACGTCACATATCTCAATCCAGGAAGGAAATTAACAGATTTTGATCATCTATACTTTATTAGACACTCTCTGAGGAATTTCATATCTCTCTTGCCTTTGCAAATATTCCCAGGAAGCCACCCCTTCAGCCTTTTGAAATTCATCTTTCAAGATCAAGCTCTCAGATGATACCTCTGTGATGCCTGGTAGTTTCTTTCCTTTTTTCCTCACCCTCTCCTCCAAGTTATTGAGTTAAATTACTGCTTCCCTGTGTTCACACAGTATTTCATAAATAAATCTATCATAGCTCCCAAGTCATTAAATTCTACATTGTTACATTTTGAACTAAATTATGACTCAGGGCTAATATGTAAATATCTTTATAGAATCAATAGTTAGCATGATGTTTAATGAACACCTCTCAGTCCTACCATTCTCTTTCTGTCACCAGGCCTGGTGACAGACAGATTTATAAGCCCAATATATATGTACATATATATTCAGTTGAACTAAATAAATGAAGATAAGATACTTGTTTAGATTTTATAGTTAGAAATACAATAAAATTTTGGTTTGTGAGCATAATTGGTTCCAGAAATATGCTTGTAATCCAAAGCACTTGTATATCAAAGCGAATTTCTAGAACCATTGGCTTGACGTTTGGCGTCATGTATTGTTCGTATTGCAAGACATTGCTCATTTATCAAGTTAAAATTTATTAGAAATGTTTGCTTGTCTTGTGGAACATTCACAGAACAAATTACTCTCAGTCCAAGGCTTTGCTGGACCTCCGTTTCCAAAAAGCATGGTTGTAATGAACTCTTAAACAGTAACTTGCTTAAGATAGTTACATAGCCCTGTGAGGGCAAAGAAAAACATAAATAATTTCATTAACGAGCACCTGCCAGTCCTACCTTTTTCTCTCTGTCACCAGACCTAGTGACAGACAGATTTCTAAACCTACGGCTAGCTCATACTCTATTGTATGACATTGAGAAAAACCACTGGTTTATTATTTGTTTCCTTTTCTACATGTGAGCAAATGTGGATACAAAAGTCTTGTTATTAGTATGTTAGGGAAAAAAGAGTCCCTTTCAGTGACAGAATATCTGTGGATCGATTTTTGCATATACTTGGAAAGAAATTTATCCCAAATTAATATATTCAGTGACTGCATCAAAAAACCCCTCAATATCATACCTCAAACATTATGGTGAATTAATGCTTTAAACATAAAAACATGGTGAGATTCTGGAATTCCTTTGAACAGACCCAAACTTACTTATAGCCCCAGGAAATGAAAGACCTCAAGTTTCACCATCAAAAATCAATCTGATTCTAAAGTTATTAACGACTGTAACTGTACAACTGTGATTTCTCTCACAGCTCTTTTTACTTTATATGTGAAAGTAGTAGGTTTCTGAAAATTGCATCACAACAAAGACTAATTAAACTGATGTTCATGATGTTATTACCTGGGGTTTACTCTAATATTACCTTCAGAACTTCACATGCTCCATTTCACTATTGCCAACTTTAGCCTGGTTACCAGTAGAAACAAGTACATTCCATTTGCTAGCTATCTAAAAGCAATTAGCTACATGTTGTTACCATTCCATGACAATGAACAAGCCCAAATGTCATTAGAGTCTTGTAGAAACTGAATATTTTTTCCTTTAGAAGTGGAACTGTGTATCTCAATATTACCCATCCCAACTGTGTTACAATCTGTCATATTACATCATATCAAGCAGCAGAACACCATTATCATTGAAGGGATATAAAGTTAAACATGGGGATTATCTTTTTCAGGAATAATTCACTTTCAAAATTTTAGTTAGAGGCAAGTGTCAACTAGAAGATTAGATGTTGATAAATACCTAGGTTTGAAAAAGGGGTAAATTTTGTAAAATGTATTCAGCTTCCCTAGAATGAGTCTATTTGGATTTCTCCTACAAGATTTTAATAGTTTCTGTCAACCATCAATTCAGAAGTAGCTGCTCTTTTCCTGTCTCTCACTGACTTCCCTCTAACCACCTCTGTCCCTCCAGGTCTAGAGAAGCCACTTTGAATTTGGGGAATGAACCTGTGGCTGGTATATGTGTGCCAGTGGCACAGCAAAAATGAGCTGAAAAAAGGTGCACTGACAAACAGTGCTTCATTTAGTGACGAGAAAATCTTATGAATATAAATGATTAAGGACCATGACATTGGACGGTATTGTGGTTCTTTTTTTTTGTCTTTTCTAAGAAAAATTAAACTTAGGATTTTCCAAGAAAGTTTGACATTAGCTGCAAATGGAACTTTAAATGTTTCCAAGAAACACGGCAGGCAATTATGCTTACCAACACAGCTGAGGCATGAAATTAGAAGATATCTTTAAGTTTCGGGAGAGATTTGGGTTTCTTTTAGCTCCTTTGGCTCAGATTCTTCTCCTTTCAAAATTAGTTTACTGATAATATTAGAAGGAAGGGAGATGTATTATACCCAATGTTAACTTTTAATAGTGTGAGCTGGCATTAGAAAGAAATACTTTTTTAAAAAATGAATGCTCAGTTACTGTGGATTGTAGAACTACACATGAGGGAAACATCATGTGAAATGATGATCGTTTTTCCATTAGGTTTTACCTTTAGAGAAACCTTATGGGTGTAAAAATTTGATTGAGGCTTCTGCTCCCACTGCTATTGCATAAAAGGCAAGATACAAATTAATGCTGCCAAAGTTGATAATGACTAAATAGTTCAGATATACACAAACACCATGAGGTCTGCAACCCCAGGGAAGCAGATTAGGCAAACAAATTGTAGAAACCATCACTAGATAAGGAAAAATTTCAGTGGGTAAGACCAGGGATTGGTATTGAATTGACATGGGTTAGACTTCCAGCTCTGACACTATTGGTTCTGCGATCTTGAGAATTTATCTTGCAAACTTCTGTTTCTTCATCTAAGTAATTGGAATAATAGTAATACTTGTATTTTCAGGGTTATTTTGAGGAATAAATGAGGTAATACATGTAACATGCTCAATAAATTAATAATAAACTCTCAGTGTATATTAGTCATAATTGTTATTATGATGATGTCATTTATTGGATAAAATCCATTAGTTACAAAGTTTTCTTCATTTATTTTATTAAAGTGCTTCAAAATCAGGTATGAGCTACACTGGTTTTCAGCTCAAGTTTGCTCAAAATGTGACAAGTTAAACATAATTGATAAGAAGTACATTAGTGAGATAGAATACTCCATCTTGAGTTTTTAAAACTTTTTCTTAATGTGATTTCTATTGATTGGATCTGCCAAGTGGTCTTTCCCTGAATGGCAGATATCAATTATGGATATAATTATTTCATGTTGGGATGTATGCCTATAGAATTTGTCCCAAATAACAATCATGTAACTTTTGATATTTATATCGTCAGACCAATTAAGGATTTGAAAAATGTTATCCTTTATATCCCTTTACTTAGCAATGAATAAGACAATGGCATATCCTTTATAATGTTCTCTAAAAACAACTGGCCATACAAAAGTCCAAGGGATGGGAACTACAGTGGTAAGTTTAGTTAGAATATAGGCTCAGTAATCAGACAGATTTAAGGTGTGATGTTTAATCAATCATTTATTAGCTGCATGGTTTTGAGCAAGTTATTTATATTCTCAACTTCAGTTATAAAATGGTTATTAATAGTATGTATTTCAGAAGATGGTTGTAATGATTAAATGAGCAAATGCATGTAAAACATTCAGCATACTTTGGCTTTCCGTGAGTGCTCAATAAAAGTTAATTATTATTTTCATAATTTTACTGATTTCATTGATTTCTTGGCTGGGTGTTTGTAATCATTTTCATTATTGCTTAAAATATGATTCTGATGGAGTTTAAGCTTTCCATGAACTTCACTGTGTACCATTTATAACTTATGTAACACACAGAACTGGCTACAAGGATAATAAATTAGGAGGATATGAAGAATCTGCACTAAATAAATAATTGGGAAAAACACTTGAGGAGGATGATTTGATGAGAGAAATTGGAAACATCACTTTCAATAACTGGATGAACTGTCTGTTACTATCAGCTGAACTTGGGGGTTTCAATTACATATGACAAGTAATTGAAGAAAAATATCCTACTTCTTTATAGATCAGTAATTCCTGATTTTATTTTTAGTATTGTGTTATAATAGTTCTGTGACTATTAATGGACTTCATTTAAAATTTTTTTAAAGACAAGAATACTCATATTTTATTTAAGGATGAGTTAAATCTCTAGGGCACCTGGGAGGCTCAGTCTGTTAAGCGTCCAACTTTGGCTCAGGTCATGATCTCACTGTTCATGAAGTCAAGGCCCACATCAGGCTCTGTGCCGACAGCTCAGAGTCTGGAGTCTGCTTCAGATTCTGTGTCTCTCTCTCTTTATGTCCCTCTTCCGCTCATTCTCTGTCTCTCTCTCTCTCACAAATAAATAATAAAACATTAAAAAAAAAAGGATGGGTTAAATCTTGAATGAATTCCTTAACAAATTAATTATTCACAACTTTGAATTGTCAGTTTTGTTGAGAATGAATGTTGTTCAACTCTAGGAAAATTCAAACTATACTGTTTCTGGATGAATAAAACATTTTCAGTAAAATGTTTTTTAAAATGACATAGAGAACATTATGTTCTAATATGGCAGAAGTTGCATTATGAAGCTGATTGTATGACGTGAAACCACAGACCAGCTATGCTTGATCAAAGGCCTTCGTGCTCTTGGGGCTCATGGGAGTGGATTTTATGAACTGAGGCATTGGCTTAGGTAACTTTTAGGGCTTAAATAAAGGTACCATAGTTAGTGACAATTTGCCACCACTGAAGCTGGAAAAGCAGCAGTAATAATGATCACATTAGCTGTAATATAATGAAGAGATAAACACAATGTGGTTTTAATCTCTTGATAACTATCCTCTCTCTCCTTCTCCCCTGGCCTCCTCTCTCTTTCCTTATATGTCATCTATCAATCATCTAATGTCTTTCCAACTATTTACTCAGTGCACAATGGGGCAGACTCCAGACAAAAACTGATACTGTCAAACTTGAAATATATATATTTTAGTATGACTCTTTTATCTTCCTTTTTAAAATGTTGCCCAAACCTAGTCATACTTTGTGGAACCTAAAATACTGAATATGTGTTATTCTTCCAGGAAAATGTGGGAAGCAATGTTAAAATTATACCTAGAATTTTATTTCATCAAAAATGTGCTACCAACACTGTGATATTTGCAGGTCACAAAATTAAACCTTTACTCAAAAGGAGGGTGTACATTTATTATCAGATACCATATACTTATTTAAATAGGTTTGGCTACTCTCGTCATTTCTCAGGCTTTGTGGCTACTGGAATCTTTGTCTACTTACTGGATGGAGCTTTCGATGCGGGTGATAGTGAGGAAAGCAGCAAGATTTGCTGTGTAAGATGAGATGACAATCAATGCAAATAGCCACCAAGCCCCCATCATCATTCGGGTAGCCAGAGTCGTGTATGGGACCTCCCCACCTGCGGAAAGAAGCAGATAGAATAAAAGAACATCAACAGGTATTTATCAAGAATCTAAAGTCATACACAATCAATACCAAATGAACTTTTAAGTACTGAAAAGTCTTTTTACATAACAACATCAGCATAGATTTCTGTATTTTGGTTATGTTTATTACTTCATATTTAATTCCCTTTTATGATACTTTTTATGATACTTTTTAAGACCCAGCCATAAAGAACTGTGATAAATACTTAGTATAACTTGTTTAAATGATATGTCTTCTACATTCTTATTCATTCTTGGAATTAATTGCTCTCTTATAATAACCAAAGATAACTAGTTTATTTCCAAATGCTTGAGTATTCAGTACTTAGATTATATTAATACTATTATGACTATATTTAATATAACTTCAGATTTCTACTTTAATAAATAATATTGGAAATTATTTTCAGTTAAGCTCCTTAGAATCATAGGATATATGATATATATCATATATAGATATAGGATATATGATATAGAATCATAGGATATATATATGATACATATAAATCATATATATTTATATGTATGTATATATTATACATAATATAATGTATCCTAATATATAATATGGCATATAATTACAAATATATCATATCTTCTTTATTCATCATATTGATGAACACTTGGGTTGCTTCTATATCTTGGCTATTGTAAATAATCCTGAAATAAACATAAGGGTACATATACATTTTTAAATAATTTTTTTAAAATTACAGAATAGTTAACATATAGCATTATATTAATTTTAGGTATACAATATAGTGATTCAACAATTCTATACATTATTCAGTGCTCATCATGGTAAGTATACTTATCCCCATCACTTATTTCACCCCTACCCCCACCCATCTCCCTTCTAGTAACCATCAGTTTGTTCTCTATAGTTAAGAGTCTGCTTCTTGGCTTGTCTCTCTCTTATTTTTTTCCTTTGTTTGTTTGTTTTGTTTCTTAAATTACACATGTGCATGAAATCGTATGGTTCTGTCTGTCTCTGACTGACTTATTTGGCTTAGCATTATGCTCTAGCTCAATCCATATTGGTGCAAATGGAAAGATTTTATTCTTTTTTTATGGCTGAGTAATACTCCATATATATATATGGAGTATACATATATATATATATATATATATATATATGGAGAGAGAGAGAGAGAGAGGATACATATATATGTGTGTGTATATATATATGTATATATATATATGGAGTATACATATACATATGTATGAAGAATACATATACATGTGTATATATGTATATATATATCTTCTCTTTATCCATTCATCTACAAATGGACACTTGGGCTGCTTCCATAATTTGGCTATTTTAACTGCTGCTGCAATAAGCATTGAGGTGCATGTATCCCTTTGAATTACTGTTTTTGTATTTTTTTGTATTTTTTATTAGTGTTTTTGTACTAGTAAATACCCACTAGTGAAATTACTGATTTGAAATAGTGTTTTCATTTTCTTTGGGTAAATATTTAGTAGTGAAATTATTAGACCGTATCATATTTCTATTTTTAATTTTTGGGAACTTCTCTACTGTTTTCTAGAGCAGCTGTACCAATATACATTTCCACTAACAGTGCACAAGAGTTCTCTTTTCTCCACATTCTTATCAACACTTGTTGTTTCTCATCTTTTTGACCCTAGCCATTCTGAGCAGTGTGAGATGACATTTCATTGTGGTTTTGATTTAACGTTCCCTGATGATTGGTGATGTGAGCATGTTTTCATGTGTCTTTTGGCCATCTGTATGTCTTTGGAAAAATGTCAATTCAGGTCCCCTGCCCATTTTTTAGTTGGTTTGCTTTGTGTGTGTGTGTGTGTGTGTGTGTGTTTTGGTGTTCAGTTGTATAAAGTTACATAAAGTCTTTGTCCTTGATTAGAGTTGTTATCACCCACATGAATGATATGTGTTGAACTTTATTTATCCATGGCATAAAATCTGCAGCTTGGGTAATTCAAATATTCTTGTAGAATCCCCCTAAATTATTTGATCTCTAAATTTAGAAATCAAATGATAAATGTAATGGTACTATTGGCTTCCAATTCTGGCCATTGAAAACAATCCTCCCACTGAGAGCCACTAGACAAATTAAACATACAATGCATTTAAGAGCTAAAGAAGCAGTAAAAAATTAGAAGACCAAGGTCCTGGAGAAGAAGATAATCCAGAAATATGACCTAGTATCTAGAAAAGGTTTTCCTAGAGATATAAATACTAATTTCAGAAGAGAAATTAGCTAAGAGACTGAGAAGATGAGCAATGATTTTAAAAGCCTTCAAAGCTTTAGAAATTAGGGCCTGGGTCTTGCCAAATGGAGGGAGGTGGGACAGAGGAAACTAGAAAATCCTCATTTGTTTGGAAACCAATAATTACAATTGTATTAACCCATAGGTCAAATAAAATCACAGGAGAAAAGAATATTTTAAAGTTGATGATAGGGAGGCCTGGGTGGCTCCATCATTTAAGCGTCTGAGTGTGGCTTAGGTCATGATCTCACAGTTTGTGGGTTTGAGCCCTGCTTCAGGCTCTGTGCTGATGGCTAGCTCAGACCCTGGAGTCTGCTTCCGATTCTGTATCTCCTTCTCTCTCTGACCCTCTCCTGCTCACGCTGTCTCTCTCTCTCTCTCTCTCTCAGGAATAAATAAAACATTAAAAAAAAAATAAAGTTGATGATAATCAAAATATTCCACATCAAATACCTTAAGTTTTAATAGCTAATGGGGATATAGCTAAATTTGTGTTAGAAGAAAATTCATAGACTATGATATAAAAGAAAAGAAGGCTGAAAAATCAGTGAGCTACTCATCAGTTTCAACAGGTTAAAAAATCACCAAGACAAGCCTAAAGAAAATAGAAAGAAGGAAATAATAAGTATAATAGCAAAAATTAATAAAAGGACAAAATACAATAGAGGAAGTTAGTCTAACAGAAATTTGGTACTTGAAAAGGCCTATAAAAAGCTGTTGAGATTGATCAAGAATATAAATAAAGGCACAAAAATACAATAGGAGTAAAGGGATACATTATTACAGATAAAAAGCATAAAACGAGAAGGATCTTGTGTTTAATTTTATGTTAATTATTTGAAAATTGAGGTGATAAAGACAAATTCCTAGAAAAATTGTCATCAAATGAAGCAGAAAGATTGGATGATCTTATGACTATTAATGACTTTGAATTTACAATTAAAATTTACTCACCAAAATATTCAAGACCAGTGGCCTTACTGGAAATATCTACCAAGCTTTTTAGCAATAATTAACTCTATTTTACAAACTCTTCCTGAAATTAGAAAGGAAAGGTCCTATTCCATACATTTTATAAAGAACTCTGACAATAAAACCTAAAAAGGCCATTCCAGCAAAAGAATATTACAGGCTAGTCTTTCATATGATTGTAGATGCAAAAGACTTAATGAATTATCAATCTGAAAAGTGCAATAAATAAATAAGCATGTTTAATTTATTATAGGAAAGCTAGGATTGGTTTGGCATTCAGAAATCAATCACTGGATTCTGATGTCCCCGAGAGGGCAACATAGGTTGTGGCTGATTTTGTTCCTCTAAGAAGAACAATTAACAACTGTTTGAGAACAAGACATCACTGAGAAGAGGAGGGTGAAGCACCTACCCCTGGGCACTGAGGCCAAGACTGACTACATCAGAAGAGTAAAAGAAGTGGCTATATATTGACCACATGGATTTCCCCCAGGACAGCACACTAGCACATAGAGAAGTCTCTCCTGAGCTTCCAGTTCCTCCAGTGGGAAAAGGGAACCTGAAGTGTGGGGAGACTAGCCCCATCTCAACATTATGGGTTAATTTGTTGGAGCCCCTACTCTGATCTCACCCCATGAGGATTGCTAAGAACTCTGTGAAGTGAATCACTAAAGATCTGATTGTTATGGAGAAGTAGAAAGGGGTTTGCAACAACCAGCACATGGATGTTGGCAGACCCAGTTCATACTTGCCGTATCCAAGTAGTAATCTCAATCTAATTTGCTCATCTGTAGAATGAAGTTGGGGGCACACTATGACCAATAAACACATCTGATTGCAGATTTGCCTGATTCAGATCCTCAGAGGAGGACTGGTGCTGGCCCCAGAGACCATTTTGCTCAAACAGGGAGCTGAATTATAGCCCCACTCACTATGGAGAATGTCTTCTGGCTCCTTTTGGCCAGAACAACTGCAGACAACTCCGGGAAACTATGAGCCCCAGCAGATCTCAAGCTGAGAGTTGGGTAGAGGCAGTAGTTTTCAGAGCCAAGCCAATGGCCCTCTTTAGCTAGGGAACTTGAGGTGTGATTTGGCTTGAGTTAAGACAACAAACTTTTTGGAGTTTTTGTTTTTACTGGATTTTAAACTGCTTAGTTTAAAGAGTTTTACTGGCTTTCAAACTGCTTCCCAGACAAGGAATCTAATTTGTAGCCCTGCTCATTGCTTAATATAGCTCTCAGCCTGTCCAATCAGGGAACCTAACCAAAGCACACGGGAAGCTGCAATATCCATTCAACAGCCCTAGCTACAATGACACTCAGACAGAGAGCACAGCCCATGGCTTCCCCCATCTGCAGAACAAAACTGTTGGCCTCATGTGCTCCCTGCCATGGCAAGGAAGTTAATTTTAGCCCCATCTACTACTGAATATATACCCCAGTTATGACCATCTAGTAAGCTTGATCAGAGAATCCAGGCAATTTCAGAGCTCTACCTGTCTAAAGACATTGCCAGAAGACACACTCAACAATCAAACTCACGTGACTGGTGAAGAAGTCTATCTGACAAAGCAAACCTATAAAGTCTGAAAGAGGAGCCTAAATACTAAAATGTGTAGATACCAATATAACAAACAAAGGATCTTAAAAAGTCAGGTAAGTATGACATCACCAAAGGAAACTAATAAAACTACAATGATTAACCATAAAGAAATGAAGATCGATGAATTGACAAAGAGTTCAGAATAATCCTCTTGAGCAAGTTTACTGAGCTACATGATAACACAAACAGCTAAACAAAATTACAAAAACAATGCATAAAGAAAAAGAGATGTTTGAGCAGGAAATAACAACCATCAAAGCCAAGAAAACCCCCAGAAATCCTAGAGTTGAAAAATTTGATAACTGGGCTGAAGAATTTAGTAGAGAGTTTTCAAAGTAAACTTGACCATGTGGAAGAAAAACACATCAATGACCAAGAGGATAGGACGTTAAAATAAACCAGTTGGAGGACCCCAAAGAAAACAGAAAAAGAGTGAAAAAGCCTACAAGAATAAAAAGACACAATGAAAATAAACAATATTTTTGTATGGAAATTCCAGAAGGAGAGGACAAAGAAAAAGGGACAGAAAGCATATTTAAAGTTATAATAGCTGATAGTGCCTTAGTGGTTCAGTTGGTTAAGTGTCCAACTCTTGATTTTGGGTCAGGTCATGATTTCATGGTTCATGAGATCAAGCCCCAAATGGGGTTCTGCTCTGATAGTGCAGAGCCTGCTTTGGATTCTCTCTCACCCTCTCTATCTCAAAATAAATAAATAAACATTAAAAAAAATAACATCTTCTCTTCAAAATTTATAAAAAAGACATAATAGCTGAAAACTTCTCAAACTTGGGGAGAGAGATGGATATCTAGATCCATGAGGCCCAAACAACACCAAATAGGTTGAATTGGAATAGTGTCACCAAGACACATTATTAATCAATTATCAAAAGTCAAACACAAAGAAAGAATATTTAAAGCAGGAAAAGAAAAAAAAATTACATACAAGGGAATCTCCATAAGACAATAGGGGAGATTTCTCAATTGAAACTTTTTAGATCAGAAGAGAATGAGATACCGTATTCAAAATATTGAAAAAAATAACTGCCAACCAAAAATTCTATATGCAGTGAAGCTGTCCTTTAGAAATGGAGGAATAAAGACTTTTCCAAAAACAAAAGCTAAAGAAGTTTACTACCAACAGATCTGCCTTACAAAAAAATGCTAAAGGGAATTTTTCTAGTGGAAGTAAAATACCATATATTCACAACATAAGAACTTAAAAATATATTGTAAACCTACTTGTAATGGTAAAAGTATAGTCACAGTTAGATTTTGCAATATGATAACAGTGCTATATATAATTCAATTACAACTCTAAATTAAAGGTTAAGAAACTAACAAAATAATCAATTATATCTAAAAATAATCTATTATATTAAATATTAAAAATCTATGATAATAATACAAAGAACTAAAATAATCTGTCATTACTTATACAATATTAAAAATGTAGTTGTAATAGAAATAACTTTAAGTGTGGGGGGAAGTAGAAGTAAAAGTATAAAGTTTGTGAATTCTTTTGAAGTTATCAGTTTAAATAGTGTGTTATAAGCTTACCAGAAATTGTAACCACACACACAAAAAAATTCTGTAGTAATTACACAAAATAACATGATAAAGAAAAGGAAAGTATAGTGATACCAAAAGACATCAAAACACACAAAAAGAGAGCAGGATAAGAAATAAGGAAAACTACAAGAAATGAAAGAAAATAAATATAAAACATTCAGAAAACAATGAACAAAATAGCAATAATAAGTTCCTATCTATCAATAATTGCTTTAAGTGTAAAAAGATTAAATTCTCCAATTAAAAGACACAGAATAGATGGATGATAAAAAAATCAAGATCCGACAAGATGCTGTATACAAAAGATTTATTTTAGCATTAGGACACACATACAATGAGAGTGAAGGGAATAGAAAGACATTTTAAATAACATTGGTAACAACAATAAAAAAAGGGTAGCTATATTTTTATCAGACAAAATATATTTCAAACTAAAAACAATAAAAAAAGACAAAAAAGTCATTATGTAATGATGTGTCTACACATCAAAAAATATAATAATTACAAATATGTGTGCTCAGCATTGGAACATTTAAATATGTAAAGCAGAAACTAAAAGAGTTAAAAAAAGAAATAAACAGTAATTCAGTAACAGTTGGGAGCTTCAATATCTCATTCTCAACAATGGATAGATCACTCACACAGAAAATCAATAAGGCAACAACAGACTTGAAAAATACTATAGACTAAATGGACCTAACAGAGATAACCTAAATATTTTATCCAAAACAGCAGCCACACATTCTTCTCAAGGGCATATGGAACATTTTGTGCAATAGACCATATTTAAGTTACAAAACAAGTCTTAGAAAATTTAGGAAAATTGAAATCATATCAAGTATCTTCTATGACCACAATGGCAAGAAACTACCAATCAAAAACAAGAGGAAACCTGAGAAATCATGAACACACTGAGGTTAACTAATAGGCTCTTGAACAACCAATGAATTCAAGAAGAAATTAAAGGAGAAATAAAAAAAGTTTTCTTGACACAAATGAAAGTAGAAACACAACATATCAGAATTTGTGTGATACAGCAAAATCAGTTCTAAGAGGTGAGTTCATAGCAATAAACACCTACATGAAGAAGCAAGAGGGATTCCAAATAAACAACTGAACTATATGCCCTAAAAAACTAGAAAAAAAAGAAGAGGGGTGCCTGGGTGGCTCAGTCAGTTAAGTGTCCGACTTCAGCTCAGATCATGATATCACAGTTTGTTGGTTTGAGCCCCATGTTGGATTCTGTGCTGACACCTTGGAGCCTGGAATCTGCTTAGAATTCTGTGTCTCTTTCTCTCCCTGTTCCCCACTTCTCTCACTCTGTCTGTCTGTCCCTCAAAATAAATAAAAGATTAAAAAGTATTTTTAAATGAATAAAATTAAAAAAGAAGAAAATAAACCCGAAGTTAGTAGAATAAAAAAACATAATAAAGATTAGAGAAGAAATAAATAAAATAAGGAAAAGAAAAACAACTGAAGACATTAAAACTAAAAGTTGATTCTTTGAAAAGATAAACTGAATTGACGAACTCTTAACTAGACTAAACAAGGCGGGTGGGGGAGAACCCAAGTAAATAAAATTATAAATAAAAAGGAGATATTTCAACTGATAGAAGAGAAATCCAAAGGATCTTAAGAAACTACTATGAATAGCTACTCACCAACAAGCCAGGCAATTTAGAAGAAATGGAAAAATTCTTAGAAATGTATAACTTTCCAGGACTAAATCAGGAAGAAATATAAAATCTGAATATACCATTTGCAAATAAGGAGATTGGATCACTAATAAAACATCTCCCCAGGAGATCCTCAGGACCAGATCATTTCACTGGTGAATTTTACCAAATGTTTAAAGAATATTTAAAGAATGTAAAGAATTAACATTAATCTTCAAACTCTTCTAAAAAATAGAAGAGGAAACCCTCTCAAACTTATTTTATGAAGCCAGCATTATCTTGTACCCAAACCAGAAAAGCACACTACTGGAAAGAAAAATGATAAGTCAATACCCTTGATGAATCCAGATGCAAAAATTCTCAATAAAATATAAGCAAACTAAATGCAGCAGCACGTTGAAAAGAATCATTCACCAAGAAAAGTAGAATTTATTCCTGCGATGCAAAGAGAGTTCAGCATATGCAACTCAATAAATGTGACACAAAACATTAACAGACTGAAAGAAAATAATTATATGATTATCCCAATAGATGCATGCAGAAAATTCATTTGACAAAATTCAACATCTACTCATGATAGAAACCAACCCACTAGGCACAGAAGGAACATATCTCAACAAATAAAGGTCACATATGACAAGCCTATAGCTACCATCATATTCAATGGTGAAAGTTTCAAGGTTTTTTCCCTATGAAATCAAGATCAAAATAAAAATGTCCACTCTCATCACTCCAAGTCAACTTAGTACTAGAAGTCCTATCTAGAGCAATCAAGCAAGAACAAGAAATAAAAGGTATCAGAATTGGAAAATAAGAAGTAACCTTGTCTCTATTTCAGATGCCATGGTTTTATATATAGAAAATTCTAAAGATTCAACCAGACACTCTTAGATATAAATAATGACTTCAATAAAGTTGTAGGATACAAAATTAAAATATTAAAATCAGTAGGATCTCTATACCTAACAGCAATTTCGTAAAAAAGAAAGAAATCAATTTCATTTACAGTAGCATCAAAACAATAAAGTACTTAGGAATTAAAGAGGTGAAAGATCTTTATAAGGCACAAATGAAAGAAATCAAAGAAGACACAAAGAAGTGGAAAAGTATTTCATATTCATGGGTTAGAACAATTAATACTGTTAATATGTCAATACTACAAAAAGCCATCTATAGGTTCAGTTCAATCCCTAGTAAGATTCCAATGGCATTTTTTACAGAAGTAGAAACAACAATTTAAAATTTTTCAAATTTATCTAGCACCACAAAAGACCCCAAATACCAAAGCAATCCTGATAAAAAAGTACAAAGCAGAAGGCATCACGCTTCTTGATTTCAAGTTATATTATAAAGCCACAGTCATCAAAACCATAGGGTACAGGCATAAAAAGAAAGAAATAGACTAATGAATAGAATTGATAACCCAGAAATAAACTTATGCATGTGCTGTCAAGTAATGTGTGACAAGGGAGCTAAAAACACTCAATGGAAAAAACCTATTCTCTTCAATAAATGGAGCTAGAATAAATATTCACATGTAAAAGAATGAAATAAGTATAACTCACAGCACTCACAAAATTTAACTTGAAATAGATTAAAGACACAAATGTAAGACCTGAAACCATGAACCTCCAAGAGGAAAACTTGGAAATAAATCTCCTTGACATGGGTCTTGTTAGTTTCTAGGTATGACAACTGAAGCACAAGCAGCAAAGTCACAGATGAGCAGCAGAACTACATCAAACTAAAAAGCAGCTGCACAGCAAAATAAACCATCAACAAGTGAAAAGACAACCTACAAAATGGGAAAACATATTTGCAAACCAAACATCTGATCAGGGGTCATGTATAAATATATAAAGAACACCTACAACTCAGTAGCAAAAAAAATAACCCAATTAATAACTGGGGAAAGAACCTGAACTGACATTTCTCCAAAGATGTATGAAAAGCCAACAGATAACTGAAAAGATGCTCAACGTCACTAGTCATTAGGGAAATGCAAGTGAAAACTGCAAAGAGATAATTACCTCCTGCCTATTAGAATGGTCATCTTCAAAAAGACAAAAGATAACAAATGCTGGTGAGAGTGTGAAGGAAAAGGACCCCTCCTGCACTGTGGTGGGAATTGCAAATTGGTGCAACCACTATGGTAAATATTATAGAGGTTCTGTAAAAAATTAAAAATAAAATTACCTAGTATCCAGCAATTCCATTTCAGGGAATATATCCAAAGGAAATTAAAACTACTAATTGGAAAATATATATATTTTAAAATGTTTCTTTATTTTTGAAAGAGAGCATAAGCAGGGGTGGGGCAGAGAGTGAGGGAGATACAGAATCTGAAGCAGGCTCTAGGATCCTCACTGTCAACATAAAGCCTGATGCGCAGCTGGAACTCATGAACTGTGAGATCATGACCTGAGCTGAAGTCAGGTACGTAACTGCCTGAGCCACCCGGGTGCCCCTACTAATTGAAAATATATCTGCACTCCCATGTTCATAGTAGGGTTATTTACAATAGCCACAACATGGAAACAACCCAAGTATCCACTCATAGATGGATGTGTAAGGAAGTTGTGGTATATATATATTCTATAACATATATGTGTATATATTCTATAACATATATATATATACATACATTCTATAACAATATCATTTACCCATAAAAGTGAGGAAATTCTACCATTTGTGACAACATGGAAGTATATCATATTTTGAATTTTTTAAAATGTTTTTATTTATTTCTGAGAGAGAGAGAGACCGTGCAAGCAGGGGATGGTCAGAGAGAGAGGGAGACACAGAATATGAAACAGGCTCCAGGCTCTGAGCTAGCTGCCAGCACAGAGCCCAATGCGGGGCTCAAACCCACTAACTGCAAGATCATGACCTGAGCCAAAGTTGGACGCTTAACTGACTGAGCCACCCAGGCGCCACATATTTTGAAGGCAGTATACCAAATGAAATAAGTGAGATAGAGAAAGACAAAGACACTATATTGTCTCACTTATATATGGGATGTAAAACACACACACACACACACACACACACACACACACACACACATCACTGCCAAAGCTCAGAGAAAAAGACCTCAGCTTGTGGTGACCAAAGGCACAGGGTGAGGGTACGGACAATTGGAAGAATGTGGTCAATGTACAAACTTCCAGTTATAAAATAAATTGGTACTAGGGATATAATATACAATATAATAACTATAGCAAACACTGATATATGATACAAAAGAGTTAAGAGAGCTCGTCTTAAAAGATCTCATCCCAAGAAGAACTTTACTTCTTTTCTGTTTTTCTATTTTTCTTTTTTTTGTATCTATATGAGAAGGTGAGTATTAGTTACATGTATTGTGGTAATCATTTCACAATATATGTGAATCAATCCATTATGCTGTGTGCCTTAAACTTATACAGTGAGGTATGTCCATTATTTTTCAATAAAAGTTAAGAAAATGATCATTGTTGGGGTGGGCGCCTAGGTGGCTGAGTTGGTTAAGTGTCTGACTTTGCTCAGGTCATGATCTCAGAGTCTGTGGATTCTAGCTCTGTGTCAGGCTCTGTGCTGTCAGCTCAGAGCCTGGAGCCTGCTTCGGATTCTGTGTGTGTGTCTCTCTCTGTCCCTCCCCTACACATGCTCTGTTTCTCTCTGTCTCAATAATAAATAAACATAAAAAAAATTAAAATGATCATTGGAATTCAGTACATCAGCACTATAAAAGAGAAATCCAATAATCATTTTGGTGGATGCAGAAAAGGCACAGATAAAATTCAACATCAGTCATTAAACAAACAAACAAACAAACCAACCTAGAAACAATCCAGCAATCTAGAAATAAAAAAAATCATTCTTAGCTTCACAAAGAGAATTTTTAGGAAACCTGCAGCAAACATCATATTTATCAATAAAATGAATAGATTGTAGAGACTCTATTAAAGGCTACAAATTGTTACCACTTCTATTCAACATTCAGCTGAAGGTGCACACTGTAGTACAACAGGCTAACAACAACAATAACACAACAATAATAGTAAAAAGAAAAAAATACTTAAGAATTGGAAAAAATAGAAGTTAAGGATTGGAGCTGGTATGAATATGTATGTTNACATTCAGCTGAAGGTGCACACTGTAGTACAACTGGCTAACAACAACAATAACACAACAATAATAGTAAAAAGAAAAAAATACTTAAGAATTGGAAAAAATAAAATAGAAGTTAAGGATTGGAGCTGGTATGAATATGTATGTAGAAAAACCAAGGTAATATAAGGTAAATTACTAAAATTAATAGGTTAGTTATCAGTTTACTATGGTACAGACACCATGTCAAAAATCAATCAGATATGTACACCAGCAACAAAAAAAACATGGAATTAAAAACAATGTCCCATTGGGGCTCCTGGGTGGCTTGGTGGATTAAGTGTCTGACTTTGGCTCAAGTCATGATCTTGAGGCTCATGAATTCGAGCCCTGCATTGGACTCGCTGCTGACAGCTCAGAGCCTGGAGCCTGCTTCAGATTCTGTGTCTCCCTCTCTCTCTGCCCGCCACCCCCTGCCCCCCATGCTCTGTTTCTGTCTCTCAAAAATAAATAAATGTTAAAAAATCTTTTTAAATAAAAAAAACAATGCACCATTTACAACCACATTGAAAATATCAAATACTTAAGTATAAAGACGTAAAAGACCTCTATATGAAAATCTATACATTTTTTGACTGAAATAAAATAATATTAAATAAATGGAGGGATATATCATGTTTGTTGATTCAAGACTCAGTATTATAAAGATATAAATTGTTTTCAAACTGATCTATAGATTTAGTGAATTGGCAGGTTCTTTTTGTGAGAGAGACAGAAAGAAAGAGAGAATGAAAAGTTGAATATGAAATTTATATGAAATTGCAAAAGGATAAAAATAGCCAAGACAATGTTCAAGAAGAAAAAGCTGACTGTAGTCAGCTGCAGTCAGCTGGTCTAGCTGACTATAGCTGTATATAGTAATTAAGACAGCGTGATATTTATATAAGGATAGACCATATCAATGAAAATTATCCATGTATACATAGAAACTTGATTTATGCCCAGCTGGCTCTGCAATTTGTAGAGCTAGGGAAATCTTTTCAATAAGTACTACTAGGTCAATTTGGATACACACGTGAAAAATAGTGAAACTTGTCTGCTAATTTACAATACACACAAAAACCAATACCAAATGGCATATATATATATGAAATATAAACAATAGAGCTTCTAGAAAATAATACCAAAGAATGTAAGTAATATATCCACATGATCAGGCAGCAAAAGATTTCTCCAACAGAGCACAAAAGAAAAGATTGATAGATTTCACTAAAATAACACTTTGTAGATCAAAAGACACCACTAAGAGAGTGAAGATAAGCCACAGTAGAAGATAATTTGCAACACACATATCTAACAAAAATACCTTCAATAAATCAGTAAGAATAAAACACATGGTAATTAGAAAAATGGGCAAGAAGTTTCATAAAAGAAGATAAATGTCAATAAAGGTGCAAAGATGGCAACCTCATTAGTTATTAGGAGTATGCAAACTAAAAGAAAAATGGAACACTACCACAGAGCCACCAGAATGATTAAAATAAAGAAATAGACAATATCAGTTGTTGGAAAGGATGTGGAGCTACTGTTGGTAGGATTATAAATTGATTCCATTATTTTGATGAACAATTTGGTAGCATCTCTGAAAAGTACTATATGCCTGTCTTAAAACTCAGAAATTCTACTCTTGGTATATACCCCAAAGAGGAATAGGTGTACCCAGAGACAAGCACAGGAAAAGCTCACAGCAACATTATTTATAATAGCTTCAAACTGGAAACAGGCTACACACTTGTTGACGGTAGAACTGATAAAGACAAGATTGTATATTCATACAATGGAATATTGTGCAGAAATGAAAACCAACAGATGTAATTTAAATATAACCCCACAAATGGATTTCACAAACTGAATGTTGAATAAAAAACCTGCAAAAACCCCCACACTGTATGATAACTATTCAAAAACAGGCAAAATGAATGGTAGTGCTGATAATCTTATAAGTGGTTACTTTTGGGGATAAAAATAATGGTTGAGACTGAGTCATTGGGGACTATGTCACTGGTAATGTTCTATCTTTTTCTAGGTAGTAATTACACAGGTGTTCCATTGCTGATGGTAATTCACTGAGCTATACATTTAAGTTTTATGCACTTTTATGAATGTAAATAATATTTCACAATTAAATAAAACCAAGTAAAAGAAGAAAGAAAGTAAGGAGAGAGAAAGGTGAGTTTAACAAAGAACATTTTTCCTCTTTTTTTTGTCTCCACAGTTTGAGAAAAAATATTCAGGATGCTGGAGGAGACAATTAAATGGAAGATGAAAACTTATCTACTAAATTAAAACACAACCCTACATGGCTAAGGCATGGCAGAATTTAGACTGGCAATTCCTGCCACTTCAGGATGTGCAAAAGTCTGACTTCATTGGTTGGATATTTTGATTCTCATAACTCCTGCTGAGTTTGAAATCTCCCAATATCACTCTGTAGAAGTGTGTGAAATTTATATTTTCTAAAGTGACCTCTCTGCTTTAGGGAAAAATCTTCTTAACAGATTTGCATGTTGATGTGACTGGCTTGCCACATCAAAAAATAGATCAACCTTGCTACTGTATATATTATCTTCCTTATAAAAGTTGTTAAAGAGATAAAACAATGTTTTTCCTTCAGGCAAGATTGTGAAACTTGATAATTTCACCTGAGTCAGGCAAAATTTATTGCTCTAAGCCTTATTCTGTGTAAGTATATATGTATGCATCTCTGTGTGTGTCTGAAAGTATGGAACAGTTATTGTTAAAACTCTCCAATTTGGTTGTTTGGTCAATTAGCTTCTCATAGGTTTTAAAACCCAGAGTGTTTATGATATCCTCTTGGACTGTGGAACTATGATTAAGAAAAAATAAAAATGATGAAAGAAAATTATTACTTTTCCTTATAAACTTTCTTTTTTCAAGAATTGGATTCTTATCGGAATGAGGTTATTTTCAAAATGGCTAAAACATCTTATATGTTCAAGTAAACTGGTTAATTGTAAAGTCAATAAATATTAAAATGTTTCACACTTAAAAAATCAGAGTTTAGAAAATATAAAGAAGGATACTGTTGGCAATTAACCATTGCCAGGGCAATCCCATTTAGGGATGGGAGAAAATGTAAATGCTGAAGGTATGTATGTCACATTTATATATTAATCTATTCCTTGGAGCTCATTCATAAGTAAATAGTCAAATTGATGAACTAGCTATGACTATATTTGAAAGTGCTTTAATATGTTTTCCTTCGGTAGTGGTTCTAGGGGTAATAAGGGGCATGTGAGATACACATATGATTTGCTGTTGGACACAATATAGTAGGCTCATTGTTTGCACCCATTTGCTAGGTAGGGCAGGATTTTACAGTGTGGCATGCCTATGACTGGTGCAATAGATGGTTTTAGGTGGTAGAGAGAGATAATGTAAAATCATGTTGTGTTATGTTGTGAAAGTTGTACCATTTAAAATGATCTTTAAATTTTTTCTTATCATGGCAAGAACAAAGTCTCTGCTTAGTGATAATAAGTTTCTTTAAAATTTTGCATCCATTTTTATAAAAGGAAGGCAAATCTTAAACTCCCTTTGACAGACAACATAAACTAATTAAAATCTGATAAAATTTCAGTTGTATCATACTTATATTTTCTTTTTTTTTAATTTTTATTTATTTCTAGGAGAGAGAGAGAGAGAGAGAGACAGCGTGAGCAGGGGAGGGTCAGAGAGAGAGGGAGACACAGACTCTGAAATAGACTCCAGGCTCTGAGCTGGCAGTCAGCACAGAGCCCAACGCGGGGCTCGAACCCACGAACTCCGAGACCATGACCTAAGCGAAAGTCGGACGCTTAACCGACTAAGCCACCCAAGCGCCCCTGTTATATTTTCTATTTAATGCACATGGCATTGCTTTTATATTTATATCAGCAAACAAACTTTATTAACAACTTTGACCTATCTAAAATCTCAGTTTTAAATATTCCACTCTCCTATGCCATCATCTTTTTTTTCTTAAGTTTTTATTTTAAACATCCAGTGTTCATCATCATCTGTCTTTTGAGTTTTCTTCTTCTATCAAGTCTACAGTCCCACCAAAAATTGCTGTAATAGACACAGGGGTGCACATATATTTTTGGATTAGAGGTTTCCTTTTCTCCAAACAGATAGCCAGTAATGGAATTGCTGGATCACATGATAGTTCTATTTTTAATTTTTACAGGAACTTCCATACTGTTTTCTAGAGGGCTGTACCAGTTTGCATTTCCACCAACAGTGCATGAGAATTTCCTTTTCTCCACATCCATGCCAGCATTTGTTGTTTCTTTCTTTTTGATATTAGCCATTCTGACAGGTCTCAGTGATTATCTCATTGCAGTTTTGATTTGTATTTCCTTGATGATTAGTGGTATTGAGCTTTTCATGTGCCTATTGGCCATTTATATGTCTTCTTTGGAAAAATATCTCTTAAGAAGCACTGCCTGTGTTTTAAATCAGATTGTTTGTTGTTAATGAGTTATATGGACTCTTTATATATTTTGGATATTAACTCTTAATTATATATATGATTTGCAATTTATCTTCTTCAATTCAGTAGGTTGTCTTTTCATTTTGTTGATGGTTTCCTTTGCTATGCAGAGGCTTTTTAAAAAGTTTATTTATTTATTTTGAGAAAGCGAGAGAGAGAGTGTGAGCAAGCAGGGGAGGATCAGAGAGAGAGGGGGACAGAGGATCCAAATTGGGCTCTGTGCTGACAGCAGAGAGCTTGTTGCGGGGCTTGAACTCACTAGTTATGAGATCATGACCTGATCCAAAGTCAGACGCTTAACCTATTGAGCCACTTATGTGCCCCACGTGGAGAAACTTATTATTGATGTAGTCTCATTTATTGATTTTTACTTTCATTTCCCTGACCTTTGGAGTCAGAGCCAAAAAGAAAAGAAAAGTAAACAAAACATAAACCACAAAACATCGCTAAGGCTGGTGTCAAGGATTTTACTGCTTCTAGGAGTTTTATAGTTTCAGGTCTTTTATTCAAATCTTTAATCCATTTTGAGTTAATTTTTTTTTAAGTTTTATTTATTTCTGAGAGAGAGAGACAGGGAGGGAGAGAAAGAGGCAGCGTGAGCAGGGGAGGGTCAGAGAGAGAAGGAGATACAGAATCCAAAGCAGGCTCCAGGCTATGAGCTAGCTGTCGGCACAGAGCCTGACATGGGGCTCGAACCCAGAAACCGTGAGATCATGACCAGAGCCGAAGTCGGACGCTTAACTGACTGAGCCATCCAGGAGAACCCAATTTTGAATTAATTTTTATATGATGTAAGATCGTGGTCCAATTTTATTCTTCTGGATGTAGCCGTCAAGTTTCTCCCACACAATTTATTGAAGAGACTGTCCTTTCCTTGTTATATATTGCTGCATCCTTTGTTATAAATTAATTGACAAAATATATGTGGGCTTATTTCTTGGTTAAAGATTGTGGTTCCAGCTAACTGCTCTGAAGCCTTCAAATAATACAAAGGGTAAAGGGGAAATTGAAGACAATGAATACTTAACTCAGAAATAAGGTAAAAATTGAAAATCTTGGTGGCAGCTTTGAAAGGGTCCTTAAACTGTATAGTTTCAGGGCAGATATGCCTGAGGACAAGATTAAGGCTTGACTCTGAGGGTAACACAATTGAATCTCTAATTAAATCTTCTGCCTTGTAAGGTCTCTCATGGTAAGTGAAGGGCATTGTTGGGAAATCTGAGTTTCAAAATCCCTCTGAATCTCCTTGGTATTAGAAGTAACCTATCATCCTTTCTGAGGGGATCAGTCTTCCTCTGCATCAATGATTCTCAATGACTGGAGAATCACAGTTCTCTCCTGGACTCACTTCCCTTTCCCCTCATTGCCTCCGGGTACAAGTCAGATCCCAACTAAGTAAGTCAGAGAGGTATGAAGTCCACTTTTGAAAGTTTTATACATATAGGATGGGTGTAAGTATTGATTAGGGCAAATCTATTGTCCTGGGTGGTAATGATCTGGGATTTGATATTTAGTGTATTTACTTGATACTTGGGGTGGTGGTAGTATTTTGTTAGACTGGCTAACTGAATGGGCCAATATGAATGAATTTTCGAGGTAACCTATGCACACAACTGCTGCGGTATACCGTAGAGACTCAGGGAATTACGAATGTTGGAATGGGTTTGTTCGGAACAAATGGTTTGCCTCTTTGACTATCCATGAAAGGGACAATCCCTTCATAAAGACATGAAGAAATACATGAGAGGGTTAGAGCACCGGCATCTCTAAAGAGTTCTGTGTGCTGTACTCTGTAGGGAATGTATAGCAATGTAATACATGGTAGCATAAACCCTCTGTATAGGGATGTAATATATGGTAGTATAAACCTCTACATTTCCAAAAATAGGACACTTGGGCAAACTATAGTAATCTGACTGGGAAAACATTATTCAGCAGTGAAAATGTAATACATAGGATACAAAATTATAAATGTGGCATGACTATTCATATTAAAAATGGAAGTTTTTATATTAAGTTGAATATAGTATCTCAGGTTGACAGAGACTAAGTGGAGATGTTTGACTATCAGAGATGTGGCAAAAATACCATAATATGGCATGGCTGTTTAAGAAATGTCATGGAGTGTACTGTCCTTCAGAAACAGCTTTTCACAGGGTTTCTACATATGAAACAGATAGGTAGCCTACCAAGGCATTTCTTGATATGTATGGGGAAAACAATTCTAGATCTGAGGGCAGAAATGTAGCCTCAATTGCTGAGTGGGAATTTGAAGCCTCAGTCCACTTCCTAGACTCATCCAGTTTATGATTCAGAAACCCAATCTTAAAGAAGAAGGCAGGTTAGCATTTGCTGATATGTTCTATTTGAGATGTTTCTTAAGTGATTTTTAATACCAATAGTCACACCACATTGAAATACTGTATTCTATGTTTTCAAATTTATAAACATTTTTATCTTATTTTACTTTTTAAAGATTTCATTTTAATTCCAGTTCTTTAACACACACATTATATTAGTTTCAGGTGTACCAAATGGTAATTCAACAATTCCATACATTACCTTCATCGTGACAAGTGCACTTCTTAATCCCCATAATACTGTATTCTATTGATTACATTTTAACTAGATGAATAATATTTTTCTAGTCATATACACAATAGCTTATTTAAGTATCATACTTTTAGAAATTTATTTTTTAAAATATTTTTTATACTTATTCATTTTTTGAGAGACAGAGAGAGACAGTATGAGTGGAGGAAGGACAGAGAGAGGAAGACATCGAATCCAAAGCAGGCTCCAGACTCTGAACTGTCAACACAGAGTCCGACGTGGGGCTTGAACCCATGAACAATGAGATCATGACCCGAGCCAAAGTTGGATGCTTAACTGACAGAGTCACCCAGGTGCTCCTAGAAATTTAGAGGTTTTATGCGACCATATATTACATTGCTATAAATATTTTTTAATAGAATCCATGAAGAGAAGTTATTTGGAGAAAGAAATGAATTTTTTAAATGACTTATACAAGTGTTAAGCCTTTTCAAATACATTTTATAATATTACTAAACAAATAGAGACGGGTAACTCATGTGTCTTTTTCTGAAGTGTTGACATTTCAGTTGAATGACAAAAATATTGTTCTGGACTAACTGATAAGTCTATTTGCAGATAAGCAAAAGTAGGCTAGGAGGCATTAGATGATATAATCAAAACAGCAATTTTGTATACATAAGAAGATTTCTCTAACTTAATATTTACATTTTCATAGTAATTATAATACATGTAAAGCTGCTTATAAATAGCAGTTCCTTTTCTTCCAACTCCTTAACAGCATTTATACACTTCTGTTTTGAGGGGTTCTATGGCAGTTGAATAATAAATTCTGGCATATTTCACTTCTTTCTTAATTTATGAAGTTCTTTTACACATACAAATGCTGTCTATACATAATTCACTGAAATAAGAATGTTCCTCTGATCAAATAAAAAGACAATGTTACCACATTGTGTTCCTTTGTGCTTCATTCTGGTCAACCTCTTATTGTCCATGCTGATACCAGGCAATGGCAAATCTTCTGTCACTGTGAAATATTATATTTTTCTTTTTCTATGTAAGGTTCTTTTAAATTTCCTATAAATGGAACATAGTCTTTTGGGGAGGGCTTCATTACGTAGCACACTTGCTTGAGATCCACTCATGTTGTTGCATGTGTTACTGGCTCACTTCTTGTTAGTGCTGTAAAGCATTCCATGCATTTCCATTTGTCATGGCTTGCTAATCCATTCATCAGTAACTAGACATTGCAATTGTTTGTAGTAGTTTTGGCTATTATAAATACATTTTCTATGAACATTTGCAAGAAGAAAATGTTATTGCAACATTAGAACTTCCTACAGAAGTTGTAATTAAAGATAATCTAATTCTTGAAACTTTAGGTCTAATAGAAGTGGTTAAGTTTTACTGAACTCAGTAACATGGGATATTTCTAATGAATACATTTGAAAAATGTTAAAATTAATTATAATACAATCAAATGACTGCTAGTTATACCACATAACCCATATACACTGATTTTAACTTATGTTCTGTGTACCCACTACTGTAACTCATAGTAGAACTAAACTGAGTTACATTACACACAAGTAACGCTTAGCAGTTTCCTTTCACAATGTTTTTGTTATTCCAGCCCATATAAAATTCCCACTGTTTCTTTCTTTTTTCCTTTTTTTTAACTTTTTTAAACATTTATTTGTTTTTGAGAGAGAGAGAGAGCTGGGTAGGGGCAGAGAGAGTGGGATACACAGAATCTGAAACAGGCTCCAGGCACTGAGCAGTCAGCACATAGCCTGATCTGGGGCTCGAAATCATGAACTGTGAGATCATGACCTGAACTGGAGTCAGATGCTTAACTGACTGAGTCATCCAGTCACCCTGTTTCTTTTAAAAAATTATTTTAATGCTTATTTTATTTTATTTTATTTTAAGAGAGAGAGAGCAAGCAGGGAGGGGCAGAGAGAGAAAGGGAGACACAGAATTTGAAAGTAGGCTCCAGGCTCTGAGCTGTCAGAAGAGCCCCACATGGGGCTGGAAAGAACCACGAGATCATGACTTAAGCTGAAGTCGGATGCTTAACCAACTGAGCTACTGGGCACTCCACTTACCCCCACTGTTTCTAATAAGAAAAAAAAAAAAAGAATTAAAAACAGCCAATTGAAAGTCAATTATCCTATCTGAGCTTACAAAATCAAAACATTTGAGTTTTTAGTAATTTAATCAAAAAAGGGATTTTAGTGTCAACTACTTATAATTTTACCCAGATTGTACCCTAAGGAATATTCAAGAATCTTGAGGTCAAGTTCTGCACTGAAATATAAGCTCCCCTAAGTACAACGTATGAACATATGAATGAATAATACGTGTAGGGTTTATCATGATTCCCCACCACAAACTGGTTTACTTTCATTTCTACAAGGATTGGGTCAGTGATGGTATTTAGAAACCCAGTTGTAAATCCGTTCTCTAGATCTTATTTAATCAAAACTTTTTTTTTTCTCTCCTCCTGTACTAAGTGCTTTTATTCAGTTCTACTGGAAGCATGATCATAGGATGAGTGAATTACCTTAAATCTACACAAAGCAATTTGTTATACCTGAGTTTTATTGGGTCACACAAATTTTAAAACACTGGCAAAATCCTTTTTTTATATAGAACAAGCTAACCCTTCCTGATTTAAGAAATGTACCCTTTTAGAGATTTTGAAATTATACTGAAATTTGAAATTCTTTTTACTTTTTATGATTTTTTAAATAAAAGAACTTCAATATATTTGAAATTGAGCTGTTAGGTGGAAGATTTTATAGTGTGTATGGCTATTTGCTGATAGTTCTACTAATCCGTAGATCTGCATTTTATGCTATTAATGGTTACATCGCAGCTTTAGCACCAAACAAAATACGTCACCATGCAACATATCTTCCTTGAATTTCCTGCTATTTTTATTTGCAACAAAAAATGCATTTACTTGGCCCTTTTTCTGTTTTCTTTCCAAGTATCCATCAAAGGGACTCTTGTATGTGTTAATGATAAAAATTAGATTTTGCATCTTAAGAACATTGATATCACACTAAATTTGAAAAATTATGGTATAATATATCTCAAGTGCTCATTGACACCCAGAATAGTGCCAAACACTTATATGGTTTTCATAGTTATGATTTTGCCAAAACCACACACATTTATTTAAGAGGTGCCCCTAGAAATATCTTTAGCCTCTATATTCATGCTCTAATTATGACTATTCAATTATACTATTTTAGAGGTCTTGTTAAAAATAAATAAAAAGAGGAAAAAGCAAGTAGTTTCATCCTTTCTCTCCTGGTTTGTCTATAGCTCTGTGAGTAAATGTCTTGCTTTGTAAAACTCAAGAGCATAAATGCAAGATTTTGGTAAAATATTTAGGTATATATTTCACAGAATTTTTCTACCTAATGTTACAAAATAAAATTATTTTAAATTTTAATAATTCAATTTAAAAAGGGAGAAAGACTCAAACAAAGCTCTCAAAATCTTCAGAAAGTTTTCAAGATTTTGGTTCGAAGATGAACTGAGATTTCTGAAGTCCATTTATGTTACCCCTTTGTTTTCTCCATCTACCGTATTTGTCTTTGTGTACTTTTAGTTAAATTTTTATTTACTAAATTATTTTATTGATACTTTAGGTGCTTTGTTTCTATTTTTAATATAGCAGTATGTATTAATTGTATATCTGTTCACCAAAAAAGAAAAAAGAAAGGAATAGTGCATGGTTTAAACAACAGATATATTGTGATAGTTTAAAAATATCCAAATATCATTTTCTGGAGGTCCCCCAAATTATTCTTTCCCTTTCTGTACTATTTTTCTTGTTACCTGGTGATTTTACTACAGACTTGGCAACAAAATAAGGACTGGGAAAGGAGCTCAATGAGGAAATGTCTGGATGACTAGTCATTTGTCAAACAACAAAAAGTAAGTATGCCATTGAGTCAGGCCTGCCACTCTGTAGTGAGATATTAGCTTTTAATGTTTTAAAATAATTATAGCAAGGCCTAAGCCACTATATAAAACCACTATATAAATTCTAGTGCCATTATCAACCCCATTTTTCAGAGATTCAATCAATCAGTGGTTCTGAGGAAAATTGCACCCATTTACCAATCCCAGAAGCATCAAAGTTCAAAGGGTAAGAAGCAGTTGTCAACAGGAATCAAAAGAGAAGTGGATCTCAGAGTGAAGCTTTCCATTACCTCTAAAATTTCTGAGATTAGTTCCGAAACTAGGCCTTATGTATCAATGTGTCAGTATTTCCACAAGGCCAGAAAATGCCAATACGTATTCAATCAGTTTTAATGATGATATGAGAGCCAGGAGTAACTCTAACACACTTTTTTAAAGCTCCGAAATGCCATTCAAACCCAGTTACCTGTTAACCACTACTGGAGATTGGTTTCAAATCATAACTCATTTATTGAGTATACAATAAAATTTATAATATGATAGAAAAGGGAGAACTTCTTTTTCTTGTTTTCTAGAACTCTTATGTTTTAAATTCTTAGGAAAACATCTTAAAAAGCAGAAGAAAAATATGGATTCCCTCCTGGTTTCCATCAGTATATTCTTTTGAATAATAGGTTGGAAAATGGCTAAAGGAATGACATTTTGGTATGCTGTTGCTACAGGAAATTTAATGAGATAAAATATAAACGTTTTATTCTAAATATAGGATTTATATATTCAGAAAGAGTTAAGTAATACAGACAGATCTGTCATGGAAGGACATAAAATAATTCATATCCTAGTGATTCCTACACCACTGCTGATTGAGTAAGAAAATGTATATGGACCACAGCTCATGGGTTTCTGTGTGTGTGAATGCAAATTTGTAAAAGTTAATGCATTTTAGAATTCTACATAAAGCTTCACTGTTTTGCTTAAGAGATATCTCTTTCTCCTACTCCTCTTCTCTTCTTCCTTTAATATGCTATTGGGTGTGGTTTATAGATTTCTCAGGAAGTTCCAAAGGCATTTTCAGTCTACAGCCACAGTAGTCACTGAGTCAGGGATTTGTGTTGAATGAATGAGGAATGGAAAAGTCAGGAATCTGGTTCATAGGGCTGGGCTGATGTGGCAAATCCAAACCATGAATGTAATGAAGTAGGAAATGAAATTGGGGAGAAGACAGATCTGGGTGAAGTTGCAAAACAAAACAAATAAAGCAACCTATTAAATTCAAGCCAGCATCAGAAAGTAAGACATTAAAAGTAAAGGTCAGGAAAAAAGTAATAAAAACTTCTGTTGAATATTTACTAATGTACCAGACATTGTGTTAAACGTTTTGTTTGAATTTTCTTAATCCTCACTGCAATCATGAGTTTTTTCAGTCAAGGTCAAGATCTGAGAGGAGTAGGGACAGATGATTCTTGCTCATAGGTAAGGTAAAAGATGGCGCAGTGAGTGACACATGTCAGAGAATCTAAGAAGCTTCATGGTACATTTCTTCCATTAAGGCTTCTGGTTTATTATTGTCACTTCATTTTCTCCCTCTCTTCTCTTCGGTGATAAGGATGAATAGGATTATTGTGGGCTGACAGGCCAAATATTTAGGATAAATTCAACCAAACAAAATTAAAATAAACAGAATAATAGTTTAGATATCTGTAAGACTCAGAAAAAATCGTCATTATTTTGTATTAGAAATAATTTACTAAGACCAAGATATTTTCTTAGATGACAGTAAGAAGCATTGAACTTAAAACATAACCAATAAAATTAATATGTGATCCTGGGAGTTGTAACATGTCAAGAAGACAAGAGGAAGGTGATACTAAAAAAAAACAGATAGATTTTAAGTGATGAGTAAATAATAGAGAAAATTGGTAGGTAAAGATTTTTTTCCCAGGATGCTCTGGGAGGTGAGCTATGATTCTATATACCGTAACTTCATTCTTGAAACAAGAGGAAGGTGATATTGCAAAAACAAGAGATTTTTAATGATGCATAAATAATAGAGAAAATTGGTAAGTTCTTTTTTTTTCCCCCCGGAATGTTCTGGGAGGTGGGCTGTGATTCCATGCACCTTAACTTCATTCTTGAGATAACTCAACTGGTATATTCTTCATTTTTTAAATTTTAATTGTGACATATACACTTGTTATTGAATCATTAAAAAATATAAGCCCAGATTATTGGACTTGTAAATACTATTATATTTTTTTCTGTAAATTATTTTGGCAAGTAGTTTTGCAATTAATCTTAGACATAATAGGTTATATGCTGGGGATAAAACTTTCACTGTACAAGTTTTATATGCAAACAAAATGATGAGTTACTTTTTTTTCCCCTTTTCCTGGAGAAATTCATTCACCTTGATTTTCTGCATATGCCTATTGAAAAGGAAAAAAAAAATAGGTTTCTTTTTTGCTTCTTTCAAGTTTCACAGAGTTAGAAATACCTTCTATGCCCATATGGCAATACGCCAGAGACTCCTGCAATTGCGTGAGAATGCAGGCTGCTATTCAAAAACCAGACATGCTAGACAGCTTATATGTGAAGATATTATCCAAGGGATTGTTATTAATATTAATTGTAGTCATGTGACTAAGTTGTGCAATCTTCTGCAACTTTCCTTTTTATTTCTTCTATTGTGTCGCTCACGGTACAAACGTATTCTAACTCTACCATACAATGAACTTTTCAGCAGATTCTTTAGAAAATATTTGACATTTGTAGACAAATTATGAAATCCAAACTAATCACTGGCTTTGTGGCTTAATACAACTCTTTATAACAACTTTTAGAGCTTTCTTCTGCCTAACAATCTTTGATGGCTCTGGAAGTAAAAACTTGAAGATTATTTGATGCTTTGTGTGTGTTTTTGTTTTACAAATGAAATTAAAAAAATTGTAATGATTGGATGAGCTACTTCAGGTAAGTTTTGATCAGCTACTTATTTCTTTTGCCTCTCTTCTTTTTTTTTTTTTTAACTTTTATTATTTAGACAGACACAAAGAGTCAGAGCTTGAGCAGGAGAGGGGCAGAGAGAGAGGGAGACACAGAATCTGAAGCAGGCTCCAGGCTCTGAGCTGTCAACACAGAGCTGAGTGCAGGGCTTGAACCCATGAACGGGGAGATCATGACCTGGGCTGAAGTCGGACGCTTAACCGGCTGAGCCACCTAGATGCCCCTTGCCTCTCTTCTCTTAAGGGAGCTGTTGGATTTCCCCCCCTCAATTATCATTTGAACATGGCTCTCCTTTATAGTTAGGTGTATAAAAGCTGTATTTTAAGTTATTAGAACAGCCTCACTGCATTGCATGGTATAATTTTATACTTTTACAAACACCAGTAATACATATTTAAATGGTTAAGCTAACTTTCAGACTGCTTTTTGTTTGTGTTCTTAACAAAATGATGGACTCTAAGCTTTTGTACCCAAATGATTTAGTCAATATTTTTTCAGTATTGTAATGCTGCCATGCATTATGTCCAAGCAGATGCCTCTGCCTGAATATGTTTCAGTGTCTTCTAAATATCTAGTGAAATTTTAGTGAAATATTATATTAAGTTACTATTGTTTTTTAAATAAATCCTTTAAAATTCTGTTGAAATTTATATACTCTTAATTGTTAAAAATGTGTGAATAAGGAGCATGGTAAAATGTGTGGTTGAAAGTATGAAAAGTCTTAGAAGTGTACATACACATATTGTTTAACTCAGAAGTTGCATATCCAGGATAATGTCTCAAGAAAATAATCAGAGATGTGTACAAATAATGAAGCACCAGAATAACTTTTTACCATTTAATAATCAAGTAATAATAGGAAATTTAACCAAACAAATTATATATGTGTACATGTGTGTGTACACACACACTATAAATTCTTATATAGAGAGTAAATAAAGCTATATAAGAATACCTACAGGAATAATGGTATTCAGAATGTATTGTTAATTTTTAAAAGCATTATATATAGTATGAAACCATTGTTTTATATCTGTGTATTAATGTAGTTTCTGTATACTGACACTCCTTCAGTATACTCCATGCTAAATCCTGTCATGTGTATTTCTAATTCATTCCCTCTTTTCTTTGTTTTAAAAAAAATAATGTTTGTTTTTATTTCTGAGAGAGGGAGAGACAGCATGAGCCAGGAAGGGTCAGAGAGAGATGGAGACAAAGAATCTGAAGAAGGCTCCAGGCTCTGAGCTAGCTGTCAGCACAGAGCCCGATGTGGGGCTCGAACTCACGAACTGTGAGATCATTACCTGAGCCGACCGACTGAGCCCCCCATGCTCCCCTCTCTTTTTTTTTATATTCTTGCTGCCATTTTATTGTGAAGGTGGTGGTAGCTAATATTCTGCAGGCTAACGGTCGACTTCAACAGTCTCATAAATCTCTATTCCATCGTTCATACCGTCTTTAAATAGCACAAGTCATATAGCTATTTGGGTGAAATGCTGTTGATAACTTTATAATCTAACATGACTCTTTCATTGTGATTAAGGTATACTGTACCAGATCACTTGCTGATACACTTCCAACTTCTATCAACATGAATAAAATGTTAAATTTGGGAGAAGAAATGACAATGCATAAATTTTAGAACTGAATTTTAGAATAGAAAGTACATGACTTTCAGACTTGAAAAAAAACCATAGCACTGAGAATTGTATCAAGCTTAAATTTCTACATTTTTTGTGTGTATTAAGGGGAAGTTTTCCAACAAAAGCATCTTGATAAGCAATAATGCACCAACTTGAAGATCAAAATTGCCAGATCAAAGCACTTAAAGATCAGCGTGGGAGGGTCCCTGAAAGCTTCATCTCTGTCTTCGAACTTCTCAGACCTGCTATAAGGATTCCTACCTTGGATTCAACTTTGTTTTTTGTAGCTTAGTCAACAAGAAATTAAAAACAGGAAAAAACAAGTGTTATAAAATTCAACACTGTTAGAAATGTCTATCTTATGAGAAGATAGCTTAAAAGTTGGAGGTAGTGGTATTTTTTTTCTGTTATAACTTATCTATAAGATGCAGTACAGCCACTCTGACTTTCAGAGTGATTATCAAAATATCATCTGTATAGAAGCAAAAGAAAGGAGGGAAAAGGTTTCAATAACATTTAAAGATATTTTTCTATGAAATTCATTGCATTTTATTTCATTAATGCCAGATGTTGCAATTTAAAAATTAATTATATATATTTTTTATTCTATTTGGCTTTTCTCATTCTTCACTTCCTTTAAATTCCCTGATTTCAAATATTTTTAATTATATTTCCAAAGGATTGTAAAATAAGTTAGACACAGAAAACACACATCTAATATACACTGTATTTGCTGGTTTGTCTTATCATTAAAAAAATGGAACTGCATTTTACAATGCCATAAAGGAAAAGAAAAAAATAAAAATCTGCAATTTTAAACAAAAATGCTTCTTATTGTCTTTTTTAAAAATGTTTATTTATTTTGAGAAAGAGAGAGAGCAAGCAAGAGTGGGGGAAGGGCAGAGAGAGAGAGAGGGGGAGAGAGAGAGAGAGAGAGAGAGAGAGAGAGAATCCCAAGCAGGCCCCCCGTTGTCAGCAGAAGAATTGGGTCTTGATCTCACGAACAATGAGATCATGAGCTGAGTGAAAATCTAGAGTCAGATGCTTAACTGAGTGAACCACCCAGGTGCCCCAAATCCTAATTTATCAGGCTACTTAACTACTATTTAAAAGCAAAGAGAAAAAATTAAACAATATAGCTTATTGATTCTTGGTTTTGAAAATCATATACATTGGGTTACTTTCTCCACCTTTGCATTACACAATATTGCTTTTCAACTTTATCAATTAGTGTTATGAAGTATATTAAACTATAGTAACATATCAGGAAGAGATATTCTAAAGGATATATGTGTATGTATATATAGGATATATATGTATACAGATACATATGTAATAAGTTTATAAACTCATAACACTTCATCATAATGGTATTTGTTTGGTATGTGGAATTTTCTATACCCTTTCGATACTCATATCATTATTTATAATATTCTCCGTTGATAAGATATGTAAATTCAATGATAGTCTCAGATAGCCACAGATTTGAGGTTTAAATGGCATTGTACTCAAGTCTTGGAGTGAAACAAGTAAGCATAGCCAGTTTACAAGTTTGACCTCTGCAATTATTGCTCATTTTCTAAGCTTTCCTGGGTGTAAATGCATTTTAAATTGCCTTTTAGTGCCAGGAATGACTTATTCTCAGCCAAATTGCTCTCTTTTGGTTCATCAGTTAGATATGTATTCTATGTAATTTAGCAGTATAAAAGTTATTCATTCCAACCTAAAAGTCCATCCTGGACATTGCATGTAGCCAGCTTCATTATCTTACATTATTATAAAAAATGTATTTGTGCTACTAAAGCAAGTTCTAATGCTTATCCCTTTTAATGAATTATCCAGGTCATCAAATATAATTTCCAACTTGCTTAACCAATTCAAGTCAGCATTTGTAGAATGTCAATTGGGTCAATACTAGCTCAAAAGAAAAAATTAACAATCAATGAACATCAGAGTGAACATTTTAATTTTCACTCTTTAACCTAAACCATGCTTTATATTTGGAGGATTAAATATTAAAGACTCGCTTTAAAATATTTAGTTTTCGGAAGTGTCACTAATCTATACAACTCTCTGCAACCACTATAGGGGGACCTATATAACAATAGTTGTATCATTTCCTGGTATTGATAACAAGATTTGACTTTGTTTTTCTTATTGTTTAGAGATTAAGTATAGTGTCAGTGGATGAATTGCATATCATTTTCAAAGGGACAATGCTGAGCTTACAGATTTCCAGTGAAGTTGGTGTATATCTAATCTTATATTCCATCTGGTCTTCTTTGGCCAAATGACTATGAATTTAAAAATCAAGAAATTTTTTAATCAAAGAACTGGAATTGATAAGGATAATTGAGAGTAAAGTGTTATTGATTTATTTTTTTGTCAGAGAAGTAAAAGAACTCAGTGTTATTATGAATGAGATTTTATTATCTGTTGGATAAAGGTGAAATATATATAAATTTCAAGCAAATAATAGTAATAAAGACCTTCGATTATATTCCCTTACAGTAAGAATTTTCTATAGAGAAGCTTACTACTATCAATGTAGGAACAGGGTAATTATTTAATCCTATTCTGCATGAACGCCATTATTAAAAGTTTGGTTTGATATAGGAAAAAAAATTCTCTCTCGATATCTAGGTATCATAGATATATATAGATTGATATTAATCACTCTCTTTATATTATATATCTATACCTATTTATCTACCCAGCTATAGATAGATAGATAGATTCCAAACAAGGGGCTAAAAAACTTACTTAAAATAACATTTATTGTTTCTAGAAAGATATAAAGAAGTTAATAGAGAAGGAAGAAATGAACTGAGAATGCCGTTACTTTTGTTCCTCTCTCTGTTCCCTTTTTACCAAGAACACCGGGGAAGATTACTTAAAAGAGAATGGTTTTCTCCAGGAGCTGTTAACACAAATAAAGCTGAGAATAATATTCACTTTTCCATTTAATGTTGATACGTTGTCTGAAATGAATAACCATATTTACTTGATGTGGAGAGTAAAAAAAGAATGTGACTCTCTCTTGGAGTTAAGGTTTCTGATAAAGTTTCAATAAATGGATATATGCTGTAACTAGCATATATCTACCTAAAGAGACAAACATTCATGCACCTATGAAATGTAATAATGACTCAGAAACATATCTACAATTTTTTGAAATAATTATCAAATCCCCAAATATGATGGAGGACTTGAAAATACAGCAGATCCAGAATAATTTGACAATGCCCTCTAAAACAATTATTTATATTTGTCTAAATGTTTGACTTGACACCCCTTTGCTTAAAACACTCCAGTGACTCTTCATCACTACAAAGTAGAAGCCAAAAACTGCAAAGCCTAAACTCATCTGAGCTCATGGACCTCTCTAACCTCACTTCCTACTAAGCTATTCTGGCCTCTTGGAGCAGATCCTTGTGTTTGTGACTTCCTGCACCGGACCATCCTTCCCTCAGAATCTATATAGCACATTCCTTCCCATCCTCCAGGTCCTTGCTCCAATATCAAATGCTCACAGGCTTATTTAAATGAAATATTGAACACTGCTACCCTTCCACATGTACTTTGAATTTCCTTCATTCTGAGCTACATTTTCTATAGTATTTGAGTTCTGATATACTATGTTTTCTCCCTTTCTTCCCTCCTTCCTTCCTTCCTTCCTTGCTTCCTTCCTTCCTTCCCTCCCTCTTCCTTGCTTCCTTCCTTCCTTCCTTGNAGCTACATTTTCTATAGTATTTGAGTTCTGATATACTATGTTTTCTCCCTTTCTTCCCTCCTTCCTTGCTTCCTTCCTTCCTTGCTTCCTCCCTTCCTTCCCTCCTTCCTTCCCTCCCTCTTCCTTGCTTCCTTCCTTGCTTCCTTCCTTCCTTCCTCCCTCCCTCCCTCTCTTCCTTCCTTCCTTCCTTCCCTTCACCTGTTGTTTGTTATCTGTCTCCTTTCACTAGGATAAAACTCCATTAAAGCCTCAATCTTTGTTTTTCTCAGAAAAGTATCTCTAAGAGCTTGAATAGTGTCTGTCACACGTAGACATTCAATAATGTTGAATAGGGGCACCTGGGTAGCTCAGTTGATTAAGCGTCTGACTTCGGCTTAGGTCATGATCTTACCATTTGTGAGTTTGAGCCCCGCATCAGACTCTGTACTGACAGCTGAGTCTGGAAGCCTGCTTCAGATTCTGTGTCTCCCTTTCTCTCTTCCCCTTCCCCCACTCAAGCTCTGTCTCTCTCTAAAAAGTAAACATTAAGAATATAAAAAATAATAATGTTGGATAAATGTGTGATTTTTATTTTATTTTATTTTTTAGAGAGAGATTGAGATTGTGAGTGGGGGAGAGGGGCAGAGGGAAAGATAGAGAATCTTAAGCATGCTCCATGCTCAGCATAGAGCCCAATGCAAGGCTTGATCTCATGACCCTGGAATCATGACCTGTGCCAAAATCAAGAGTTGGATGCTCAACTGACTGGGCCACCCAGGTGCTCCAAAAAATGAGTGATTTTTAATTTGACCCCAAATACTTAGTGTTTAAAATACATAAGACATGTTTAATTTGAAATGTTTCTTTCAATTTATAAAAATGTACATAAAAGTCACTCNTCCCCTACTTGTGCTCTGTCTGTCCTGTCTCTCTCAAAAATAAAAATTAAAAAAAATTTTAAAAAATAGATAAAAACATTAAAGAAAGTCAGTAGACTGAAGAAATATATATCACAGAGGAATTCGCACATATATAATATATATTCATTAAGATATTTACTCAAAAATGCATTTGTCTTATTGGCCAGTTGTCTGATGAAAAAATAATGCAACATGATTCTACATCCAAATTCTGTTTATTATTTTCTCAGCAGAATAAACTGGTCTGAAAAGGTAACAGAGATGTTTCAAAATCTGTTAAGACAATAAATGCATGACAAACTTAACACTTCCTTTGTTCAAGATAGCATTAAATAAAGGAAGTTTATTCCCAATGTTAAATTTGTAGCCAGTGGTGTAGTTAATTAAGAGAAAATGTCAATGGAACTTAACATTGTCACAGGATAATGGTTCCTGCTGCTAGATATATGTCAAGAGAAAGATAAATAAGATGAAGTGATTTATTAAGCAGTGCTACACTCCAGGCAATGCATTTCTAGAGGATTATAGTACTCCTTGGGGGTGATGTAAGGCAGAGGACTGAAGACTAAGTGGCCTTAACTCTGTGAATAGTATAACAGTAGTATAGAAATGTGTTTGTAGACAGTCCTGCTGATTTGGCAAAATTACTTTACATTCAGAAAGAAAGAAGAGACCATCATGATATTAGAAGGATCTGAGGTAGAATCAAATACCATCAACAATTCTTCACAATTTTGCAGATAATTATGTGAAATCATACTATTTCAAAGTTTGAAAGCCAAAAATATTAGGATTACCTCTACTTAAAATACATAATTTTCAAACAAATTCTATTTCAGGCAATGCATGATTATCGCTTTAGGAACCTAGTAACTTTTCTCAGCTAAGATTGCATTTAAATAATTTTGGGGAACACATCCAAAACCCTTTTATTCCTTCTTAGTAATTTCAATAATATTATTTATCTTTAGATTGTTAATACTGATCAAATGATATTATAGACAGTTTTAATTTAGGATCAACCTTGTGAATATTTGAATGGCATATTCTTTGCTTTAACTTACAAATTTAACTCACAATACTATGTGCTCGGATTTTCTCAGATCAAAGTCACCAATTTTACTGGCTACTTGGAAATTGTTTTCATCTTAAAATTAACCTTATATCTGGTGTTATGTATACCAGTGCTGCAATAATACAAACAAATTGGAATGTACACTTACATATATTATTTATAATTTCCTCATGCATTATATTGTATTTCAGAAGTATCTATAATATAAGCATTACATATATGTTAACAATGAAACCATAGCTCAGCAATTCTCTTATGTTTAAAGGAATTTTATCAATGAATTTGAAATTTTTGCGTAGTATTTAAGATAGGTTATATTTATGTATAGTAGACAAAGTTGCTTTTAGTTTTATCAATACCTTAAATAATTAGTTACTGACAGCAAAAGAATGAAACTGGACCATTACTTACACCATATTAAAAAATTAAATCAAAATGGATTAAATACTTGGATGTGAGACCTGACTCCACAAAACTCCTAGAAGAAAACATAGGTGGTAAACTTCTTGACATTGCTCTTGGCAATGACTGTTTGGATTTGACCCCAAAACAAAGGCAACACAACCAAAAACAGACAAGTGGGACTATATCAAACTAAAAAGGTTCTGCACAGCAAGGAAAAGCATCAACAAAATGAAAAGGTAATGCACTAACTGGGAGAAAATAATTGCAAATCATATATCTGATAAGGGACTAATATCCAAAATATATATAAAAAACTAATACAACTCAATAGAAAAAACCAATCTGATTAAAAAAATAGGCAATGGATCTGAATAGATATTTTTCCAAAAAGACACATGTAAAGATGCTCAATATCACTAATCATTAGGAAGATTAAATTAAAACCACAATGAGATATCACCTCACGCCTATTAGAATGGCTATGATCAAAATGATCAAAAGATTTGTTATCAAAAACTAACAAGGATTGGCAAGGATGTGGAGAAAAGGGATCCCTTGAGCTCTGTTGGGAGGAATTCAAATTGGTGCAGCCATTCTGGAAAACAACATGGAGTGTCCTCAAAAAATTCAAAACAGAACTACCATGTGATCCAGTAATTCCACTTCTGGGTATTTATCCAAAGAAAATGAAAACAGTAACTTGAAAAGATGTATGTACTCCCAGGATCATTGCAGCATTATTTACAATAGCTAAGATACAAAAACAACGTTAGTGTCCATTAAGACAGATGAATGAATGAAGAAATACATATATATTAATATATATATGTATTAAATTTCAATGTTTTTTTTTCATTTTTCCATTATATACACTGGAATATTATTCAACCATGGAGAAGAATACCATTTGCGACAACATGGATAGACCTTGAGGGTATTATTCTAAGTGAAATAAGTCAAATAGAGAAGGGCAAATACCACATGGTCTCACTTACATGTAGAATCTAAAAGACAAAACAAATGGTGGGGCACTTGGGTGGCTCAGTTTGTTAAGCATCTGACTTTGGCTCAGGTCATGATCCCACTGCTCAAGGGTTTAGGCTCCACGTGGGGCTCTGTGTTGACTGCTCAAAGCACAGACTGTACTTCAGATTCTGTGTCTGTCTCTCTGCCCCTCCGCCACTGAAGCTCTGTCTCTCTCTGTCTCTCTCTCAAATATTAAAAAAAAAATTAAAAATCTTAAAAAACAAAATAAATGAAAAAAAACTGAGCTCAGATACAAAGGACAGATTGGTGGTTGCCAGAGGTAGTGCAGCCCAAATGGATGAAAGGAGACAAAAGGTACAAACTTCCAGTTATAAAATAAGCAAGTCATGGGGAGGTAATGTACAACACGGTGGCTATAGTTAATAACACTGTGTTATATGCTGGAAAGCTCCTGACAGCAGATCTTAAAAGTTCTCATAAGAAAATTGTGTTAACTATGTGCACATATTAACTAGACTTATTGTGGTGATCATTTCACAATATATACAAATATCAAATCATTATGTTGTATACTTGAAACTAATATAATGTATGTCAATTATGCCTCAATAAGAATTGTTAAATATTATTGGTTTCAATACTGGCTTTTTGAGTAAAATAGTATCATCATCATCATCATCATCATCATCATCATCATTATCATTCCAATCCTGGAATGAGTTCAAACGGCTCTAAACTGCCATCAATGGCACTTTGGGAAACATTGATTAGTTTAAGAAAATTAGCCTTCTATGTGCTGTTCATACTCCATTGTGTATTATTTTAGTTACAGATTTCAAGACATAATTCTAAATACAAAACACATATTTACACAGTTCTTATTAGATTAGCCCCTTCAATTATTCAGTCTTTTTAAAAGAGTTAATATGTAAACTGGAAGCATCCTGAATCAAAATTTGTAATTCCATTCAATTTGAGTACATTAATTTGTTGTATCTTTGTCCCTGTTATGCTACTGTTTATCACAAATACATGTGATAATGATGTACTTACACAGAAAAAAGTTTTTAGTTTTTTCATATCTAGTCCAATGACAAGTTATTACGAATTTGTTAGTATATGGTTTTTACTATAAGCACTTTCATTAGCTAGATTAGTTTTCCTAATATATTTCCATATGCTTAATTATAATATGCTTCTTTAAAATAATGCTTATTTTCTGTGAAGTAATTATGAGTGTATAAAGCTTTAAACAATGTGGTTGATTCTATCTCTTGCTGTGGCCTGCTAAAATAGTGAGGTAATTATAATTATAGTGTTTAGTGCCCATTTTATGTCATGCACACAGTTTTAAGTGTTTTATATCCATGAACTATTAAGTTTTCAAACACCTGATGAAGTAGACAATTATTACTCAGGGAACTGAGGCACTTAGAGATTAAGCAACTTGTCCAATGTCATATAGCTAGTAAGTGGTAGATACAGGATTTAAAACTGAGCTGTATCTCATGGAAACAGAAAGATATGAAAATAGTTTCCTAATTAGACATTGATAGTGTGGAATCATACAATTTTACAGCTGAAAGAAAAAAAATTAAATAATCTAGCATTTTTTTCTATAGATCAGAAAGCAAAGATAAAGGAAGTTAATTGCACAATTCATTTCTTGTCACTAGGTAAAAAATTGGTTCCTAGTCTGTGTTCCTCATTTTAATAGGTCATGATTTTGTACGTATTTGACTTAATTGCAATGTGCCAAACAGCAGCATATCTGTAACCCCCAAGCCCATGATGATGTGTGCTTTCCTCAACTTGATAATTATGATTCTACAATGGAGCTATGTGTTTACTAGTCTGTTTCTTTTGTACACGGAAAGCTTCATGAAGACAGACATCATGCTGTCCTACTCATCCTTCTGACCAGAAAACTAATTCTTATTTAATATCTGATCAGATATTTTCTGGAGAATAAAGAATTTAAAATAGTAAAGGCAGAAGAAATACTTTCAGTACATCATGAAGTAGAGCTTGAACAATGGATACAAACATTAACTGATAGAAAAGAAATAAAACAGAGAGGACAAACTGTGGGTGTTCCAAACGGATTACTAATTTAGAGTCTAAGAGACAGAGTTGTAAATATAAAGAGACTCTATACATTTTGGGCACAGCCACAAATCCAAGAACAATTTTATGTGTCCATTGTGGGGAAATATGGATCATACATTTGTCTTTTGTTAAATCTCAATATTAAAAACAACAACAACAATTGTTATCAAGAAATGTAGCTTTCCAATAAGGGATGTTATTATATATGATGCTATTATATATGATGGCATATGTAACATGAATTTATATTTTATATTACACATTGTAATTTCTCTTCCTTAAAACTGTGAACAATTAAAGTAAAGTCAAGTCAAGTCAAGTGAAGTCAAGTCTATGCCGCATTCAAGGGTATTTAACAAAAGTACCAGAGGACTTTTTTACTCATCAGTTTTGCAAACCAGAGATGATAGTTGGCTTATAAATATGCATCTTACAGCTAGACTGAATGCTAAGAGTCTTAATTTTCAAAATATGCTGATACTGTTTTCTAAAGCTGGGGTCAGTTTCCCATATTTTTATAATCATCATTATTAAACTTCTAAATTACATATCATTGGTGATGGGGAAAAATGAATTCAGGTCAAACAAATTGAATTTCCAAATTTATATTCTAAACTAATGGTCTATTACTACCTATATAGTCTTTAGATCCCAATATTTTAACTTTGATAAATCCTGAAATCACCTTTAAGATAAATTTATATTTGGTGATGTCTGACCCAATTCTTTTTTTTAATTAACATTTTTTTGAGTTTTATTTATTTAGAGAGACAGACAGACAGACAGACAGAGACAGAAAGAGCACATTAACAGGGGAGAAGCAGATAGAGGGAGAGAAAACCCCAAGCAGGCTCCTTGCTTACAGTGTGAATCCCGATGCAGGGCTTGAACTCAGGAACTGTGAGATCATGACCTGAGTTGAAATCAAGAGTTGGATACTTAACCCACTCCGCCACTCAGGTGCCCTGACCCTATTCTTTTGACTTAAGATGACAGTATTATAATATGATACTGTAAATACTGAGTACCACAATGATGTCAATCGTATTTTAAAGGACTTGTGACACCTCCTTTTTCATTTAAATTTAGATCATTTAATTTAAATAATTTAAATTTAGATTTTTAGGGCACCTGGGAAGCTCCATCCATTAAGCAGCCTACTGTTGGTTTCCATTCAGGTCATGATCTCGAGTTTGAGCCTGCACTCTCTCTCCTGAACTCTCTTCACCCTTTCTCTCTCTCTCTCTTTCACTATAAACTTTAAAAAAATTTAGGGTTTTAAAAATCTGTTTTTTCTTAGAGCACTTTGGAGAAGAAAAATCAACTCAGAATATCTTAAAATCACCCTTCAGGGTTTTTTTTTTTTAAGGTCTCTCAGGAAAGAATTCCTTTGTTTTGTTAAAAACTAAAACAATGCTTTTAATTATAGTATGTATTCTTAAGTAGTTTGAAGTAGTCAAGAAAATGTTTATACCAGTTCTTGTTTTATAAGCATTTTATAAGCAGAAATCGGATTTGTACCTCATATTCTTTGGTTACTTTCAACTCTTCAAAAGTCCAGTTTAGCATGAGAAGGGATTTTCTGGCTCACATCATAAAAGAGCTGAGGTTAAATAATTAAATTTGGGGCCATATTACATACACATAATTCATGGAATAGTTGCTTAGGAGCTCATTACAGTTCACTGGGAATGTAAACCACTGGACTCCCATCTTAGCACCATCACATCGTTGTCTAGTCATTCAAATTACTCATTCACCACACCCATAAGGATGGAGTTAGAACTGTATTTGAGAATGTGAAAATTCAACTTTTTTTTCTTTAGTGGTGAATTCTGGTGATAAAAACAAAGAAAATGAGAACCTCGCCATGTTTTAAATCAGCATTGGGAAATTCTCAAGTGGATTTGACAGCTCTCAGAATGCTTGGCATTCCCTTCGTTAAGGACTGTCAGTCATAATTAGTAACAACAGAGATGTTGTTTTAACCTAAATAAAAATTACAGAGAGCTTTTTTGAGTTAACATCTGTAAGAACAGAACGTAGAAAGAAATTTGTCTCTATAGCCCAGTTAGCCTGTCACTGGGAATTACTCTCATTTTCCCTGTGTTCATTAGGGTCAGTAAACAACAGAGCTGGCCAATATCATTTTTGTTATATTCAAATTGAATGTGAAATATAAGATAGCATTTCAAAGGAATGTCTTTAACTACCGCATTATAAGGTTTGAATCCTTTGGGGTTTTGTGATGAGGACATTGATAAATTTCATGTATTTGATATCTACACTATTAAAATGGATGCCTTTTTGAGTTATTCTCCTATGCAAAGTTTTAAAGAGATGCTCTCTCATCAACAATCTTTTTAGTTGCTTAATTTGGTAGAGATGAATGTCTGACTCTTCTTTTCATGGAAATGAGAAAATTGTGATTTTCTTTAACACTACAATCCATCTGGTGGTGGAAAGAGCTCTTTATTTTCTTCAAAATATTGTTCTGGGATCTCAAAGACCATGGTTTTCCTCTTCTGTTAACTCTTGAGCTGCAGCCATTGAGTTATCTTCTACTGTTCCAAAAGACCCCCTTTCTATTCATCACTGGCACCTGTGGAGCTATTTGATCTTTAAGAAAGCTATCGAAGGAATTTTCCTTTGTTATTCTTTCGAATAATTCTGTCTGCTCTTATCAGAAGTTGTTTTTTTTTTTTTTTTTGGTCCCATTTGGCTATTGCCCATTAGCTGGTTCCTAGGTTCCTGACATTCCTGCAAGAACTGTGTCTTTCTTATTTATGACTATAAGCAAAGCATCTAGGTTGGGCACAATACACAGCATAACCAAGAGATAGTTATTAAACCAGTTAATGTAGTTTATTCCTTGTTTTCCTTTTGTTCTTTCTGCCCCTGGCACGTAGTTGGCACTTAAATGCTTGTTGGTAAATACACACATGTAATAGCCTCAAATATTTTACAGGACCATAAATATTCATACTTCATAAATCAGACAAAACCATCTGAGGCAAACTCAGAAATTTCCCTCGGCAAGTGAACAGCAAACATAATTACATACAAGCACATGTGTGAAAAAGACACAGAACCCCCCCCCCAAGGCCAGATGATATTAAGAGTCACTACCCATAAACTAAACATAAGGATCTTCAAAAATCAAATCCTAGTTGTTTAAGTACGTTGATTGCAGAGAGATGCACATAGACATGGAAATAAAAGAGGATATAAAATGACAAGAAAACTTGCATAAAATTGGTCTCTCATTCATGCATTTAACTATCTAATTCACAAGCTCTAATGTTCCAGCCAAACAGATGTACCAAGTTTATCTCTATAATGGGCCATACTGCTTTTGCACAGTTGGATTCCCTGAGCTGTTTTTCCAGAATGCTTTGAAGTTACAGACTTTTAAAAAAAAATCAGAATTAGTAAACAACTCACATATATTTAACATTTTTCTTTTAGCTGTCCCTAAATTCATTTTTCAGAAATTTATGTGATAATACATAAAATGCTTTTTAGCCCTATTCAATCTTGTCTACTGACTCAATAAAGACTGTAATTTTGAATAACAGCTGTACTTCTTAAAAAGACTATGTTTTTATTGAAAATTATACCTAATTTTAACTCCATTGCTTGTGCCTGGACACTGTCATTGACTGGTTCTTTTTTCATTGGCTTTAGGAGCATTTTCTTGATTTATTTTTAATCAAAATGTAAAGATGCTTTTGATATCTTTTAATGAATTCACCTTTTCATTGTTAGAAGTGGAAGAATAGCAACATTTCAAAGATGAAGTAGTTAATCATATGCAATTCAGCATTACCCATCACTAGAAATTTCTATAAATCCACAATCAACTTACAGTCTGTACAATTCATTTAAAGGCCCAGTTGGGATGGAAAAGTGCTTAACCTATTTATAACTTTTGATATCTGTGCCATGTTTACAGAACTAGAAACACATGCTAACCATATGGGTAGTTTTACTTATCTTTTTCTCTTGAATGTGCTTCAAAAATTACTAAAATTTGGCTACCTAGAAGCAGAGTTCAGAAATCATGTCAACATCCTGACGAATTAAGTTGCAATGAATTGGAGGCCTTATTCAAAAGTTCTTTATCTTACCTATTTTATAAAATACACCAGTGGAGACATTCTGAGTAACTTCTATTGGGGAACAGATTATAATCTAATAAGCAAAATATTGCAGTTAACTACATTCTTGGTTTAGTTAACAATTTAGCATGTATTTATTCATTTAGTTGATCAGTTTTCATTTATCAAATATTTAATATGTATAAGACACTGAGCTGTAGGCAGAGGGACTATAAAGATAAATAAGACACTGTTTTGTGCTCAACGGGCTCAGATGGAGACAAATGGGAAAAGAAAAGGCAATTACACCATAGTTTATAAGTGTTATGATAAATATATCCTTGGAAGCATAGAAAATGGTCCCTCCCAACCCACTAAGTATTTCCTAAAAGAAGTGAAATCAAAGCAAGAATTAGAGGATGCATAGCAACTTGCCATATGAAAGCAGTGAGTGGGAACAGAGATTAAACAGCTTAGTAATAAAGGCATTTCAGGAACTGATAAAATCAGAAGCAATGGCAGAGAATTATGACAGAATCTGGAGTAACTGGAGAATTAAATCTGATGCATGAGTGGTAAGAAATGAGAATTGAACATTGGATAGGAGCCCAATGGTGGAATATTGTGCATGTTGTAAATAGCTTTTAAACTATAGACATTGTGGAGACAAAGGAAATATTTAAAGAATGGGAATTATGTCGTGAGCTCTCCCTGATAGCAAAAACCTAGGTATAAAGTATGTGGGGCATATGTTTGCAGGGGACAAAACTAAAATATAAAGATACATTAACAAAATTCCTTTGGCTCAGATGAGAAATGAGATAGGCCTGAGCTAGAGAACAATGTAGACTTCTCCACCTAGGTGAGACAAGATTTCCACTTCTAGAAATATTTAGAAGGTAAAATTCACAGGATTTCATTATGGTTGGATACAAGGGATAGAAGGAAGAAGAAATCAAAACTGTTTTCAAAGTTTCTAACCTGATTATCTGAGTAGTTGGTAATGCATCAGCTCAATAGAGAATATGAGAGGCTACAAAGCTTTAAAGTATAAAATAAATCCAATTTTTGGCATGTTGGAATTCATGGTACTTCCGCTGTATCCAAAGAGTGGTCTAGTAAGCAGCTGGATATACAAAACTAAAATTAAAGAATGGATGATGTAGATTTGGGGTTCAAGTGGATATTGATGGTTACTAAAATCATGCACAGAAAATTGGATGGATTGGGAAGAAGTCAGGTGAAAATGGAGGTTAATTACATCTAACTATACCAACTTCTATTTTTAGTCAGTGCTCATATCTATCAATGTCTCACAGCTATCTCTCTGCATTTATTGACAACTTTGGCACATGGCTCATTTTCTTTCTCTCCAGTCCATGCCGGTCATAATTGCAGATGGCTCATCGAATACTCTGGGCTCTCAGTTCCTTGATCAGCTTCAATAACTCTTAACCTCAAGAATCCATAAATATAAATTTCAAACTCTCACACTGATATTTCTGCTTTTGTCTTTGGCCTCATCAAGAATCCTATTCTCTCTCACTACTACTCAATTACTTTCCAGGCTTACTCTTACTGGATTCTCATTATTGGTATTTCTATTTTTTATTGCTCCACGTACCCTAAAAACTACCATTTTAACCATTATCTTTCCAATAATGTAAAATCATTTGCCTTGGTATCCATTTTCCATGCATCTAACTATCAACAGCTGAGTCTAATTAGTTTTTATTTTTTTAATTTATTTGGTAAACAATTATATGATCCTTACAAAAGTTATTTTATATAAGAATTTAATACGTTTTGCCATTTTACTTCTTATAACAAAGCCATAAGATGGACACAACTAAGATGCTCCCTGCAAGAAGAACTCACATCGTCATACAACTTGGTGATCTCCAACTTGCATTATAATATTATTCTATTTTACTGACTCTTTTTGGAATGCTCTGTATGGAGAAATCAGCTGCCATGCTGTGATAAAGTCAAACTATCCTGTGAAGAGAGATCATAAAAGAAAACTGAAGCTACCAGCCTTCAGCCAGCATCAGCCACCAGACATGTAAGTGAAATGCACAAGCCTTCAGATGAGTTCATTTTCAGACTTTAAGTTGTCTAGTTGAGTCCTCAGACATCACTGAATAAATACAAGCCATCCTCCCAATGTCTTGTCTAAATTTCTGACCCACAGAATCGGTAACTTTTAGAGGAACTTGTTAGGGAGCTAGTCACTGGAATATTACCAATAACAAAGTTTATTGCCAAGTCCAGCAAATATATCTCAAGTCTTAATTTTGCTTGATTTTTTGAAATCTTTAACATAGTTGACCAAACCATGCATCTTTAAATATTATCTTTATTTGGTATGTGTATCACTGCATAGTATACATGGTACTTGGATCTTTCTCGTCACTCCTTATAAGTTACCACTAAAAGCCCCTCTACCCATTCCTTTTCTTAGGGCTCTGTCCTAGACCCTCTCTGGCCAGTAGTCTCAATCAGGAATATTCAGTTGAGAACAAATACTCAAATTTAATGGAAGATCTAATTGCAAGTGTGAATAAAAAATAAGATGCTATTGAGAGTTGTAAATATTAATGCTAAAGTGTCATGTACCTTCATTGTGACACATATTTCTCCTCTTCAGTACAGGTTTGTAAGAAACTATCAATCCCCTAAATATTTTATTATTTCATTCTGTGCAATGGCTGAACTCTCAAATAATGAGTTCAATAATTATTATTGTATTCTAAAATGGTAACAAAGAATTAACTAGACAACTTTAAAGAGTAGGGTAGATTACATATTGAATAACAAAACAAAGACATTCTTTAGAATGTAATGAAATTGTAAGTTAAGTCACTGGTAAAGATTACATACTAAGATGAAAGATAAAACAAAATTTCTTAACAGAATCTTAATCAAAGTTTTTCATTGTCAATGAATATTTTTAATACATTAAATAATGTCTCTGAACAAAGAACAAGTCCTAACATGTCTTACATATGTAAATAATTAAATAGTATCTGCTCTGGTAGTAAATTGTTTCATCTTCATAAGGCTATTTCTCAGAATGTCAGAGACAGGAAAAAAAATTAGGGGGGAAAGAAGGGAAATCTGATCTTGAGTTTCTTGTGAACCTCACCTCTGACATTCATTTTTGGCTTTGTTGATGAAATTGAACCTACATCAAAAGATAATGAACCATTTTTGCAGGACACCTGCTGTGTTTGAGATCCTCGAGGAAAGCGTTGGAAATGTTCTTTTCTGAGCATTGCTGTGAAGACCCTTTAGAACACTTATTGATGTCAGATACTGAACATTCTTAACTGATTCATGGCATTTGAAACATATCCTCTTTTCGTACCAAAATGTTTTTTTTCTCCTTACCTTGCTGTACAAAGGATCCATAGACGAACCACATGGAGTTGTAGAGAGTAGTAGATGTCATTGATCCCATTTGTAATCTTGGGGGATTAAGCCAATTTAGGAGGTAGACCAGAAGACCCACCAGAAGAACAGTGCCAGCAATGCAGGCCCATAAAGAGAGATCAAATGGTGCAAGACAGGCAAACATATCCACTGTCTTTTCAGCCCTTCGAAGTAGTACCCCTACTGAGTAGTCCATGTAGCGTGTTGTAAAGTCCACCACATTCTCACGATCTGGGGTGATGGTTAAAGCAGAAATCCCAATGTCAGCTCTCTGAGAAATTGAAAAGAGAAAATAATAAATTAATAATGTGGAAAACAATTTGATTTGTGGTGCTTCAGCTTGCCTGAAGAAAAAGAAAATAGATACTTCAGGCAACATCTTTAGTCTTTTTATATAAACTGAAAAACACTGCAGATATTTCTTCGAGGAGAACTGTGTGAATTTTGCATTTCTCACTACAAATCTTGCCCCACCAGAGTCAGATAAATGACCTTGTTCATATTATCAGTGCATGTGAAATCAGTGAAGAATATGTCAAACACAGATAACACCTGAAGGAAATTGTCTTTTTTCCGTGGGTCTTTTTATCAAAGCCATCATTAACACAGTAACAAAGGCAAAACTTATTCTAAGGAATTCTTTCTGAGAAAATGTTCCCAAGGTATTTATTAATTTCTTAAGATGTAAATTATTATATAGGTTATTAAAAAAAACCCTCAACAGAGCATTTACTCTTCATTTAGATTTATCTGCATCAAAATTTATATTTTTGAGCTCTAAATGTATTACAGTTAGAACATTCATATAGCACTAAGTTATAGTGTCATTTGCGAAAAGTCTCTACCATGATTTTATTCTATAAACCTCACGAATATTTTAATGAAAACTTAAAGGTTAAGGAGACATAATTCTTCTTGGAGTAACAACTCTTCTTTTCAATGTGTATCTCCTTAGATTCTCAGTGGTAGCGTTAAAAACGGTAGTACATGCTATTTTACTTATTTGAAGCACATAGCAATTATTGTAGGGAGAGCATAGAACAAATGACTTATGGAACACATATTTAAATATCCAGAAGATGTGTTTTCTTTGAAATAATGATCCATGGCTGTGATTAAAGCTGTGGGAAGCTCCTTCCTGACAAATAAAAATAATACTAAATTGTGTGTTGAACATTTTACTATTATTTTTCTTCTTATTGTTTTATGAAGGAAGACTGAAACTAGTTTTATTGCTTTTGGACACCAAACAGAACAGAACAAGATAAAACAAAACAAAACAAAACAAAACAAAACAAAAACATGTAAAGTAACATACCAAATGGAATGCTAAACCGGCTCAAAAAAATCTAGTCTTTGAAGTAATAATGGCCTCAAAAATATTCTATATAAATGTCAGAATCATGTGTGTTTGTGTGTGTATATATATATGTACATATATGCATACATTTGTACATATATATCAGTGTATATATATTTGTTGCTAAGCCCAGTGCTAAGTATTTAAACAAATTTTCTTATTTGAACCTTACAATATGTCATGAATTATGTGTTTTCCCATCCATTTTGTAGAGAAATCACAAGAATTAAATAACTTGTTTAGTTCTCATTATTAATAAGTATAGTGGTTAGTACTAATGCTAGCTTCTTCTTACTTCGATCAGTGCTCATAACTACTTACCTTATTGCAAAAAATCTTTCATTTTCCAAATGATACATACGGTAGGTGGGTAAGGTAACTGGTTTTAGGACAAGTTTTATCTTAAGAGAGTCACAAATTTTGTGGGTTTTTTATTGTGCTATTTATATTGCAACAAGGCCATATTAGTATACACAGCATGAGTTTATAATTATTAACAGAGAGGTATTAAACTTAATAACATATCTGAAAATAAACTTTCAGAGAAATAATTAATATTGCTTTCAGGTTCATGTATGTATGTATGTATTTTTAAGTAGGTATCACACTCAGCGTGGAGCCCAATGCAGGGCTTGAATTCACAACCCTGAGATCAAGACCTGAGCTGAGATCAAGAGTTGGACGCTTAAATGACTGAGTCACCCAAGAGCCCCTCATTTATCTATTTCCTATAGGTACATAATAGGAATTTGGTCTTTCAGATTTAAAATCTAACCTGGATCCTTATTTCTTTAGTTTTATCTTTTCCTAGCTTCAGTTTATCTATTTGTGAAATGAATGTAATTATATTTAGTGTGACTATTGTGAGTGGATTCCTATATCTATATCCTAATGGTAATAAACATCTCTCTAAAATTCAATTAGGCTTTCAGAAGTTGCCTTTACTTTTTCAGAACATTACAGTACGATGGATCAGTAATTTAGTAATTGATATACTAGTGGGTTAAGAATTTTATGACTCAATCGCAGTCAGAAAAGCTCACCTATGGAAGAACTTACTGACAACAAGTTGACTACTTCCAAATGTTCATTAATATTTTTCTGATAAATAATTAAATGTTAACACTTAAATGATTATGAATTGGAATGGTCACATACTAATTCTACTAATAGATAACTTTCACAAAGTGAATTTCTATAATGGAAAAAAGGTATCTAGGGAATAATGTGCATTTTCTTTTTGAAAAAGGAAACTTTATTATATTGTATGTGTTAAAGTATTTAGTAAATATAATAATTATTTCTCATATTTCTATGGAGAACCAACTTCCTAAATTCTGGTCTGCTTTTAACACTTGGCTATTCTGTTTTCAAGGAGAAATTCCCAGTCTTCCTGTGGAGGTCATATCAGAATCATATGATGGGCTTTTCAAACTGCACAAATACATTTATATACAGACACAACATAACATATGCACACATTTTCCCATCTCTGAGAGTTTTATATGCCTTTCTAAAAAAGTGCCTCACTTTATCCTTCAGAATCACTAATATTGAGCAAATAATTGTGCTTGATATGAGTACATGATAGTTCTTACTGGTATTACAGTTTTACTGGGGCAGAAAAAAAAAAAGGCCAAGAACCACTTGGTTCAAAAAGATAAACAAAAGCCCAAAAACTTCTTGAATATCTCCAAACTACCCAAAATGATCAGAAACAAATGATCACTCCTACACTCCCTCCTGCCTCCTTCACTGTCTTCCTTCCTTTATTCCTTCCTTTTCTTTTCCCTTCTCTCCTTCCCTCTCCCTTCCCTTTCTCCCTCCCTCTCTTCCTTCCTTATCACTCAGTTATTTATGGATAGATGTCAATTCACTTGTCCAGTTTCTATGTTTCAAATATTTACTAACATGACACCTTTAATTTTCTCAGTAACCACCCCTCCCCAACTTTTGGAAGATGACCTGAACTGCTATTTTCTAAGGAACATAGAAGGGATCAGATTAAAACCCAGGCTTATTTCCACCACTCAACATATATCCTGCCCCCAGCCTATTCTATGTAACCTATATTTACAATAAAGAGCTGTCTTCCTTCCAAAAAATCAACCCTCCATTAGTAAACTTATCAACCAATCCCCTCTTTCAGATATTTAAACTCCTGTCTTTTATATATTAAACATCATCCTATCAACTGTAAATTTCTTATGAAAAGATTCTGTAACACTTTGCATAAAAAATCAACAAAAAATGAGGAAAGCCTGTTCTCTCTATGACTTCTGAATCTCAGTTATTACCTTTTTCCCTCTCCCCTTTTCACTATCAATTTTCTTTAAATATTTGTCTCTATTTCCAAATCTCCTAGTAAGTCTGGGAAGATTCTTTTGTACCTAGTTTGCTAATGGGACACAGCACTTGTTAATTTTTGCATTACTGAGTCAAATGGATACAATTTAGTGTTCATCTGCTTAGGTTTCTTTACAACATTTGACAGTGATGACTGCTTTCTCCATTATAAACACTCTTTTCCTTGGATTTCATGAAATGATATAAGCTTCTTTTTCATTTTCTTTTTTAAGCTTATGTTGGCATTCCTGTGGACTTGGGCTTTACAGACTTCTCCCATTTGATCTTCCACCTAGGCAATCCCATTTATATCCATTACTTCTGTTGTCTCCATTCATACATCAGATTTACAAATTTATATTTCTAGATATAGATCTGAGGCCTGGAGTCCAGACTTATTTATGTAACTACATAATTGATACTTCTATTAGAAGTCTCAAAAATACCTCAGACTTAACATGGCCAAGACCATACTCATGAGGTTCAACTCTAACCAGTCCTCTCTCAGTGTCTCCTGCTTCAATGAATATCTTTTCATATATGTCTTAAATCTTGGTGGTCTCATCATCTTTTTCAATCTTACACCTCCTATCTTATGTGTAACTATTGATTCTACCTCTCGGGAATCCTAATATGCATTCACTTCTCTACTATTGCCAGCTTTCATCATTGCTTTTATGGACTTATGGGTCTATCTGAAAATTACCTTTTCTTTTCTCTTAATCTCCCTAATGCAGTCAAAGTAATCTTTCTGTTGAGCAAATCTAATTCTGTCCCTTGCACAGTTTAAAGATTTTCAATACATTTGCATTGCTCTGAGGAAAAGGATTCAAATCTTTAACATAACCAATACATCTTTAGATAGATTATCCCCAACCTACATCAACGTATATATACTGGACCATTTTTCTTTCCAGCACTTTTTCCTGATGCATGGTCTTTGTACATGCTTTTTCCACTGAATGTATTGGCCTTCCTGAAAATTTTTCAAGTAAATTCATATTCATATTCATAAATCAACTCAATTATCACTTCCTCAGAGAAGCTATCCATGACCCCCTTTGATTAGAATAATGATCCTTGTTATTTATACTATCAGAAGCTTGTCTACCTCACTTCCCTAGCAGTTGTGACAGTTGTAATTTTACAAATATTTGTGTGATTCTTGGAATAATGTCTGACTTTTATACTAGACTGCAAGCTCCATGACTAGTTTTTATTTATTTATTTTTTATTTGACATATTCTTTATATCTACCATACTTATCTGGCATAGATTCAGGATCAATAAAAACTTGCTTCATATATAAATAAATAAAGATGTTTATAAAGCATTCACTGGATGCTTATTATCCAATTCTTATGTCCCTTCTATTCCTTAGCATTCCCAACACAGAGAGATTTTTACAGAATAAAAAGAAAATAGTAATATAAAAATGTACTAAGTTTTATAGCAGTAATAAAAGATTAATATCTTAAAGAATAATTACCTCAATAATTAAATAAGGTTATTGGTTTATTAACATGTTTATATTTATGTTACTTTTCATAACTAAGGTAATCAGGAGTCTACTATAGTACGTTCAATATATTACAAAATATTAATATATGTCAAATATTTAATGAACAAATAATTATTCAAATTTTGGTAAGAACTAGTATTAAAACTTGAATAGAAAAATTATTTTCAAAATATTCTAATTACACAGTCAAAATGTTTTCATTGTAAGGAGAGGGAAAATTTGTATTATTTCAAGTCTTGGAAAGGAGATGGGTGGACATTACAAGGGGGCATGGGTGATAAGGTATACAGTAATTGAATCTTAGAAGCATAAACTTAGAGAGTTTGGAGAACATATGTTCTAAATTTAAGCTGAAAGTCATGGTTATATATCACAAATAATCATCTAATTTATGCTTGACCATAATGCTAGGCACATTATATTAATGGTAGTAATAGTTACATATTTATTTAATGCTTGGTATATATCTAGTGCCATGTATATGTTCCAAATACATTCTTCTTTTAATATTATAAATCCAATCGCATTTTTTCAAGAGGAACAATTTATATTTGACATATTTTAATTAATATAAAGCTTTCATTATATAATGAACTGATATCTGCTCCTCTATGTATCTTCTATTAAGTGTCTTAGTGTTGTCATCTATACATCACATTATATACCTGAATAGATCTACCTAATCTTTCAAGTACTTGAGTACTATTTTATTCTTCAATTGGAAATATTATTTTAATACTAAAAACAATTTGCTTATACAATAACTCTTCTTAAGATATCTATTTTCTAGATCCCTCAAAATACTGATCATTTTCTTACAAACATAATGTAATTAATCAATGTTTCCTCAATTGATATGAGTAATATGGTTTCTGAAAATAAAATTAGAGCTTGGATCATTTTTACTAGGTAAAGTACAACATTGCCTTAAACTAAACTTACTGTCAAATACATTTAAAACATATTTCTAAATGAAACACTATCAATCTAGAAGTTCTCATAAGTCCTATAGAATTGATTTTGAAGCAAAATGTTGGATTTTATATTTGTCTATCATCAGTTTCATTTTGGTTCTTTGGTCCTTCACATCTATTGGAAATATTTTGAATTGATACATATCAATCTTTATATCAACTTTTTCTGCTAGCCTTAATTCATTTGGAAGTTTGAGAAGCAGGCTTTTAATTCTTCACCAACATTGCTAGTAAAAGTTTGATGAAAAATACCTGGGCAAATCCCAATCATTGAAATTTGTCTCTAAAGTTCTTCCAACTTTGATGGTAGCTGATTAGTTAACATTACAGAAATGGTTTTGTAGTCACCCACAAGTATCTTTTATTATAGTGTCATCCAACTAGGCTTCTCTATAAAAGGCACTATTAAACTCAAAATACACGTGTAATCAGATTTTCATCTTCCAATGATAGCTCATGCTATCAAAAATGAAAATGAACTGCTTACTTATTTTATCACCTATAACACATCAGATCAATATTCCATCCTATACTTTTTTCAGAGAATAAAATCAAAGTCACTACTTGGGCAGAATGATTTTTTTTTTTTTTTTTGTAATTTTGAATATGCCAGTCTCCAACTGTGTAACATTCTCCTTTTTCATGTTTTGTACATATCATCCAGAGTAACTCGTAAGTCACTTCAGAAAATGCTCATTCCCCTAGGATATCATTCACTTGAACCTGGAAATTTGAATTCATTAAAAGTATATCGGATTAGGAGGAACTTAATGGAGGACCATAGGGGAGAAGAAGGGGGTAAATGGGGGGAGAAGGAGGGAGGCAAACCATGAAAGACTCTTGAATGTTGAGAAAAAACTGAGGACTGACGGGTATGCGGGAGAGGGGAAGGGGGGTGATGGGCATGGAGGAGGGAACTTGTGGGGATGAGCACTGGGTGTTGTATGGAAACCAACATGACAATAAACTATTAAAAAAATAAAATATTATAATCATGAAAAAAGTACATACAATGAGCTTCAGTTTCCTTGAGATTCTTTTCCCCTTATTTTTCCCAATTTAAAGATTTTTTTGCATAAAATGGAAGGAAAATAGTTATTGAAGAGTTTTGGCACAATATATTAGGTCTTCCTCTGCATATCCAACTTCTTAAATTACACATTTCCTTCTCTTGCTCTTCAAAGGAATGGACTAATCATAGATTTTTAAAATTTCTTTAAAGTTTGCTTAAATATTATTTTATGTTCGTTGGTGTTCAAATAGTGTTTTAGTGCAAAAATTCCTAAGTTTGCTTGCGAGAAACCAGAAGTGAAAGATTTCTGAAGGAGAAGAAAAGAAAGGTGATGGAAAGAAAGAAGAATGTTGTTGTCTTTCATCTTCAGCTAAAGATACAAGGCATCTGAGTATTCGAGTAAGTGGCCAAATTTTCATAATTTGAAGATTACTCTTCTGTACCATAAATGGATTAAGTGGTAATATAAGAGCCCTTTTAACTCTTAAATTTTAGTGCTAAAATTATTTATTGAGACCTTATTATAAAATTATTCTATGTTTGTTAATATAGGAACCTTTTACTCTGACTTTTCAGTTTTAAATGCAATATGTGACTTTCATGTATTGCCTACATTACAGTTAATAATGATATTCTATTTCCCCTTACTTTCCCCTCTTTCCTCCTATTATTTAATCCCATCACTTCATTTTGAGAACCTATGATGATTTCATATTATTATTTAACCTATGTTTCTAGCTTTGTCTTAATATCAATTAAATACATCAAATTATCACTACTAGTTGAATAAAAATCACAGTCTAGTAGTTTCATCAGGACAGGCTCAACTCTTCACTTTTCTCTTAGTGTTTATATATTTAAAACTACTTTTCCCCATAGCCATGAAGGGGAGCTTAGATGGACACAGAATCCTTGGCTTATACTTCCTTTGTTGAAATGCTTGAAGGTGCTTCACCAGTGTTGTCTTGCTTTGTGTGTTGCTGCTGAGAAATCTGATAGTAGTTTAATTTCATTGCCATTTAAAGTAATTTGGTCTTTTTGCCTGGAGACTTTTTTTCTCTGCCTTTTAAGTCTAATAATTTTACTAAGATAAATCTCTGAGTTGACTCTCCTGGTTCAGCTTTTCTAGGAATATTAAGTATATTTAAATTTAAAGTTTCTTTTTTTTTTCCCCATAGAAAGTTTCCTTAGAAAATACCCTTCAGTATTGTTTCATTTGGTTGTTTTTCTTCTTTAGAAACATCAAATATGTCTCCATATCCTTTTGGCCTGTTTTTTATTTGGTCCATTCACTCTGAACCTTTTTACTTCTTTATTTCATTTTCATCCTCTTCTTTTATGTGTCTTACTTCAATGTCATATAATCTATTCTCCTTTGAGCAACTTTAAACATTTTTTTTTTATGTTTTATTTATTTCTGAGAGAGAGAGACAGCGTGAGCAGGGAGGGTCAGACAGAGAGGGAGACACAGAATCTGAAGCAGGCTCCAGGTTCTGAGCTATCTGTCGGCACAGAGGCCGATCTGGGGCTCGAACCCACGAACCGTGAGAACATGACCTGAGCCGAAGTCGGACGCTTAACCGACTAAGCCACCCAGGCGCCCCTTCTCTCTCTCTTTTTAAAAATTTTTTAATGTTTTATTTATTTGAGCAACTTTTAATTTATGTTAAAAAAGATTTTTGTCTTTTATATTGCTTTTTAGTATATACCCAGAAGTTGTTGCATTTCTTTGTCATTTTGGACACTTTATTGTTTAGTTTTTGAATTTCTGATTCTGTTTATTTATTTATTTATTTATTTATTTATTTAGTGTACACTCACAAGTGGAGGAGGAACAGAACGAATGAGAGAGAGGGAAAGAGAGGGAGGGAAAGAGAAAGAGAGAGAGAGAATCAATCTTAAGCAGGCTCCATGCTTTCAGAATAGAGCCTTACTCAGTGCTCCATCCCACTAAGTGTGTGACTGTGACCTGAGCTAAGATCAAGAGTCAAATGCTTAACCAACTGAGCCACCCAGGGGCTCCTGTTTATTTTTCTTAAAAACAAACAAACAAACAAAAACAAAAACAAAAAACCCCAACAACTTTAAATGTTTGTGAGACATTTGATTTGGAGTTTAACAACACAATTTCATTTCTCTTTGTAGTTGTCTATGTGAGAAAAACTTTGATAAGCCAAAAAATATTGTTATACTTTCTTTTCTTAGACTAGTTTTAAATAAAATGTCCAATTATTTTTATTTTCCTAGATAATTTTTAAATAAAGTTCGTAGCTCAATAGAACTTCTGTCAGTGTGTTATGGTTTATTTAATGGAGGAATTTTTTGCAGGGTGGGGTGGGGGTTGGTATGTGTTGTTTCTGCTTAGTTTCTATAGGATTCTTAATTTTCCTCACTTACTGCCCTCACTTTACCTTCATTAAAATGCATCCAAGGAGCATGTGTCTTGTCTATATTCCCTTCTCCAGAGGCAGTGCTTCCCTGAGGTTACTGCCTTGGCACACTTACCATTAGTCGTCCCCATAGCTAGTGCTGTGGTTTGCCAAGTTCTGGGGTTGTGTTCTGCACATTAACACTTGGTAAGTTAAATTTTCTCTTTCTGAGGGTTATGGCTCTGCTTCATGCATATCTCTGCTTTCATCCTTCTTATGGAGCCATTTAAGTCTTTCTTCTCCTCACTTTGCACCCATATATATGTATGTATGTATATATATATATATATACTATATCAATGTATATATATACTTATATATACATGTATACATATCTATATACATATCTATATCTATGTATATATATACTTATAGATAACTTGAAAAATATAGATATCCCTGTGTGGGATTCTCTGTGGTCAGATGTGATGTTATTTGTATTTGTAGGTGGTTTTATCATTTGGGGGATGAGTCATGGGAAGACTCAAACACATGTGGCCGTTGATACTCTTTCCCAATTTGATCTCAAATGACACTTATTTCTGGTGATTTTTTATGATCATTATATGCATTTTACCTTTTTTAATTAATCTTCTAAAACAAGGAGTAATACAATTTCCTCATGTTAAATAATTACTCTATTTCTGAAATAAATCCTATTTGGCAATACTTGATTATATTTTAATATGCTGATGGGTCAAATATAAATGTATATATTTTAGGATTTGGGGATATATCCATATTCATAAGTGATATAGGATAATGTTTTCTTTTTGTGTGTGGTATCATTGTTAGATTTGTTTGGTAGGGTATTCTAGCTTAAAACAGTAATTTCATAACTTTTATGAAATGTTTTAATCATTTGCCCTAATCTTTCCTGAAAGGAATAAAGAAAAGAAGAAATAACTTTGATTAATTTGTTTATAAAGAATATTTTTTGTTATATTTGAAAGGCAATTATAATTGTTTTTCTTGAGTCAATTTTAATGATGGGATGTTTCCCTTGACAATAATTCATTTCTTAAGATTTTTGAAAATAATCATTATAGAGTTGTATTTATTATCTACTTATACTTGTGAACATTTTCCTTATTTAGTATACACTTTCTCTTTTTTAATATAACTATTTATGCATCCCATACTATTAAACCAAATTGCTAAAAGTTTGTTTTTGTTTAGGTGTTTTTGAAAAATTGAGATTTTTTCCCCCTTTAATCAATTCTATGAATTTATAAATTTTGAAGTATGTATTTTTCCTTTGTTGTAATTTAAACTTTAATAGCTTTCAAAAGGTTTTATTATTTTATCTATTGAGATGGGTGCATGGTTCCTTATTTTAATTTAATCATTAAATAGACTTTAAAACTTCACATTTTTAAAAATAAAGTTTTGAGAACAATTTACTTATAGTTATTTAGCTTTATTTTCTGAACAGAATATACTTTTAGTTTTTATTTCTTCTTTTGTTCTAAAAATAGTTTAGGAAGGTTTGTTCTTTTTAATTTTTGTTCACTTACTGTTAATTTTCAAGTGGTTTGAGATTTTAGCTTTGTAGTTGTTTAAAATTCTTTTTCATTTTAGTCTCATTGCATTTTGTTTTGTTTTTGTTTTTTAAATTTTTTAAATGTTTTATTTATTTTGAGAGAGAGCGAGAGAGAAACAGAGAGAGAGACAGAGACAGAGACAGAGACAGAGAGAGCGAGCACAGGAGAGGGAGACACAGAGTCCGAAGACAGGTTCCAGGCTCTGAGCTAGCTATCAGCACAGAGGCTGACATGGTCTCGAACCCACAAACTGTGAGATCATGACCTGAGCAGAAGCCAGACGCTTAACTGACCGAGCAACCCAGGCACCCCAGTCTCATTGTTTTGTACAGGTAATTTGTTAAGTATTATTTATTTTCTGTGGAATTTATGGAGTTTCAGGGAGTACCTAATATATTATCATATTTTATTATTTACCTATGAACCTTCACTATCTATAGGAAACACATTTATCTAAGTAAGCTTTATTCATTATACTATTTATATTGTATTAAATAAATTTTACAAATTAAAAAAATGTTTAAATAATTTATCCACAATTCAAAATTAGCAGATTGTATGTAAGAATCCAAACTTGGTGTTTCTTGTGAAAATTAGAATATGTAGCAATATATTTTCATGGATCTGAGAGGCAGCTGCCCCTTTAGAAAGTACAGGCAATTGTCCAATCTACTTTAGCTCTCACCATGCAAGCACGGTGTATGCATATGTACTTATATCCAATTTCACTCGTTTATCTTTGCCTGTTCTCTGTTAAGGATTTAATTTATTACCATCCACCTTTTCTTGATGTTAATAACTTAAGTGATCAGCAGGGCAGATTACAAAACACAACCGGAAAATTCTTCTCATTTCCATACACATCCTTTTGACATTTGACTGTACCGTTCTTCCCGCAAGGTGGTGGAGTCTATTTCCCTATCCTTTTGATCTGGGATTAGTCAGTGAAGCTTCACTCAGTGGGAGAGAAGCATTATGATATAAGTAGAGCCTTGAAAGTTTTGCGCAATGGTGCTTGCCCTTTATCTTGCTGTGCTTGGAACGCTGGACCACCATGTGAATGAACACTAACTTGCCTGCTGGAGAACAAGATGCCATGCAGAGGATAACAGTGGCGCCATGAGCCTCAACAGCGAGTAGACAGTCAAATGTTACGCTTTCAGTTCAGCTCACGGCTTGCTCTTATCTGCACTCTGTACTCTTCCAAATTAGGGCAATTTATGGAGTTTTTACAAGGTACATGGAAGGCTAAAATTTCTTAGGATTGTGCTTTCCTGAAATCTGGCAACTTCTGGTTTATGAGAGCCACCCTTCCTTAATTTAGAGCAATGTACTTACTTTTCCTCTGTTGTTATAGTTATTTGGACGTATCATTTGAAAATTTAAAAAGGGAGGGTAGATGCTTTTATTTGCTTGAAAAACTGAATAGAAGTCTCAAAAATTCCCCCAAAGTTTATGAGTATAGTTTGCAAAAATGTCTTCCAAACTCCGTGGACACAGGAAGAGGGCATCTTGGCAAGGCTCAAACATGAGAGGTTTATGAATATTGTTGTCAGCTACTTAGAAAGTTTTTCCCTCCTAGTTTTATCTGTTAAGAACATGGGAAAAAGAATTTTCTAGCTTAGGAGTCCAATAAAATATGTGAATTTGTCAGATGAATTAAACCATATGAGTCCATTTAGCTCAAAATGCAAGATGACTCAATGTAAAAACAAAGCATAACAGAAAAATGTACATATTACAGCACTGGCTAATAAGGTTGGCATCGATACAATATAAGAAAGCAAAACTAAGAAGAAACGTAAATTTGAATATTAAATTGTAAAAGCAACATTATAAATACATTCTAGTTTTTAAAAGGAAACAATGTAAAACCTTCCTCTTCTTTTCTTACAACTAGAAGAAATGCCCACAATATCACTGGCTGAAACATCATATAGAAGTTCTATAGCTAACAGTCCCAGGCTGATAAAGTGTTAGGAATCAGACTTATTTTTTCTTGTCGCTCTGCTCTCCTCGGTACACAGCTTTCAACTCATGATTTAAGATGGTTGATTGAGCTCCAGCCATTCTATTGACATTTTAGTGAGGGAGAATGAGGAGGAGCAGAATAACAAGAATCTTCCCTTTAAGAACATTTTCCAGAAGTTTCATATTATACTTCTGTTTAATTTCCATTGGTTATAACTTAGTCACATGATCACACTAGCTCAAGAGAATAGCTAGGAAATGTATATTATGGCCAGTCTGTATCTGGCTATAATTCAGGAGCTGTATTACTAACGAAGAGAATAGATATTTAAGGACAATTTGCAGTCTTTTCTACATTTCCCCATAGATAACCATTGTTTCAAGATTGATGCAAGTCCTTTGGGCTATTTCTGTTTTTACATATTAATGTATATGTTGTTTCCCAAAAGTAATATAATAAGTATAATATAATCTTTGAGTAATACACACACACACACACACACACCACATAGAGCCAGTTTTTTAAAGCTGCACAGAATTTTAAACAAGAGCTATTTTTGTCATTTTTAATTATTAGCACATAAAAGATGGTATGCACACAATAAGTGTTTATTGATTATGATGATATTCTGACTAATTCAATCATTCCCTTTGAATGATTTTTAGAAATCTTCCTTTTACTTGCTTATTATAATCAATAGATGTTTGATCTTGCAGTTTAGCACATATTCAATTGAAAAATGTTTCTTGCAGCTTGCCACACTGACATTTCTAGAAATGAATATATTTCATTATTTTAAAAAATGATGTTTTGTCACTGATACATAACATATTGACAAAAGCATTGTTAAATTTTTTTAAATGTATTTTTTGAGAGGGAGAGACAGAACATGAGTGGGGGAGGGGCAAAGAGAGAGGGAGACACCGAATTCAAAGTTTGTTCCAGACTCTGAGCTGTGAGCACAGAACCCACTCCCCCATCCTGTGACGACCTGGGGCAGGAAATCACAAACTGTGAGATTATGACCTGAGGCAAAGTTGGACACTTAACTGACTGAGCCACCCAGATGCCCCACAAAAGCTGTATTATTAGTTTAGTTTCTATGTTGTCATTCTTATCTCTAGGCCTCTTCCAAGAAACCACATTCCATCCCTTCTCCAATATTCTCTCTCTTCACCAGTACCCCTGTCCATTCACATAATGATCTAAATTTAAAGTCCTTCTAGGAACAGTTTAGTTTTTACTAGTCCCCAAACCCCAGATTTTCTCTTTCAGTTTAAATATTTAGGCTTAAGTATTCAAATTTATATTTTATTTATATAAATATATTTTTTCTCTCTCTTTTATCTTTTTGTTTTTTCTTTTTTTANATATTGTACTTACCCCATAAATATTTGTTTTATCTTCAAATTATAAAATTCTTCAGGCAGGAGCTTTATTTTCATTGTTTTCTAGCCTCCTAAGTGTTTTTTCACACTGCTTTCGCCACAGTAGATTTAAAAAAAAAGTCTGTGGACTTACATGTTCTTTGTTATGTGATGAGGGAAACAGGTGTTTTTATACAATCTTAAATTTTGGCAGAAAAGGAATAGGTTTCAGGCAGTTTCCTGCCCAAGAAAATCTCTATCACTATGAAGAAGTCTTTGCCTTTATGTTTTTTCCCAGATCAAGCCATTAACCATAGTGTCCAACTTGAGCAGTCTAGGTTTTAATGTTTTCAGTCCACTACTAAGGCATACCTACACATATGCTCACTGGACAGCCTTGTACAAGAAGTATCACTACCCTATTAATACTGAGGACAGGTAGAGGCTCTGAGAAGGTGAACAGCTTGCCCAAGGTTATAGGTGAAAATACTGTGGAGTTGGCCATGCCCACCATAGTATACTTGCTAATATGATACTTTTTTTTTTTGCTTTTAGGGTTTCTGTATGATTTCTTTCTCCTAACTGCCTGCCTAATATTTATTCACTGATCCATTAAAAAAAATTGGCATATATATGCTTTTAAATTATTATTCTGACTTTTGATTTGCCCCTAAGCAATACTCATACTGGGGAAGTAATTAGGAGATAAAGGTTAAGACATGGCAGTGGGTGTGTACATATATGAATGAGCAATTAAGGCATTACAGGCAATTATAAGAATTTGAAGAATTCTCACACTGAATACATTGGAAAACTCTTGGAAGGTTTTGGGGAGACTGTGGTATGATCCGACTTATATTTTTAAATAATCCATTTGGCAACTGTATTGAAAATAGATTACAATAGGAAACAGCTACAGAATGATGAATAGTTAAGAGGCTATGGAAGTAGACACAAAGAAAGAAATTGGAGTTGCCATACACTATAACAAGGAATGCTGTAGGTAGAATAGGTTGAGGGGAGTGAAATCAGGAATTCTGTTTTGAACATATGCTGGGGGTACCCATTACACATCCAAGACAAAATGCGGAGTAAGTGGTAAGAAATGAGTCTGCAGTTCCAGTGAGAGGTCAGGTCTGAAGAAACAAATTTTGAAAACAGCTTACTTATAGACGATAAATAAATTCTTGACACCGGATGAGTTCAGCAGAAGCTGAAGGGTACATAGTAAGGAAAGTGTTGGATGAATGTTGGATCTCTCCATCTAGTCTCCATCCTGCCCCACCTCTTATTTAGCTATCTAGTTCTAGAAGAACAAAAATTCTGTGTTCGATATTTTATGTATTCCCCACAATGCCAGCTATACATTAGGCCCCAATAAATACTTACTGAATGTTGAGTGAGAAGCAAGCTACAAAGTTATTTATAAATTGCAGTGGTTCAGGCATTTATCCTGCAGCATTAAAAGGGACTTAAAAATAATACCATTTCTGCAATTCCCAAGAGGGAATGCTGCCATCTTCAAAGAAAAGGATCATCAGAAGGAGTTTTTTGGTGATGTAGAGACTTTTTCAACTTTGTGAGAGGTCATCTTAAGGCTGCTTGTGAGCAGAGCATATGGAAGCAATCTCTGCCTGAAATGACTAAACTGCAAATCCACAAATCAATGAAATACAAACCAAGGATAATGACTAGAATTGAGTGGACTTTTATTTTCATTACAGTAAAATTTTCAATCATTCTAGAATTCACTTAAGACCATCATGACAGATGTTTTTAGAGCTCCAGATCAGGAGAATGTAAGTTCTCTGTAAATGAGAAAGAACTAGCTCCCAGAAACAGTTTGTCTGTAGGAAGTGAATCTATACTTGCTATTCTCTGAGTGATTCTGTGCAGTATTATGTGAAATATGAAATGAGTAAGAGATACACTCGGATGTCCTCACAGGTTTCGGGAGCCTCTGGTCACCTCCTCCCCTGATACAGTTGAGACTTGCTAGATGCTCAGTTTTTGTTTCTTTTTTAATCAGGGAAATTTCTATTTACTTTAAAGCCTGTCATTAAAATGTCATCAAATTACAAAGAGAAAACTCAAAATGATTAACAGCTGAAATCTATAGTATCCAAACGACAGGCAAGAATAAACTCCAATCATCGCTCAATGTATGACTCTATTTCTAAATATTCATCCTGATATTAGTATATGAATTTAAAGCAAATTTCTCAAATGCAGATGGTCCATTCACTGCTAGATATAAGCAAATTTTTAAGGATAAATATGGTTTGGATGTTGTAACAAGGGTGTTTCTGTTTCTCTTCAATATTAAAGTTAATCTTTATATTTAGTAGATACAGTACTCAGTATTGCAGAAGCACAGAGAAACAGGGGGTTCATTCTCTATTGCATCAACTACCTTTCTAGGCCACAATAAATTTTTATTATATTCTTTCACTTGTGTGTATTTTTCTGTTTATAATTTCCAGATTAACACAGAATGGACATCCTAATGGAATGAACATCCTGAATAAAAATGGCCATTCAACCTAAATATAGTGCCCTAAGATTATGTCCTGAGAATCATACAGAATTTGATAGTTGAAATGTTCTTTGAAAATTACTTAGAATATCTTCACTCAAATCTGCACACTCCTTTATGCCTGGAAGTTATCTTACTTATTAATTTTACCCCCAAATCATGACCAGAGACAGATGAAAATCTAGTTAATAGATGGCAGGAGAGTCAATGGTGAATTTCAGGATTTATATATCCCTAGTTATGAGATTTCCTCATCATAGCACTAGTCTTTATATCACCTTAGCTTGGATTGATGAAGTAATCTGTTAATTTATAGCCTATAGCCCACCATGTCTTTTTAAGTCTACAGATATTTTTACTGGATTTTGGGTTGTTCTTGCCTATAAGTTCTCTTTAAATCTAAGAGGCCTTCCTGGACAGTGTCATTCCTTTGGCAAATATTCTCTGTTTTTTAGCATTGATTCAAGATTTATTATTCACTAGTTATCTGTACTTGCCATCTATTAGACCAAGTACTTAATGATTCAAGTACTTTATTTGATTGAATTGCTCCTTACTGTTTGCAATGTCTGCCAATTAAATATCACCTGCAAATTTAGAAAATTGCTCTTACAGTCATTCCCTAAGTCATTTTCATCTACATAATTTATTTCCTTTCACAGATCTCTTTTTATCCTTTTCCTTCATCAGTGTTAAAATCCTTCCTTATCAACAACAAATATTTTTGGCCATTTTTTCTTCTCTACGTACACACCCACAGCTTGTATGATGTCCTACATCTATGCCCTAGGTCCTTCCTATATGCATATACAGTGGATTATTTTTGAGCACTCACCATTCAGACACATTCTTATAACCATATGTACATTTTGAACTTTACGCCTGACTATAGCTGACTTACTCTGGGAAACTCCATTAATACCTATTTAGTCTAATTTAGGAATTACAATCTTAATCATTGTCCTATTTAAATTCTCTATAAGCACTTCTTTTCTCTATACACATTTTATCCTGACTCTCTTTGCAAAGCTACTTTTTTATTTCACAAGGTTGTAAGCATTTATCACTGTTTAGGTGTATGTGCAGGGGAGGATTTCTTTGGTGAATAAAGTGTCGTTGGTAGATACAGATATTTTTAGGGCTGGTTTGCAATAATGGAAAGATATAATGGAAACATGTGAGGACTTTTTTGGCATCATGAGGCCTGTGTGTCTGTAGTCACCTCACTAAGAACCCCCTTCATCGACAAACATGGTTCCTCATACATTGCCTTCTCCTGATCCCAGTGGGTGGCTTGCTCAAGAGGCAGCTCTGACCTCTCCACTGCTAAGTCCTTGTGCCTTGCCTAAAACCAAGAAACTCATTCCAGACTTAGCTTCTTAGGGAACAGAGGTACAAATGGTGGTTACTGTCATGCCTCCTGAAATTTGTTCTGGCGGCACTGGGAGGCCCAATTTTATGCAGCCTATCTTTATGCCTGATGTCTTCCCAGCCGTTCCTAGCATTTCCCTTTCCTGTGTGGGTGAGAAAGGGGGCAACTCACCACATACTGAAGTCTTCTGAACGCTCTTCCCAAAGGGAGCTCTCTTTTCCCTCTGGCTTTTTATTTTCTCCTAGTAGCAAAAGTAACACCAGCCCTCTTATCCAGGCTCAAGTGCAATAATTTAGGACCTTAAATAATCATTTTAGTGTACAGTCTTCATGTTAATCCAACAGTCCCAATTTCATTTTCATAATGGAGGTTACAGGAATATCTATATTTCCTAAACTTTTGGGCCTTAGACATCATTGACATGAGTTCCAGATGCATATTTACTAATTGTTCCTAGACAGTTATTCTAGAATGTCCTCCAGGTACCACAAATCAAAATGTCTACAGCCAAGCTCTGTATCATGTTTGTCCTTTCCCAATCTTCTCTTTCTAAATGCCCTACTTCTGCCATTGAGTGTCGGTCTGTTCATTCTCTTCTGCCAAGTTTCCCACCCCATATCAATGCCTCCTTTTCTTCTCCAAGTTATCAACTAGTAATTATATTGATTGCTTTTGCAAAATCATTCTTTTTATTAATCTCTTTTTGCTGTTGGTTTAGTTTAGACACTTCTTTATTCTTCTCCATGTGGTTGGAAAAGTCATTTGTCTTTTTCCTTTTTCACTCCACACATCCTTGGGCCTGTCTCAGCTATCTTTCTTCAACATAAATTAAATCTGATTTTTCTCTTGTATAAAAACCTTTTTTTTCCCACTGGCTAAATGATAAAGTTTAAACTCTTCAGCATGGTAAACATGCTTTTATAATTATCCTATTGTTTCTTCTCACACTCCTACTCATCTTGGAGACCTAGCTCAAATTTCTCCTCTTCTCTGAAATCTTTTTAGCTCTCCAGGTGGAGGCTGCCACTTCCCCTCTGTGTTGCCATGGCATCCTGTGTTTATTACTCTAAGGCATTTATCACACTGTGTTTTAATCACTTACTTACACATATGACTTCTGCATACACTATGAGATCTTTGAAGGTAGGAACAATGTCCTCAATTCTTTTGCACCTATGATGTTAGGCACAGTGCCCCGAATATAGCATGAATTCAAAAATGTGTGGAGATGAACAGACGAATATAGGACATACAGAATAAACACAACATCAGCCCTATAGTTTCCAAAAATGCAAAGAAAAAGTCTTCCTCTATCTCTCTGTCTCTGTCTCCTTTCTCTCTCTGTGTCTATGTTCCAAAAGGGCAGTTTGAAAAGTGGAAAAGATGTACTCAGAAGACAGGATTACCAAGATATGGGGATGGTTTGAAAGCCTCATGAGTTTAACTGGGGTGGAAAATTTAGGAGAATGAACAGAGTAAAGACAGTCAAGGCACATTGAAGCTGAATGTGATCTATATGGAGTGTAATAAAATGTAAGAAGGAAGTGATACACGGACTCCAGAAAACAATACATGTCTCTCCCAGGAGTTTTAAGTTTCATAGAAAGGGAAGGAAGAGACAGGTTTTTGAGAAGGGAGAGTTTTAAAGTTTAGAAGTGTAAAAGTTTTTAGCCACTCTACAAACCCTCTCCTATTTAATCTTATTTTTTATCTTCTATTCATACCCATTCCAACTCCATCTGAATCTTCTTTGAATGTGCTGGTCCTAAAAGCCTGTGTTGAACTTTTTATGAGTATTAAGTTAGTTCCTTCACTGCCATGTGACTTGGTTTATTAAAATACTTTTCTGGCAAAACTTATATTAGAACTCTCTTCTACTCTGTATACTGGTAAGGGGGTTAAGCATTTGGATTCTAGATGCAAACTGCTTGGGTTTGAATCATGAAATTTTTACATGATTCGGCTAAGACCATGGGCAAATTACTTTACATCTCTCTAACGCTGTTTCATCATCTGCAATATTGGGATAACAGAAGTGTCACAACAGCCTCATAGGGCTGTTGTGAGTATAGGAAGCTAATACATGCAAAGTGTATAGAACTGTGTCAGCAATAGTAAGCTTTATATAAATGCTAATAATTATTATTTGGCTACTTTCAAACTTAAAAAAAAAATCCCTATGGCACCTGTGTTAATTGCCAAGGTTGTCATATATATTGTTCACTGAAATTTGTACCTATAATTTTAATGATGTTCTATTTTTATAAGAAACAGGCCTAAAAATTGGATCCAAGCTATACAACACAGAGCTGCCACTTTTTCCTTATAAAAGCACTAACTACTCATATTTCATATAGTTATCTTTTTTTTAAAACTTTTTAATTGCCCTGTTCTACTGTAGTAGGTTTCCTTTTAGATTTATGTTATCTGTCAGTTTCCTCTTGAAACTCTAAGTTCATATCTTTTATAGCTTTATCTACTGGGGTCTTTGTTTTCTTATGGATTTTATGACCTCTCCATGTAGCAGTAAAGCAATGATGTCAACAATACATCATACTTTTGAAAATATTTTCTGGCCTGTTGTTTGTAATTTAATTTAGTTATTGTGGTGTTGGATTTATTGCTGATTTTAATTTTTATGTGCATGTAACCACTGATAGTCTCCATGTGATTTATTCCATTAGTTTAAACCTCTGAAGGATATCTTTCGTTGTCCCTATCTAGTATCCATTCTTCCCCATTTCTAATAACAGCATCCCAATTTTCTTGGGGAATCAGTATTCCCCGATGCTCACTTCAAGCCTCAGTGGTCGAGGTAGGCACATGGTGCTGGCCCAGCACTGAGGGCACTGCCCATTCCAACCATCCCAGCACTGACATGTGTATGAAACTGAGACTGTTTGTTAGAACTGTTGTTGGTAAAATAGAATCTGTTTATACAGGGAGATCAAAGAATGAAATCTAAGTCTGGGCCTGCCGAAAAGTCACTTTGCTAACCACAAAGAGGAGACTGATTGAGAAATGAGTCAACAGAAAGGAAAGTGGTGCTGAGAGGTGGAGGGAGAGCAAGTCCTGAGGAAATGAGCCTGGATCTCATCCCCGAGGGTTGTGGGCCACTCAACCGTCTTTTGACTCCAGCTGGGCTGTCATTTGCAATCAAAGATACCTAATTAATCTAGTCTGGAAAATATAGGAAGGTTATTTTTAACATAGATAATTCCTAAGCCAGTTTTCAAGCAGTGAGGAAGGAGCAAAGATGTGAAAGAGATTGAAGATGTAAAAGAAATAGGAGTAAAGACAGGTAGAGAGGCAATTTAAATTTCCTTCCATCCTGATTAGGCTCAGATGTATCTGTCCACCCCAGATTCCTTACCTGAATTCTAGACTTGTACTTCAATTTACTTGTTTCATATTCTGTGTGGACAACTTCAAGTAGATATATCCACGATGTTAAGAGAATGGGTCTTGAAGTCACACCATTTTCATTCATATTCTAGTTCTACTAATTAGCTGTGTGACCTTGAGAAAGTTTCTTAGACTCTCTGTCCCTGGGTTTTCTTATCTATATAATGGGATTAATAGTTGAATCTATTTCACAGAATTGTTATGAAGACTGAAGGAGTTATAACGCTTTGGAATAGCACCGGGCTATTTGACCCATATTGCTTTGGAATAGCACCTGGCTATTTAAAAATGTTAGTTACTATTTTTACTCATTTCCAAAATATTAGTTTGGATTCCACACTCCCCACTCTTTACCCACATATTTATTTCCTTAGTTTACTTTATGCTGGTAAATGGTCCCACTCTTGATTCAATTGTAGTGAAGTAGGAGTGACTGAATATAAGGAGCTATATAATCGGTGGACTAAAAGCTTAAAATGACACTTGTAAAAGCCCAAGTTTAACCTGTCAATAAAGATGGAAATTTCCTTTAACTAAGGCCAAACTGAGCAGGCTATAATACGTTAATTGTTTTAATTAAAGAATAATGAGATGCCACTGAAAGATTTTACTTAGAGGTATTTTATTATATGATGTATGTCTTAAAAGATCATTTGACTGCTGGCTATTCTTTTAAGTACACATATTTTCTAGATACTGGAGTTTCAGTGGTCTACCAAATGTATAGTCTTTGCCCCAGTTAAGCTTACATTTTAGCAGGGGAAGACAGATGAAAGAGTAGGTACATAGCAGGATGATGATATGTGTTATAAATTACAATAAAACAGAATATTGGAATAGGTAATGCAGAGAGTAAGAGTTGTTTTGAATAGGGTTGGAGACCTCTCTCAACTTGTCAGCAGAGACTGGGAAAAAAAAAAAAAAGTGAAGTGGAGGGAGAGATGTCTGGGGAAGAGTACTGTAGGAAAATGGAACCGGAAGTACAAAAGGCCTACCTTAGCAAGTGTGAGGAAAAGCATGGCAAGTGAGAGAGAGATAAACAAGGCCTTAAAGGGAGTGAGGAGAGCAGAATATATAGATAATTTTTAAAAGTTTTTAATGTTTATTTATTTTTGAGAGAGACAGAGTGTGAGTGAGGGAGGGGTGGAGAGAGGGAGACACAGAATCCAAAGCAGGCTCCAGGCTCTGAGCTGTCAGCACAAAGCCAGATGCTGGGCTTGAACTCACAGTGAGAGATCATGACGTGATCCGAAGTCGGTTGTGCAACCGACTGAGCCACCCAGGTGCCCAGTAGTCTTAAAGATAGTTTTTATTTTACTCAGGATGGGAAGGCTATCAAATAGCTTTCCACAGAGGAGTGACTGCTGTGTTAAAAATATACTAAAAAAAAAATAAAATAAAATCTTAGAAGAGACACTGATAAAAAAAATAAAAATAAAAATATACTAAACACAATCAAGAATGGGAAAAAGGGAGAATTACTGAGACTCTATGGCTCCAGGGGAGAGAGAACCATGAGTAGAAGTAAGGTAGCGAGTGGAAATGGGGAAACTTGGGAAAAAAGGAAGCCTTTTTCTGTGGCTATGGCTGAAAAGATAAGATATAAAGCTTTGAGTAAGAAGATATCATTGGCTTTGCTCTTTCTCTTTGCTCTTCCTCACTTAATCTATCAACAAATCCTGCTTCTCTGTGCTCTTCCCATCTAATCTATCAGCAAATCTTGCCAGTCTACCTTCAAAATAGATTTTGAACTCATTATTCTTTTTTTTTTTTTTTTAGCACAGTGTCTGAGAAACATTTTACAATCTATCAGAGTCAGCAGATAAGATGAGTCCCATTAGCCCTCCCTGTAACACATTCCTAATTCATTTTCTCGGTTAATCTTCACAATAACTGAATTCCACAGATGGACACTGCGACTGAAAGAGGTTAAAAACTCTCTTAGGCTCACATGGCTAAATATGTGTTACCAGTATCCACAACTACGTCTGTCTCAATCCAAAGATTATGTGGTGCCACAAGATCAGAGAGTGAGTGCAAGGATTTGGAAGCTGAAAAGTAAGAAATCAGGGGACTGGCACTAGATTCTCAGTCTTTGCAGTAAACCATGAGCTTTATACTAAAAATGAGAAAGGTGTCAAGGATGGAGAGTGAGACTAAGAATAGAAATGTGAAAAGTATGGAAACTGTAATAGCAGCAATGGAGATTAAAATAAAGAGTCAGTATCTAATGAAAGGACACTGGAGATTCAGTGAAGGCTCTATTGATGACATTAGCTACTATGGTATTGAAGTGAACTAGTAAGTCAGGTGCCATGACCTTCCATAATAATGGCCCATTATCCATGTGCAGGATCACAGAAATGGGAACAGAGATGAACAAGGGAGACACAAGAACCTGGTATACCTTGGACAAAAATTTATTCTTATTTAGAGTGAGAGTGAGAATTTCCAGAAAGTGAGAATTCACACACATCACTTTTACGATTTACTAGAGGCTGTGAAATTTGTCTGTTTTCTCAGATAGTCAGGAAACCTAATTTTTGTTCCTAATGGTGAGAACCTATGCATGCTCCTTCTGTTTTGTTTTGTTTTCACAATTGCATGTGTGCTTTCTTATCACCTCCACCAGACAGACTTCAGCATATTTTCTTCTCATGCACTGAAAACTTCGAGACCTGGCTACATATTCCTCTTTACCCCCAAATCTACCAACCTCCTAACAAATTACAGTGTCTATGTGATTGTCCCACACAGCAATCATTTCGGCTCATTTCTTTAAAATGCTTTATTTTTTAAAGCAGTTTTAGGTGTAGAGGAAAATGAGCATAACATACAAGAAATTCTCATACACCACCCCCCTCTCTGGCATGCTTCTACAACCAGCACAGTTTTGTTGTTTTTGTTGCTGTTGTTCTGGTACTAACATCTTGCATTGGTGTGTTACACTCGTTACAACTGATGAACCAATATTGATATGTCATTATTAACTGAAGTCTATAGTTTATACTAAGGAGTACTCTTTCAATGGATTTTGACAAATGCATAATGTCATGTATCCGTGACTACAATATCATACAAAATAGTTCCTCAGCCCTAAAAATCCCCTGTGCTCCACTTATTCATTCTCCCTCTTGCCCCATTTTGGGCCATTTTAAACTTCAATTCCTTTTGTCTCCTCTACTATTCTGTCATTATCTACAAGGCCAGCATTTACATTTTATCCCTAAAACTTCTCTATTTCAGTCTCTGGTTACTTCTCTTCATCCTACTAGCTTTTTTATATCTTCATTTATATTTTACCTGTTTTTCAACCTCATATCGACATTTGTATTAGTTTTTCCAAAATTTTATCCAAGTCTAGCTCCCCATCATGACCATACTTCCTTGAACATTTAGCTTTTCTTTCATCTCACTCCTTGCGAAGTTCATCCACCATATCTCAACCTTGATATGGATGTTTTAATCTTCTCTGCTCTAATACTTGGGCATTTAATCCCAGTCAAAGAAGGTCACACTACTGTACAGACTAGCAGCAATGAAAAGTGTCAGTCTTCCGTAAACTTCACTTCAATCCTCAGCAACACTGACCCATCCTTTTATCTATTTTGACTTAGCAGTCACTATCACTTCCCTCAATAGCTGTTTCAAAGCCTCCCACTTTCTTGTAGACTATTTCATAATACCTGTCCCCATTACTGTCAACAGACTTCATCTTTTATTGTTATCAAGATATTTGAAGTGATGAGATATGATCTTCCTTAATCTCCCAACCTCTTGTCTGTAAATATAAGTGTTACCAGGCACATTCTTAAATTTTTTTCTTTTTTTTTTTAGTATCAGAGAAACATCTTTACCCCATTAAAATCAATTCACAATCTAAGCTTTTATTCTATCTTCCTAGGGATCTTTATCTTTTACATGTTAACTTCCTTTTCTTATATTAAATTCTCTCTCTATAGGGGCGCCTGAGTGGTTCAGTTGGTTAAGCATCCGACTTCGCCTCAGGTCATTATATCATGGTTCATGGGTTCGAGCCCCACATCAGGCTCTATGCTGACAGCTAGCTCAGAGCCTGAAGCCCGCTTCACATTCTGTATCTCCTTCTCTCTCTGACCCTCCCCAGCTCACGCTGTCTCTCTCTCAGAAATAAATAAAAACATTTAAAAAATTAAAAAAAAATTCCCTCTTTATTTTTCTTCTTCAGTTTATGATCAGACTCAGGTTTCTCTTAATCTAAAAACAAACCAACAAAAACTACACAAAAATAATGACCCTTTGAACTATTACTTCTTTCTTCTTTCTCTCTTTTCATCCTTATCTAAATATTCTAGAAGAGTGGAATATACACATGTTACATTCTCTTTTCACTTCCAAATTTTTCCACCCTCTCTGGCCATCTGGCTTCTCTTCCCATCCTGCTACTGAAAGAGTTCAGGCTTTGGTCACCAACAACTTCCCAAAAGCCAACCTAGTAGACACTTGACTTGCCCACTTGACTTGCCCTAATGACTTAGAAATTTTTGACATTGATAGTCATAGCTTAGTTTTTTAAACTCTCTTAGCCTAACTGACCTCTTCTGTGATGTGGTCATGCTTCTCTGAATTATTGTTGTTTTTATTCATAAACCCTTCTTCTTCCAACATTTCTTAAGTGGTGATCTTCAGAGTTTCAACTTAAGATCAGCCCAGTAATCTTCTTACTGTCTGATTTCTTTTTGGCAATCTCATGTATTTTCATGCTACCAACTACTCATAGGCTGAGGATTCCTAAATCTATGCCTCTTAATGGGCCTTTTCGGTGAGATTCAGAGTCTTCTATATCTGTGAATATCCCCCACACACATCCAACTCATCCTTTCCTAAATTGACCTCATTCCCTTCGTCTCTAGATATTTTCTTTAGCAATCTTTTTCCCAATTAGATACACACCATCCAATTATTTATTCATTTAGATTATCCTTAACTCTTCTCTTCCCTTCATGCTAGACAATAAATTCTGTTCATCTTAACTCCTTTAGGTCTCTAATTCCATATACCACTCCCCTCTCCCAGCCCCCACTTCCCATTAGTATCTTATCCACTTCTTGTTTAGACTGCTATAAAGGTCTCTTTAATTGTGGCCCCTTCTCATGCTATTTTTTCACCTTTCTGCCTTTGCTTATGCTCCCTTATCTGTCAGCAGATATCCCTTGCTTTTTGCCAATCTCATATCACCTGGATGATAAAACTTGTTATATACTGTCATCAGTATACACATCTCCTGCTTTAGGAAGTTTACTCTTACTTTACCCTCATGGCTTTTGTAGTGTTCCATGCATAGCTCTAACATCGCACTTAACTGTACTGTATTGTAATTATGTTTAAAGGCTGTGTTTTCCGTTAGGCGAAGAGGGTTGTGAAGGCAAGACCATGTTTTATTTATCTTTGTGTCTCTACTGCTTAACTTAATGCATAGCATATAGAGACCACCAAAATGAAATGTGTTTCTTACAGGTGTTCTTATATTATTCCCACTTGCATTCCTCCATTGTCCCTTGACTATGACATTAATACTTGTTAATTGGCATATGTTTAAAAATATTTTCAAAGCACCCAGATAAATATGTTTTCTATAGTGAATACATTAATGGTTTAAACTATCTATGATAGGAATATATTTACATTTTGAGACTAAAGAACTGCCAAACTTCATGTCAACCATTAAAACTAAGGGAATGTGTAGCCCAGTGCAGATGATTTCTCCTGTTCAGTCTTAGGGAGGCTTTGCTGGCATTGTAATTACTAAGTAGCGTCTTATTATGAATTTCAACTTTAGAAAGTGTTCTTTATGCTTCTGAGTAGAGAAAGTGATAAAAGTGCCAGGAATTGTTCTAGAAATTTAGAAATGGGAGATAAGATTCTAAAAAGGGCCATTTTAACTTTGAAACATTACTGTAAATTAGCTGCATGCTAAGTATAAATATTTCATCCTAATTTTACACATCTATAATTTACTCTACTTGTTCTTCCTTCTGTTCTGCTTCCTAAGTTCTGGCTTCATTCCATTGTTATATCTGTTTTCCTTGGGGCTAAAACTCCTGCCGTAGAATTGAGCACTTGGTATCAGTTAGGAAGAAGACATATCAAGCTTCTTTCTTCATATAACCCCCAAAGGAATTTTAAAACCATGTACCTCTTCACACCTATAATTGTCATATTACATTTACATTTGTTTAGACAACTGTAAAATGTGTGATTTCTAGAGAGAATTGGTCATTTCTCTGTTTTCACTCAACCTCACCCTCTCCATTTTTACTCTGCGATGTACTGTGAGCCTTATAGGGATGGGAATCTGCACACTACTTTTCCCAGGCTCCTCTGCCATCTGGCTTGCTCTTAATTTCCATCAGAGTGAAGCTGTTGAGGGTGTCCTAAAGCAGGAGAAAGTGCAGAGCCTTCTGTTTTAAATGGTTATTTCAGTGGCTGCAGCAGCAGTGGCAGGAGGTGATCCCTGACTCCCATGCAGAGGCTGCATCTTTGTGGCGGCCATAGTTAAAGAGGCACTTCTTTGGAAGATACACAATCATCTAGAGGGTTAGTGACTCCTGATAGTTTTATTTTACTCCTCCTTTGCTCTTCCATTTCTTTTAATACCTTTGTGATGAATCTCTGTATTAAATCTCTTCTCTTTGCAATTTTAGCAGTAGTTTCTGTTTCCTAACTGGATACTGGCTTATGGGTATTGTATTGTAAATATTGACATTTTAAAATAAAATTGTTGAGTCATTCATTCCAATGTATTTGTTAGAACCTAAATATCATAGTGATTTAAGCCACCACTTTTCTCTAATAGAAGAAACATTTACATCATTTAAAAAAATTTTCTTAACGTTTATTTTTGAGACAGAGACAGAGTGTGAACGAAGGGAGGGGCTGAGAGAGAGACACACAGATTCCATAGCAGGCTCCAGGCTCTGAGCTGTCAGCACAGAGCCTGAGGTGGGGCTCCAACCCATGAATGGTGAGATCATGACCTGAGCCGTAGTCCAACATTTAATCGACTGAGCCAACCAGGTTAGGTACCCCTACATCATTTTTAAGAATCTTTGAATTATATGTTTATTTTACTCTACCTTCACAATATTTTTATCCAACTATAATAAGCTAAATGTGTGCTTAAAAGTCTTTTTGTGATCACCAAATTATATTTTTGCAACAAAATCTCAAGTAACTTGTGAGCATAAATTTCAGGTGTAAAACATTTCTTCTGAACTGAGTCATCATTGTATTAGTAGATAATATATTGATTCATCAACTATAAAAGTGAAACCGTTATAAAACAGCTCTATATGATATTGATAAAGTTTTTAGTTTTTAATTAATTTGAACATCCCATGAGTAGAATTAATTATGGTTTGGATATGGTAAGAATGAGCATCATACTATATATTTTCATTTTATATAAACCTTATTCATATGAATTAATGGATGAAAAGGGGAGGAGTTTTTTGTTTCTTTGGTTGGTTTAGCAATGCCATTCAATTTCAAATTCTACCTAGCTACATGGGGAAAATCACTGTGATCTCTGCATCAAAAATATTCTTTAAAATGGGGCACCTGGGTGGCTCAGTTGGTTAAGTGTCTGATTTCAGCTCAGGTCATGGTCTCACCATTCTTGGGATGGAGTCCCACATCGTGCTCAGTGCTGACAGCTCAGAGCTTGGAGCTTGCTTTGGATTCTCTCTCTCTTTCTATCTCTCTCTCTCTCCCTCTCCCTCTCTGCCCTCTCTGCTTGTGCTCTTTCTCTGTCTCTCTCAAAAATAAACATTAAAAAATTTTTAAAGAATATTCTTTTTAATGATCTACTATTTGACAAGTTAAGTAGATTCTTTTGCTTTCTTTTACTTTTAATTTCTTTGTAAAGCTGTCTGACTTGTAAAGGAATTGTAGTGATACGAGTGTTTCTACCGTGCCTCAATTTGGTACATCAGAGAATATTTATACCCAAAGCCAAATGTCATAAAAAGATCTTGCATGCATGAAAGAAATGCCCTTATTTTATAAAGCTTGAGAAGGGTGATTATAAAAAGGATAAGGGAAATAAACACCAGTGTCATTTTTCAGGTAGATCATATTTAGGAAAGATTACTTATAGATATTGACAATATTGAAAATTATTCCCTGTCAAGTTACCTGTATCACTTTGCCTCTTAAAAAGTTTCTAGTACATCCGTGTAAGGTATGAACCTAAATAACAGAATATCCAGCTGTATAACTCATAGTTCACTTTTTTCTTAATATTTTTTATTTCTTTACTAAACTTTATATACTTGTTCTTTCCTATATAATATTGTTTATGGTATTCTTAATTCTGTTCTTCCCCTTTAAACCAGGAGGAAATAATTTATCAGTTACATTAACCCACCCTTAACAATTTCTCCTATTCTGATCAGAACATATGTCTCATTTACCTATTTCACATTGAAACCTTTTTTGTCCAGATCTGAATTTTCATAAATTTTAAGAGCATATTAATTACAGAAAGTTATACAAGTAGGAAATCAGGTGAGGAATAGAGGAGACTTTGCCACATTCTTAGTTTTTGTTGTTTTTCATTCATCTTGTTTTTTAGATTCCACATATAAAAGAAAATATGTGGGAATTTTCTTTCTCTGACTTATTTCATGTAGCATAATACTTTCTAGGCCCATCCATGTTGTCAAAGATGGTAAGGTCTCTTTTTTTTTTTTTTTTAATGGCTGAGAAATATTCCATTGAATATATAAACCATATCATTTTTATCCATACATCTATTGATGAACACAGGTTGTTTCCATATCTTGGCTATTGTAAATAATGCTGCAACAAATATTGGGGTGCATATATCTTGTTGAATTACCTAAATTACTTTGATATTTTGCTGTATTATCATTGTATAATTGAATTCACAATTTTATGATTTGGAGATTAAAATTTACATTTCTATCAATAATAGAATAAAATTAAGGAAAATGTATGTACCCTCAATATCTTGGCAGTCGTATTTTAATGTTGACTCTCCTTCCCTTTTTTTTTATTAAAGTTTTTCATCTTTATTTATTTTTGAGAGAGAGAGAGACAGAGTATGAGTTGGGGAAGAGTGGGTAGAGAGAAAGAGACACACACAGAATCTGAAGCAGGCTCCAGGCTCGAACTCATGAACCATGAGATCATGACCTGAGCTGAAGGTAGACACTTAACCAACTGAGCCACCCAGGCATCCCCACTTTTTTCCTTAAAATGTTATCTTCCTGTGGCTTTAATTACACCACATTTTCTCAATTTTCCTCCTATCTTTGCCTGTTCCAACAAATTTATGTAGGCTTATTCTTCTACATCTGAAAACTACCTAAGTATTTCTCAAAACCTAGTCAGAATGACTAAATATCTCCTTGGATAAAATAAAACTCTAGTTGCGATAAACAGATTTAATTTTGAGGGCTAAATATCTTTCATCAGTTCCCTTCTTTAAGCATAACTTTTTGCTTTAAGGACAGCACTGGACTTCAAGTTATCTTACAATAATGGCATGCTCTTATATGCAAATGAAAACAATTACATGCTTATGAAGATTAGTATACAAGTGCTTATGTGTGGTCATTATATAGTAAATTCTTAAAATGTCTTTGTAAAAAATTACAGTTGTGAGTAATCTTTCCATTAGCATTCTTGTATTCCTCTCTCAAAGGTGAAAAAGGAAGTCTCACAAATTTAACTAAATGGAGCAAGCCCACAAGCCTAAAATCAGCATCAACATTAGACTAATTCTAATGCTTATTTATCATTAACTTGTGTTTAGCAAATTAAGTTTATTAGCATAATAACTCACTAAGAACTTTATCTGTAATCCTATAAGGCAATTTTTATAATGTCTTTGCTTTTCTTTGTCCTTTATTTTAACATAATTGCTTATCTGGGTTCAGATCAGGCAGGACTTCAGAAATACAGAGGCAGAATATTGGGTTTGTGGGTTTTTAATATAGGAATACAAGATAAATTATCAAGGCTTTAATAAGAGGAATGAGAATTGATCATTCCCCCTTTCCTGTTGAAAATATTGATGTTAATTTTTTTTCAAATAAGATTCATGTGTAATTGGTTTAATAAATAAACCAAACTCAGTAAGGTTTTAATGGCTATAAAAATAGGTTTATTATTTTTCCTACAACTGCCTTCAAAATCTTTTATTTTTTTTCTCTTCCCCATTTCTTGGAAACAACTTATTCAGATCCTTTAGCTCTCTAAATTCTTTAATGTATTTCAGAAATAATTCCAATTCTGGCAATGATGAGATAGTTTGTACTGGATTAACCCAACAAAGAATAATGATAAATTCTGCATCAAATTTAAAAACACACTAGTTGAAAGGACTGGAGATCCACCAAAAGCAAGAAGAAACTGAAGGGTAGGTATCTGACTCCTGAAAAATGTAACTACATTAGGTGAGAACCACTTTCATATGGCTTATTCATTGAAGGAAGACCCACCTCAGTTTAGGCGATAAGGGGTAACTAGAGCACAAAGAGAAAGTCAGAGTCTTATTAGCATCATATGTCAGAAGATGGAATTTGAGGCAGCCAGCATGGCCAGAAATTAAAAGGGAAATCAAGAAAGGAAGGAGCCATGGAAGAATGGGACAAAAATAATGTCAATAAGCCTCCCTTAAGTCTTTGGTGGACTTTTAAACTGCACATGTATGAGAATGACATTTTAAAAAATCCTCAGAAAGCAACAACCAGAAGATGAAAAGGAATAAAAGATATAGTTACTGCCTATGACAAGGAAGACAGAGATTAAATTTCAAGTCCCTCCAGGTCACAAGCATCTGATGAGAGCCACAGGCTTTGCATAGAAATTCCAGAAGGCTATGCTTAGGAATAGAAGGATTGCTAAAACCAATGAATTTTCCTTAAAAACTAATATAAAAAAGACCTGACTTAACAACATGTAAAACTGAACCTCCACAAGTTCAGGGGAAACCAAATAATAACTGCCTAATAAAACAAAAATCAGTCCTCTTCAGAGCATGCCATCTCAGAGGCATATCTCAAGTCTTAATAATGTTATCAACCAAATGGTCAGTATCCAATCACATATGAAAAAACAGAAAAGTGAAGAACTAGAAAAATGAAATAAACAGCAAGAGTGGTCAACACTGATCTATATAGAGATGGCAAAAATGCTGAAATTGTTGCAGACAAGGACTTTAAGGCAGCTATTATGAATACAATGAGGGACTTACAAGATGACCGGAATGATAAAAAGATGTGGAATCCCAAAAGAGAAATGGAAATTATTTTTTAAAAACTGAAATTCTGGATCTAAAAAATAAGGTATCGAAAATAAACTTACTACATGGATTTAGCAGAAAATTAGAGATTGTAGAAGAATCAGTCACCTTGAAAGCAGATCAAAATAAATTATCTAATGTAAAAGTCAAAGAGTAAAAATATTTTAAGAAATTAAATAAGATCAAAGTGACTTAGAGACAATATTAAGAGGTCTAATTCAAATATTCTCCGAGCCTTAAAGAAGGAGGAGAAAGGGGAAAGGGTAGAAAAAATAATTATAGAAATAACTGCCAACATATATTAGATTTTATGAAACATATCCTGGAGCTTAGTAAATCCCTAGGAGAATACATACAAAGAAAAACACATCTAGGCATATCATAGTTTAACATTAAAACATCAAAAATGAAAAAAAAACTTGTAAAAAAGGCCACACCACACTAAAAAAAGGAACAGAAGTTCAAATGATGTCTAACTTCTTATCAGAAACAATATATGGCAAAATATTATAGAAAGACATCTTTAAAATGATGAATATTAAGAAAGATTAACTTAGCATTTTATATATATAAGACTATCATTCAAAACTGAGGGCAACAAAGATATTTTAAGATAAAATAAAGTCGAGAGCCACTTGTTGGGCTGAACTTCAAGACATTCCAAAGGAAGTCTTCTGAAGTACATGATTTCAGACAGAAGGTCAGATAAGCAGAAAAAGAGAACCTGAGAAATAAATAGTGGATAAGTAGTTAAATACCAGAAATCCTTTTTTTCTCTTTATATCTATAAAAGACAACTTACTGTTTAAATAAAAAAAAAACTATTACATTTTACTGTGGAGTTCTGAAATTATAATTATTTTGAACACAAGAGCATAAAGGACAGGGTGGTATAAATGAAATTATATTGCTACAAGTTTATACATTCTTAAAAAATCTGAATGATATTAAAAGAGATAGAATGTGGTAAGTTAACAATGCATATTGTAATCTCTGTACTAACTACACAAACAGAAATACAAAGAGATACAGCACAAAGTCAAAAGAGGAAATAAAGTCAAATACAAAAAAAAAATCAATTAACCCAAAGAGACACACACACACACACAAAACAGAGAGAAAAATGAGACATTTATAAATCAAATAGTGTTATAAACCTGGACCTAACTACTCAAAAATTGATCAGGAGGACATAAGAATTATAAACATGCATATGCCTAATAACAGAGATTCAAGAAATTGAAGCAAAAACTGACAGAAATAGAGGTAAGCAAATAGAGAAGTTTAAGTACCTCTTTGAAAAATGAAAGAACAAGGAGAAATAGAACACTAAGAATACAAACGTTTGGAGTTCAAGTTTGGCAAAAGTGAAGCCTTGTTCTAGGTAACTTTCTATTACAAGAAATACTTCAAAAATTAGCTTTATTTTGTCATCAGTTTTTCTTTACAAAAAGATCATAATACTGGCTGAAACTTCTGCTGACTTTTGCATTCAACATCACCACTGAAGGCTTTGCCTTGCATTTATTTTAAATGAAATTAGCTTCTAGAAGTTACAGTTCAATCTTCAGATAGGCGATAGACAGATAGGTGATAGATAAATAGGTACATAGATAAATACTTACCTTAAAGACCAGTTCTCCTACCAAGCCATTCCATGTCCCATCTTCTTGTGGGCTTCCATACTTGTGATCCGGTGCAACATAAATTTCATAGTTAAAACCCAGGTAATTAGATAAGGCATCCAAAACATCAATGGAGAAGCCCTGATATTTCTTCGGCTTGCCCAAGACGTTTTCAGAGACCATTACGAAAGGTTCTTCCTAAATGGAAACAAGAGAAATCCTTGATGTTAATCTACAGTTCTCTCCCTAAAAGCAAAAATTAATTCTTCAAAGAGTTTTACTTAGAAACAGCTTAAAAATTGCCTTTGAACTTTGAGAGAATTAACTTAGCAATATAACTTCTGTGTTATTAATGTATCACACTATTGAACAATGTTTAATCACTGAGTTTCTTTTCATCTCTCATTTAATTACTACCATATCAAAATGAGATGAAAGTAACTCTAAAACTTCCGGGGCCATGAATTCATTTTTCTTGCCATCTTAGGACCAATCTAAGGTTCAAAAAACTGTAAGTTTATTGTATCCCAAAGCATTTGTTATCTATATATGTAAAAAATATGTAAAATAATATTTTAACAGATATAATCTGCATAAACTCTCTGAAAAGAACAAAAAGTTCTAAGAACATATAATTTAACTAAAATTTATAACATAACATTTACTGAGAGTTATCTGAAAAGTAATTTTGAAATATAAACACATTTCATTGCAAAAATAGCTTCTCTCCTATTGCTATGAGAAATTCACCTAAGATTTTGGTAAATTGTGTAATTTAGTAAATTTAGCAAATTGGTTTCTGCTTCTACCTCTTTTATCATTTTGAATTTGTGTCCTCTTACAGTTAATAAGTAAGCTCCTTTCACTCTTTAGAACACCTGGTGTTAAAAGAACTCAGTTGTTTTGAAACATGCTGGTAGACCATAGAAAATTAGGTAACTTATTCCTTAATATCCTAAACTCATTCAAAAATTTTTTAGAACAGTAATATTTACAGATAACCATCCATATATCTATATCTATCTATATACATAGATACACACATAGATATCCATAGATATACATACCTATCTATATACATATTACATAGATAGATACAGATACAGATATATATCTAGCCCTCCTGGCAGGTTAAAATCTATCTATCCTGGATCTAAGCCAGAAAACCCAAAGATTTTATCCTTGGATCATTTTTCCTTCAGGACTCCGGGATGAGACTTCATTGAGATGTAAAATAATACTTTACTTTGGCTTTTAGTCAAAGACACTAAGTAAGTGCTTATAGAGTTGCTGCATTTTTATGGGAATATTGTCCACCATAACATTCAGTTTTCCCTGAAAAATTATATCAGGAGATATATTTTTGGATTGTTTAGAGCCAAGAGAGCTTTATTTTGCCTCAGTAATGCCCTCTTCTGGATAATTAGAGTAAGGTATCTAATTCTTTTGGTGTCCCCTTTCACTTTGGACACCCAGAAAATCCATTCAAAGTGTGATGCTCATCTACAACTGTGTTGATATTGTCATTATGTAATGTTTCTTAAATCTTGGTTTTCTAAACTACTGATGTTTTTTTCTTTTTAAAAAAAATTGATCTTGGTCAATTGTTTATATATTACCTTAAACTAAAATAAATCAGTAAATAATAAATCCGGAAAATAAAGGAGGGGGGTGCTATTTGTTCCCCAGGAGCTGTTCCTTTTCTCACTAATTAAGTACATGTGTATGTATGTATATATAGCCATCTATTTACATATTTTTATTTTTAGCACCTGAGACTGAAGACAATCCACAGTCTCTTTTTAGGCAAGGTGAGACCATGTGATTACTTTTGGCCAATGCAATGTAAGCAGGTACTTTGTCCATTGTTATTCCTGGCTGGAATGAACACATAATGGCTGGGGCTCTAGTAACTGTTCACATCACACGTAGCAGAGAAACAAGGCAGAAGAAGTCTATGTTTGCATGTGAAATGCAATACTTGACTCTTAACAATCTAAGACTTTAGATTGTGAGAAAAAAGAAATTCCGATCTTTTTTTTTTATTCATAAGCTCCTGATTGTTTTTCCATCAGAGAAGTACTTGATGCTAATGAACACTGACAGATTGATAGATTAGTAGAAGAGAGGTTTTGAGAATGAATAATAGGGGCTCCTGGGTGGCTCAGTCGGTTAAGCGGCTGACTTCAGCTCAGGTCACGATCACACAGTTCATGGGTTTGAGCCCTATGTGGAGTTCTGCGCTAACAGCCAGCTCAGAGCCTGGAGCCTGCTTCAGATTCTGTATCTCCCTCTCTTTCTCTGACCTTCCCCTGTTCACGCTGTCTCTCTCTCTCAGAAATAAATAAAAAACATTTAAAAATTAAAAAAAAAGGGAATGAATAATAATTTCTAATAATATTGATTTGTTTAATCTAAATGATACCAAATGAGAAAAAGGTAAGCAATCAATCCTTTAATATTATATGTAAAATACAGAACGTCTTGATGATTCATTTAAAAATGCATAATAATCTTTCAGATAACTGGTAGAATTTGCTACTGTCCATTAAGTTGTATGGACAAAATAGAAACCTAGCCAATGACTATGCATGTAGTGTACAAATACTCAGAAATAGGCCATGAGGTCATTAGGATCAGTATGAATTAAATAAATGAAAAAAAAAGATTATATTCAGAAGCATGCAGATAAGCTTATGAAATTCTAGAATTCTAGAACTAGAATCAATCTATATGATAAACGCCTAACCATTGAAGAACCAAAGGAAAGACGGTTCATAAAATATTTTACTTGACTGATTCCTCTATCAATAATTTTGAACCATATGTATTCTCTATTTACCCATGGACTTCACAATCCAATAAATCTCTAAAGTATAACAGTAATTTAGTCACCAGAAAGCTGAATATCACTCTTCAAGGTAACAAATAAAAATATTAGTTAAATGCATTGCAAAACTAAATGATCTATGTGGCACAAATATTATTCTGATGTATGCTTTGAATGAAATATTGCTGTTTTTTAAATTTTTACTCCTCTCTCTTTAGAGCAAATGTTTAAAAATGCTAAATTATATTTCCTTAATATGCTAATTTTTCCTCTTAAAATTATTTTTAATTTCAATATTGTAAGTGAATCCTGAGGCAGATAGATCTTTTCAGAGGTTTGTTGCCAAAATCTGGTACTAGCAAAATCAGCTAGAAATGATTAAAAGTATAGAGTAAAAATGGTTTTACTAAGGGCTCTTTTAAAGAGGGTTGATGAATTATTAATGAACATGCTTTTTAAATTTTATGAGTGAAATAAACCTTTATTACATCCTATCACTTCTCTTCTAGATAGATGTTTTTAAGGTTTGTTTTTAAGCTCTTTTCCAGATTCAGATCATTATTTGTAAATCCTACCTCAGACCAGTTTTGCTTTATGAGGACAATCAGCCAATAAAGTGGACAAGTAAACATAGCAATATAAATTATATTGAAAGTCTAGGGCCTATAATACAAACAATATTCTGACCTTATCTATGGCAATACTGATCTTGGTTGAATCACTTTTATCTATGCACCTATTTCCAATATTTATTCATTCACAGATTTATCTATTTAACATGAATAGAGGGGCTACAACATCAAGGTACTATGCTCAATATAGTGAGTATAGTACTCACTATACTCAATATTGTAAAAGGTCATGAGCACCACTTTCATAATAATCATAACTTAATACTGGGAAAAGCCACATACTCAAAAAATACAATGCAAAACAAAATCAAAACACACCCTAATTAGTACACACAAAACACCAGAGAAACACAAGGGAAACTAAAAAAAAAAAAAAAAAAAAAAAAAAACAAAAAAAAAAAAAATCACCCAATAAACATTTTGGGGGTTACCATATATGTACTATTTTAACAGATAAGAAAAGCTAGGAAAAATGTCTCAAGATCACACAATAAGTTACAGAACAGAAATTCATCATAAATCAATTTACTTCAACTTTTTCTCTTCTGACTTCAAAATTGTCAACTTATGGATTAAAATGTAGGTCTCCATAATTTGTCCAACATTTTAATACAATTTAAACTGGTGTGAGACTGGGAGAAATTCCAGATACGTGACAGAAAAACAAAACAAAATAAAACACAAATCAAAACACAACATAATACTCCCTAGAGGAAGTACCATCATTTTTGGTCTTACATTATTCCTTCAAGTAATTGCTTGAATACAATATTCAAAACAGAAGTCAAACATATCATGTAAAATGAAATTCTATTTCACAAATAGAACTGGCAGAAATAATATACAACAGAAACAGATCTTCGAGAACTCAGATACTGAAATTTTCAGATGCACATTATAAAAATTATGTTACTGTATTTAAGGAAATATAGGACAAATTGACAGGAAATTGGAAACCATATGAAGTGTCATTACACAATTTGAAAACAACTAAACAGAAATTTAAGAATTGGTAAAGGGGCGCCTGGGTGGCTCAGTCGGTTAAGTGTCCGACTTCGGCTCAGGTCATGATCTCATGGTTCGTGGCTTTGAGTCCCGTGTTGGGCTGTGCGCTAACAGCTACCTCAGAGCCTGGAGGCTGTTTCAGATTCTGTGTCTCCCTCTCTCTCTGACCCTCCCCTGTTCGTGCTGTTTCTCTCTCTCTCTCTCTCTCTCTCAGAAAAAAGAAAGAAAGAAAGAAAGAAAGAATTGGTAAAGATAATATCCAAAGTTAAGAATTTAATGACTGAGTTAATCAGCAGAAAAGAAACAGATGAAGAGGGAATTAATGACCTGTAACAGTTTAGAATTAATACCCATGGTGCAGAGGAATAAACAACTAGAAAATCCCAAAGCAAGAGGACAGAGATGAGAAGCAGAAAGCTGGGTAGTCTGATGATCCCAAATTGCTAAGTATATGAAGAAACAAGCTATCATTCACTATTGCTGGATGTTTAAATTGGTTCAACATTTTATTTAAAAAATTTTTAAATTTATTTATTTATTTCATGAGAGAGAAAGACAGCACAAGCAGGAGAAGGGCAGAGGGGGCAAGGGAAGGAATCCCAAGCAGGCTCTGCACTGTGTGCACAGAGCCCATTGAAGGGCTTGAACTCACAAACTGCACAATCATGACGTGAGTGAAACCAAGAGTCAGACTCTTAGCTGACTGAGCCACACAGGTGCCCTGGTTCAACACTTTAGAAAAAATCTCGACATACTTAGTAGAGAATAGAGATATTTATAGGCAGATTAGTGTTGCCTGTTTTTGAATGTTACATAAATATTTATCTACCATGAAGACATGTATAGCAATGTTCTAACAATTTCGATCCTTGGGTCTGAGCACTTAGAGAATGTTTGGAACCAAAATATATACCCAAGAATGCTTGTAGCAACATTGTTTGTAAAGCCCAAATCTGGAAACAATAAAATCCAAATGTTCATCAATATGGAAAAGATAAATATATTGTGGTATATGGATGCAATGTAATACTAAACAGCTTAAAATTTAAGAAATCAATAACATGAATGGACTTTTAAAAGAATAATGTTGGGTGAAAAAAACAATACCTGAAGAAAACAGTCTGATTCCACTTATATAACACCCATAAAAAGGTAAAGTTAACTATGTATCCAAGGATTCACACCCAGATGGAGATACTATAAAGAAAATGGAGGAGGTGATTAGCTCTGGGACGTTAGGGACGATATCAGAAAGATACATATGGAAAGATGGCTCCTGTCATAATGAGAACATTCTATGTTCTGGACAGTGGTTTCTGGTTGTTACTTTATTATTAATTAAGTAATGATTTGAACCTTTTTTCCTGTATGGGTGTTACATTGTATATAAACAAAAATAAAAGTATGATAAGTGAGACCAGATAATGGAGAGCATTGAAACCATACTAAGGTTTCTGCCTTTTATTTGGCAGGGAACTGGAGCTTTGTGGAAGGGAAATAGCATACTCAGAAAGTAATTTTGAGAACAGAGTATAGAATGAATTGTGGCAGAGGCAAGGTCTAGGGGTCCTTTGCAACAATGCAGATGAATGACAGGAGATTATAGCCTGTGCCTATTTAACATATATTTCCAAAGTATATACAGGTGGCCTTGAGTTTTCTATCATACAGATGAAGAGTGCAGGGTAGGAGGGGGAAGAAATTATAAAAAGCCTGCCTTTAAAATTCATTTTCCAGCAATTAGTTTCAAAGAGTATTAATAGACCTGAGTTTAAGCTGGTGGAAACCTGTCTGTCTATTAAATGAAAACAAATTGCAGATTTCGATTTGCTGATCATTTGGATGACAGATTCTCTAAGCGCAATCCTCAGCAATTGGAATAAACAAAGTTTTCACAGAATGCCTGTAGTTTATCAATCTAACTGCATTAGCATGAGGATCCATAGACCTGCTTGTAGAAAAGAGTATTTCATTGGTTTGATAATTTCCATATTAGCAAGGATTTATTCACATCACTTGTTGGGTTATTAGGTAATAACTTCATAATTCTGAATTTGTATTCAGTCACTTAAAAAATCTCATGCTAATTGCTTAGTTGATTTACAACACTGTTTGCCACTTGCAGATTTTGTAGTTAATTCCCATATTTTAATAACTATGCAATATTGTTTGCTAGTGATAGAGTTGGCAAAAAGCATCTGACATTTCTGATAGGTACAAGTGACAAGCTCTATCGCCAAGGCTTTACTGAGAGCTGTTTAGGGGTTTTAGAATGCACAACTTCACAGAACACCAGGATGGCGAAACTAGGAATGAGTTGCTGGAAATTCCTTGTAATTCTTCTCACATGCACAGCTCAAAGACATTAAAAACAGAATATTCCTTAATGGACTGTTTAATTTTTTTCCTCTCATAAAACATGCTCCTGGGCCGAAGCAAAGAAGAATTGTCTTTATGCACAGTATGAACTTATATTTTGCTTAGGGATACAAAACTAATGATCACCCTTCTCCTTGGGAGAAAAAAAATTTTTTAAAAATTTATTTATTTTGAGTGAGAGAGAGAGGGGCAGAGAGAGAGAGAGAGAAAGAGAGAATTTCAAGCAGTCTCTGTGCTGTCAGCTCAGAGCCCAGTGAGGGGCTGGATCTCAGGAGCCGGGAGATCATGACCTGAGTCCATATCAAGAGTTGGATGTTTCACCAAATGAGCCTTCCAAGTGCCCACAAATTATTATTTTTGTATGAATATTTGATACTTCTATAAGTTAAAAAGGCTAATGGTATGAGATTTGTTATTAAAAACACGTCAAGGTATCAGGATAGTAAAACAAACATGAAGACCATCTGCAGAATAATGAACAGTCTAGGCAGTGTAAAGGAAAAGAATATCTGAGTTGCTTAGAGAGAAGAAAAGAAGGTCACAGGGTTCTGCAGTGAAAATATTTTATAAGGAGTTTTTGCAAAGGATTTTATGAAGGAGCAAATATTTAGAAAATATTGCACTAAATGTATCTTTCAAACTCCTTGCTTAAGTATTTTTATCACACAACATTCACATTATAAATCATAGAAGTTAATTTAAAAGCCCTTTTAACTTCCTAAAACCATATCTAACATATTATTTATGATTCCAATTTTTTAAGCAGTTATTTAAATGAAAAAAATACTGTGAATTGAACATAAAGCTATTAGTATGCAAAGTGATTCATTTTAAAAATATTTGATTTTATACATTGCTTTCAAATAATGGAATGGTTACATCTTAGTGACTTATAGGCCAAATATAGAGTGGCAAAACCACAGAAAAAAAATGTTCATTTTGTTGCGATGAGACTCTGAAAGAAATATAGGATGCTGTAACTGGGAATACAAAGTTACCAAGGACAATAGGCAATCACAACAATCCTAAGTACGTTAGTTCTCATTTATTGATTTTCCCTTGAAAATACATTTTAGGAGACTGATTTTATGGATCATGTGATTATCATATATAAACTTAGAAATACCAGACTCTCAGTTTGCTTTCCAAATAGGACTGCTGGATATTTTTGGTTTGTTTGTTTGGTCCTGGTCTTCATTATTTTGCTAAATTTAACTCCTAAGTGAATCTTATGACTGCACAGCCACATGCGAGAGTCAATTCTATTCTATAAATATTGTTAAGGTTTACTAGGTACACAGTGCTTCGTAAGTGTAGTTATCCCAAGAAAAAGTATGAAGCACACGTTTTGAGATACAGCATACTGCAGTCACAAGAAGTGAGTGGGCAATACCAAATGTGAGAAGTCTAGAAAATACTAAGCTGAAGAACTTGGTAACATTTGACTTCAGAATGATGATGATATTTATACACCTTCTGGTTGATATATCATATTCGTGTCAAAATATTGCCAAAAACAGTAATGTTAATAAATGTCAGCAGAACCTTATGATAAGACTTACTTTCCATCAGCATATAAAAGCATTTAACAAACTAAATATCAGAATATAGTGAAAGCCATATAAAATTAAACTTGGAATGTTTATGACTAATGGTATTTCTATTCAAAATAATATTCCTTACAGGAAAATAGCAGAAATTCAGATTTTTTTTAAGTCATTCAAGAGTGTTAATGCTGGGCACATGTTAGGAATATGACAGTGAATAAAGCAAACAATAAACAGACATCTCTACCCTTCTAGACCTACATTATGATGGGAGTAACAGATGAAAAATAAGTAATATGTATGTTATGTCAGAGGGTGATAAGTACTGTGAGGAAAAATTAAACAAATAATGAGAACAAAGAGCATGTGAGAAAAGGCAGTACCTTCAATTAGGAAGAGCCTCTGTAGAAAGAGCATTCCAGACTGAGAATAGAGTAAGTGCAAATGTGTCAGGCACGAGTTTCTCTGACATGTTTGAGAGATAGAGGAACACTAATGTGGCTGAAAGCTAGGAAACTAGAATCACATAGGAACTGTCTGAGCTGTAATGGGTGTGTGTCAGGTGGAGCTTAAACAGGGCCTTTAAACCTGTAATGACTTTAGCTGTTACTTCCACTGAGATGGTCAGCCAAATGGGCTCTGAGCAGAGGAGGGACATCTAATATGTTTAACAGTTCACTAGGCAGTTGACAGTTACTATTGACAATTGATTGGAAGGAATGGGATAGAAGCTAGGAGATCAATTATAAGTCTTTTGCAGTAAACTGTAAGTGAGCTGATCATAAAATGGGTAAGAAAATGGTTTTGGTAAGAATTGAATTGTCGGTAACTCATAAAGAGCTAACGGGATTCACTGAAATACTGGGTGAGGTTGTGAGTATTTAGTGAGAAGTGAGTGACGTAAAGCTATGCCATACTTCCTAGAGACCTTCAGTGGGGGCATCAGTCCTCAGAAGAGTATAGACTTCTGAGACTGTCTATGAAAGCTTTTTATTTGGGGTATGTATCGAATTCTTTTAAAGGGATTATAGGTTTCAACCAATAAACTAACATCCAACCAAAGAACATATTTTGTAAAAACCTACAACACCGAATACAAAATTAATACACCTTCAAATTTAATAAAAGAAAGCATAAAAATGCGTATTTTCTTTTTTTTTCTGCATGACTGTGACTCATATAATCAGATAAAAGGGGGATTATATTTATTGGAAGAAATTGCAATCATTAAAATCATCATAATCTTTAAAGACTAAATTTTAAAGGGACAAAGTCCAATAGCAAACACTGAGGATGAATTATTTAGTTCTGTTCTCTTAACACACCTTTGAAAAATACAAATTAAAAGAAGGTGAATAATCTTATTTATTGGTCATCAGATTGACAAAGATGATAATGTTAATGATTACCAACAAGCATGTGAAGAAACAGGCTTTCTTATACACTACTTATGTGAGTTAAAGTTGCAACAGCTTTTCAAGTAAACAAATTCACAGTAGGAAGGCAAATGTCTTCATACTTTCATATTATTTCTTCTGGTAATTTTACATCTAAGAGGGTAATCATAAATATCCACAAGTTTGTACCTAAAAGAATGTTCATAAACTTCTCCAGTGAGAACTTGAAGACAAAACTATGGATTGTTTTGTTTTGTTCTGTTTTGTTTTGCTTTTAAGTGTATCTGGATGATCAACTACTACACAGCGCATTGAGTCAGGTGTCTCAGTGCCCTGGTACCATTCTATCTGCTCAGAGCTGGGCCCCAGGTCATTTTTTTTAAACCAAGAATAACATTTTTAAGTTTGGGATTGGTTTGTTTATGTTAGTGTTCTAGGAAGATTAAAAATATCACTTTAAAAACATTGTTTTAATGTGCCTTCAATACATTTCAGTGAATGAGAAATAACAATGCTGAATTTCAGTGGGCATGTTGGGAATTAGATACAAGCCTAGATGAGTTAATGGAAATTTGAAGCAAATGTAAAGATAATTCATCAGGCAGCTGGAAAAAAATAAAAAATAAAACAAAAAACTATTGATCACATATGCTGTACAAAAACTATTTATAGTAAAAATATTCATGCATATAATGCTAAGTCAGAAGAAAATGCACAAAACTATCCATGAATGTGTACGTGTTAATTAAGGTTATTATAAGGAATTACCATGAACTGAGTGGCTTAAAAAAATACTTATTTCACATAGTTCTGAAGGTTAGGAAGTCCAAGATCAAGGCGCCAGTAGATCCAATGTCTAATGAGGGGCTTGGCTGCCTCATGTCACATGGCAGAGACTAGAGAGATCATTATTGTATCTGTTCTTTTGAGGGCTCCACTCTCATGACCAACTTACTCTCAAAGGCCTCAACTGAAAATGCTATCATACTGGGGAGGAAGCTTCAACATATACATTTTCAGCCCAAAGCAGTGTGTGGTTTAAAGCTTGAAAAATAATCATAATAGTAATCATAGCAAAAAACACCTGTATATAACTTACTATATGCTGAGCACTTTTCAAGTGCTGTTTGTATATTTATGCCCAATAGTTTTCTGAGTTTAGAATCATAATTATCTCTATTATTATGGGTAAAGTAACTTAGTTTAGTTTAGATAGTAAGTGACAGACACTAAAATATTTCGTTACATTTTTGATGGAGGAATTATGAATGATTTTGCTGTTAATTCTTGTTTTCTACATTTTCTAACTTCTTGCCATTAAATATATAATATTTCAACATTTGTTTGATGAATCAGTCTAAAGTATGAGGGAGAGGCCAGGGTTGGAAACAAAAATTTGTTGAGAATTTTCAAAAATAAAGGGCGCCGGGATGACTCAGTCAGTTAAGCGTCTGACTTCGGCTCAGGTCATCATCTTGGGGTTTGTGAGTTCAACCCCCACATCAGGCTGTATGCTGACAGCTCAGAGCCTGGAGCTTGCTTCAGATTCTGTCTCCCTCTCTATTTGCCCCTCCCCAACCTGCACTCTGTCTCTCTCTCTCTCAAAAACTAAATAAACATTAAAAACATTTTTCAAAAAAGGAAAATAAATGAAAGCATTTAGGGGTAAAGTATAGAGTCAGAGATGGAATTCTGGAAGAAAAGACTTCAGTAAAGGAGGTAGAAGGAGTAGAGAGGTCAGAAGAGAATCACGAAAAGACACTGCTGGAGAAATGAAAAGAGGAGAGGGTTTCAAGGAATAAGTTGCCAGTGGATTCTAACGTAGGTAATGGGTACAGAGAGATAAACGTGAAGACATCCACCATTTGTTAAGTAGGAGATCATGATGACTTTTGAAAAGCAGTTTCTTTGGAGAAGTCAAAAAAAGAAGCCCAATTTCAGTGGTTGGAGAATAAAAAATGGAGTAGAGACAGAACTAGCCTGAGACACTTACACAAGAAAGAATTAGTAGAATAAAGGAAGTTCAGAGTCTTAAGAATTTTTTTTATTTTTTTANNGAACCCACGAACCGCGAGATCATGACCCAAGCGAAAGTCGGACGCTTAACCGACTAAGCCACCCAGGCGCCCCATTAAGAATTTTTTTTTAAACTGAAAGCATATTTCAGGCTAAGCGAGGAAGCAAATAAAAAATACCAACAATACTGAAAAAATTGCATGAGCCCTGTGATATCCTTATCACTTTATACTCATCATTTCACTTAGTTCTTGGGATACTCTGGCGTTGTTATTGCCATTGTACAAATGGGAGAACTGAAACTTGAGAACAGAGTAGATAAATTCCCCGAGTTCACAAGCTCATGAGAAAGACTGAAATTTGAATCCAGTGTTGTCTGATACTAAAGTCTGTATTCTTTGATGAGGGAGCATTAAGCAAACCGAGGGCAAAGTATAAGCTCGCATACCTCCCCACATAGGTGGAATATGTATAATATTCGCTAGGCGGTCCTAGCTGCCCAAGGATAGAAGAAAGGAAAGAAAACAAATGGTTAACTGTAGAGATCACAGTCATGCAGGGCATGAGTCTCCATCAGTTTACAATTATCTTGGTAAATTATAAGAAAAAAGCAATCTTATCAATAACCTAATCTACAGAAAGCTATAGACTCAGCTTCTTGGAGCCCCTAATATCACCCTCCCCTTCCTAGGGATATGGGGAACAAAGGCAAGAAGGAAATGGCAGATACAATGAAATTTCCTTATAATCTGCAGCCATTGACAAATACTTGAGGCAAATACAGAGTATGACATTTCTCTAGGAACCCCCTGCAGTCCTAATGGTAATTCCTTACTGGAGGAAAACCAGCCTTAGCTGGCAATAGCAAGGCCTCAAGTTATTTTAGGAGTTCTCTTTAGCATATCAACGTCCCTATGGAGGCCTCCCTTGTGCCTTTCCCTCTCCCAACTCCATAGTATATAACCAGTCACTACTCACAACCTCAGTGCAGCTCTTTCTGCCCATGAGTCCTGTCCCCATGCTTTAATAGAATCACCTTTTTGCACAAAAGATGTCTTCAAGAATTCTTTCTTGGCTGTTAGCTCCAACCCCTCCCCCCCATTCCAAAACCTCATATTCTTCAGTATTAATTTAGACTGTCTCATCAGCATTTGATACACTCACATGCTTGGGGTGGGGGTAGGGAAGAGTTTCAGAAACCACATGGCAGATACAAGAAAAATAACTTGGTCTTTTAATACATGGTGGCATTGATGAGGGAGTATAAGGCAGGCTGAGGGCAAAGTACAAGCTAGCATGGATCCCCCCCCCCTTCCAACCCCTCTCAGCCCCCCCTGCCAGGATGGGACACAGATGATATTCCTTGGACATTCCCAAGTACCCCTAAGCAGGAAAGGGCACAAAACTTTTTTAAAAAATGGTTATTAACTTGATAAGACTCTCCACCAGTTTACAAGAAGGCAATCCCATCAAGAGCCGAAAGTCCAGGAACTCCCTATTGTCTTTTTTTTTTAAATTTTTAATGTTTTATTTACTTTTGAGAGATAGAGAGGAGAGACTGCGTGAGCAGGGGAGGGTCAGAGAGAGAGGGAGATACAGAATCTGAAGACAGGCTCCAGGCTCTGAGCTGGCAGTCAGCACAGAGCCCGACGCGAGGCTCAAACCCACAAACTGCGAGATCATGACCTAAGCGAAAGTCGGACGCTTAACCGACTAAACCACCCAGGCGCCCCTGGGAACTCCCTATTGTCTTAAAGTTAATGCTTTGCTAGAGGGAAAAACAACCTTAGTTTAAGAATAGCTAGGCAACTCAAAATGGATAAAGGACCTNAAAAAAAACATTAAAAAAAAAAAAAAAAAAAGAGAATAGCTAGGCCTCCAGTAGTCTGAGTCTTTAGCATATGAAAACCTCTTTAGAAACTTCCCTTTTGACTTTACCTCTCCCAAGTTCATGGTATATAACCAGTCATTCTTCACAACCCCAGTGCATCTCTTTCTGCCAATGGGTCCTGTCCCTTTGCTTTAATAAAATCACCGTTTTGCACTAAAGATGTCTTCAATAATTCTTTCTTAGCCATCAGCCTATGAACCCCACCATCACTCCCAAACCTCATCAGTTTCTCAATCAGTCATTCTCCCTCTCTGTATTGTGAGGCCACAAGTCTAAACGTCTAAACCAAACTGACTCCATGACAGGCTTTGTTTCCCCTCTAAACTAGAAGGCCTGAGTTTGAGCTTCCCGGAAACTATCAGGTAGTTACACATCGCCCAAGGCAGGAGTAACCACCCTTGCAACACCCAATCAGGAAAGGCCAGCGACCACCCTCCACATTACTAAGGGAGAGGCCTGCAGATAGAAACTATAGATAGGACACTGTTACCTAATGTTAAAGTTAACCCTTTAGTCGCCGAACAAGACCCTAGGCTCGCTCTGTGATTGGTTGAATTTAAAAGTACTCTAAATGTTGTAATTGGATCCCGCCAAAAGTAATGAATACTCTAGACAATGTGTATGGTTAAACCCGCTGTCAATAATGTTGAATAATTATGATTGGATCACTGTTTCCATGCCACAACTTCTGTAACTCCCCCGTCTCAAACCCCATAAAAACCTTACTCTGCCTTTGCTCGGGGTTCTCAGCACGGATCCACTGCGTTGGTGAGGTCTGGGAGCCTGAGCTTAAGCCCGAATAAACGCCCTTTGCTTTTGCATATGTGACTCGGACTCCTTGGTGGTTTTGGGATTTTGGGGAGATCGCGATCTGGGCATCACACTATCACTGCACTCCATAATCTCAAACTCCTTTTCATTTCTAAAGTAGAGTTATTTACATGTTCTCCCAAGTCACACTTTAACTTTAGTCAGCATATTGATGAGATCACAGTTTTAGCAAAAAGATTATTTTAAAGTGAAAACATTTAAAATCTTATCTGCACTTTCCTTATCAGACTAAAGCAGAGCCTCCTGAAAATTCAACTGTCGTTAACCCTACTTCAAGGGAGTTTCCTGCAAATTCCAGGAAGGAAACAGACTTTTCGTTCCCCTTAGAATTAAACAAACAAACAATAGACCCTTCTTTTCTTTCCTTTTTGAAGCCCTACCTCTTGTTAAACTGCCTATTGCCCCTTAATTCACAGGACCCCCCAACATTGGAACCTAAGAGGGTGGAGGAAAAGGGTCTCTCCCATCAGTCTCAAGCTTTTTTCTTGAACAAAGGTCTCTTCCCTAAAAGGAGATCTGGAGAGAACAAGGCACCTAATAATTTCTCTAGGCCCATTCTATATCCTTTGTAGGAAATGCACTCACTATTTCTGCCACTGGCCTGCCTGATCTAAGGTTTTAAGAATAAGGTGACAGGTTTTCTATTTCTAGTGAGCTGAATGCTTTCTGAAGGATGTAACTTTTTCTTTTGATTTTATTACGAAGCACAGTGGGAAACTTAAAAGAAAAGATCTCCTGCATAGAGGGCAGAAACATAACAGTAGAAAGCAGAAAGGTGCTGATATTTAAAAGCAAGAAACAAATCTGTGGGGATTTACAAAACGTGGAGAAGTCTGAACTTAAAGCTACAAAGACAATATTCAGTTTCACAAATTAATAAGCATATAAAAAAGATTACCTGAAATGTTATTTAAAAAATAAGACGACATATAAAAATGACCTCCGTGCCAGTTCTTATCAGGACTGTGGATATGAATTACAGTGTTGAATTAATTATGGGGACACATATTAAGGAATTAGAGGGGGATTCTGATAATTTACTAGAAAATGTAAAGATGTAGAAAACATTTTTTTTTGCATTGCTATATTTTATTGTATAATAAATCAATACTTAGCCTAAACCAGCACTAACACTTATCCAGTCTATGACATCCTTCATTGGTTGGAACAAAAGTCACTTAGGAAGGTCAAAAAATAAGCATCGGTCCTATTTATTCCTGCATTCCTCAAGGAGATACTCTAGCTGTGTTCCCAAATGCAGTGCTATGTGTATTAAAATGCATCTTGGTTCTTGGAGTTGATAACCAAAGGTCATTCTTAAAATTTGAAAGGACTAATAAAACGAAGGTGAGATATTTTTCAAACTCTTTGTTCTTGATGAGTGATCACTTTTTTTATTCTCCTTGACTTTTAAAAAAGTAAAGGACCTTGCTTTCAAATGCTAATCAGTTTCTTCTTTCTTCCCCAATAGACTTCAGACCATTATGCTTCAAATCTTCATTTTCTTGAGTGCTTTATTGACCATGGTCTTGGAGATTACATGTGGCTCAGAAAAACATACAGCTTGTTATTTTTAATTCAACTGTGGAACACATTACTCTACATAAGAATCAATGGGAAAAATTAGTTTGAGTATTTCATTTTTCCCATTTCAACTATCATGCCACTAGCAATGGTTAAAATTTAAAAAAAAAAGAGAGAAAGAGAAGAAAAATAAAAATAAAAATAAAATAACATCTACCAAAGAAAAGACCCTTAAAAAATATAAGTTCATTTCTTCATGCTAACTTCCATTATCAAGAGAACCCAAAATTCTGGCTAAAAGATTTTAAACATGCAAGAATCACAGTTCATTTCCAGCATGATTGCCTTTCTGTTTCCAGGTTAAAATAATTAGTACACAGTTTACATGGAGATGCTGTGAAACGACACCTTAAAACCCAAACCTCTTTGTATTCTAACTGATCATTAAAAAACCCAAGGGGTATATTCTGAAAGAGTATGCATTTGCCTTCCTTTCCTTGACCAACTTTTCCATTCTGGGACCTCCATGCAGTATGGTGGTTCTCTCCTTGACTAACTCCTACTTCTCTAGAGGGAGCTGAGTTTTAATAGCTGCTTGTGTTCTACAAGCTGACAGATGAGTAAGCTACTCCCACATTGAATGGTTTTTGGAGGTACCTCTTCATTTCAGGTTACCCTAGGGTCCCATTTAGTTCAATGGATAGTGATTTGATAAATGATTCCCTATTGGTCAACCTGTGTTCCTATGCCCCTGAGAGAATCTTAATCCTCCTTAGAGTCTAGCCCCTCACTGCCATCCAGCTCCATGGCTCTTTGAGAAGCACTGGAAAAGCATGCTAGGTTTTCTCAAAATTTATTTCCTGTGTAAACAGAAATCTAATTATTACATTTTATTTCTAAACTGCTCTTCCTTACTGATTGGGAAGCGTTCTAAAACATAGGCAAAGACAACTTTCTGTGACTTTTTTTTTTTTTATCTGTTTACCCCAGGTTAATTTAGGTCAACTATAAAACAGCAGCACCATGAACATACTATTGAAGTTCGGAAATGGTAGATGAAATATTCATCTTCCCGATAAGAAGCTAGACCTTTTGAGAGGTCAGGGCAACATATAAGACACCAAAATAGCAAGACACATGGGACTATCCTACTTTATATCTATATAACTTTGTCCACCTAAATATTTATTAATTACTACATGATTCAAAGATAACCACATGTTTTTCACATGTCCTTTTAAAGAATAAGATCTCCCCTACTCCCAAATGAAATCTTTTTCTAATGTCTCTACATCATATATGAGTTATGAGAATTGATGTGCTTCCTGTCATCCTTTGCCCAACTTTGTACAGTTTCTCCATATGCATTTACAACCTATTACTCAGCCAAGACTCAGAACTTTTGCAAGTATTCTCCTCAATGGCTCCCTCTATTCCAGAGAATGTCCCTAAATTACCAACCACCTGGCCTTCCCAAACTTCTATCTCTAATTTTTCAACTCAGTGAGGCTAACAAGCTCTGTTTTGGATTTATATCCCTGTGTCTCCAGTATGGAAATTGCCACCAGCCAGAAGTCTGGGGTGATTACTGGGATCATTTAGTTGTTTCTAACCTCTTAGTAATCAAAATCCTTTTTCATCTGCTCACTGATGTTTGAAAGTTTTTCCATTCTTTGCTTGGTTTTCTAGTTGTTTAGAAGAGGGATTTAGTCCAGTATTCGTTACTCCATCATGGGTGGTGAGGGAGTCAGACAAACACAAATTCAATGCTTAGTTTTTACCATATAGGTAACTTGAAGACATTATTTAAAAAAAAAAATAATGTTCATTTATTTTTGAGAGAGGCAGAGTGTGAGTGGGAGAGGGCAGAGAGATGGAGACACAGGAGCCAAAGGAGGCTCCAGGCCTTGAGCTGTCTGTACAGAGCCTGATGTGGGTCTTGAACCCACAAACCATGAGATCATGGCCTGAGCTGAAGTCAGATGCTCAACTGACTGAGCCACCAAAGAGCCTCTTGAAGAAGTTACTTAATTAGCTCTAAATCTCAGTCATATCGAGAATATGCAAATAATAAACTTGAGGTTCCAAGAAAACAGGAGATAATTAAAATAAGAATTAAGATTTTTAGTAAGTGTGTTCTAACGGTTAGCTGGTAACATTATCTATAAGCTTTACTAATTATTAATTCATTAACAGGTTCTTTTGAAGCTCCAAAGAGTAAACTCTATAGCAGAAGCATTTCTCTAGTTTTTATTTTTATACTCATGTTCGTTTCTGAGGAATTCTACTTAAGGACCCATTTTGTGTTCTTGTAACTATGCTTAAAACCATCAAATTGGTAAAAGATAACTTAAAACACCAAGGTCACCTTGACATTGAGCTTCTTTCAGATAAGGCGGAAAAATGCAATTCTGAACGTAAAGTATGATATAGTCCATATAATTTTGTTTAGAATATTGCAGAAGTTATGGAAGTTGATATAGGCCTACTGTGTCTACATCTTTGAATTTGCAAATGACTGTGTCAATATCTTTCTAAACCTCTGGAGACAAGTTGTAAATCTATTTTTCAGAAGTAAATTATATAATACATCTCTGAAACATTTATTCATTGTTAGGTCCAAGAGTTCACGTTTCAGCTTCCAAAAGGAAAAACGTCCGGTCATGCACAGTTACCTCAATGCAATACTGATACTCTCACATGTCTGTATGACAGCTCTCATCTTAAAAATTGGTGTGATGAGAAAAAATAAGACATTGTCAAGCATTGTCATGCATCAATTCTCATGATGATTTTATTCAGTCAGCACTGAAGTGAACACACAGTCCAGTGTTGCTATAAATTACATTGGGTGTGTAGGCCATCGTTTGCATATAATCCTCAAGTGTCTCTTCGTAAAAATCACATTCTTCCTTTTTCTCTCACATAAGATGGGTACAATCAGCAGAAGAGAATAAAATATGTGTACGTTACAGAGCTATGTTTACTGATTATGCTGTTTTGATAACAAAAATGAGAGCCATTTTATCTAAACTTCAGGCAAGATCAGAATTATAATGATGGTATCTTTAACTTGTTGATGCACATTATCTAAATTATATCATGCTAACCTCACTTTCACAAGCAAATTTCTAATTGACTTGTCTCTAAAGGGGCTCTTAAAAAAGAATACCTTGCACACAGTCTGCTGGAATTTTCTGCATTTCAATTTCATTTATTTCAGGTAACATTCCTATTTACTTTTAGGATACTTTAAATTCTTGATGTCTGCATACTTTCACATATACTCTTTACATTGTTGGACACACCTTCCCTTCTACTTAAGCCTTGGTAATCTTTGCTCATCTTTCAAAATTAATTTGGTCAATCTTCAGGACTCTCCTACTGTACTACCCATGAGTTAGATGCTTCTTCTACGTGTTCCCTTAACCTTCTGTGCATAATAAGAACTAAAATACACGCACATATATACTTCCTATATGCCAGGCTGCTATAAGTCCTTTGTTCTTTGCATGCATTAACTCCTTTAATTTTCATAGGTGCTCTCTGTGACAGATAATATTATTTCCATTTTACACATGAAGAAATAGAATCATAGAGAGTTGAGGAATTGTGGATTCAACATAATCCAGTTCCAGAAGTTTCTTTATTTTAAAATTACTTCATTGAGATATAATTCACATACTATGTAATTCGCTAATTCAAAGTGTTCAAAATTCAGCAGCATCAATATATTCATAGACATGCTACCATCACTGCAATCAGTTTTAGAACATTATTCCCAAAAGAAATCCAGTTCCCATTAGTCATCATCTCCCAATCCCCTAATCTTCTCCAGCCTTAGGCAGTCACTAATTTATTTTCTATGCCTATACATTTGCCTGTTTTCGACATTTTACATAAATGGAATCATATGATATGTTATCTGTTGTAACTAGTATCTTTTATTTAGCATAAAGTTTTCAAGGTTAACCCAAGTACCATGTTATCGATGCTTTATTTTATTTTATTTTATTGCCAAATAATATTCAATTTTATGTATATACTGCTTTTATTATTCCATCCATCAGTTGATAGACATGTGCATTGTTTCCACTTTTTTCTTGCTATTATCAATAAGGCTATGAATAGTTGTGTACAAGTTTTTGTGTGAATATAAGTTTTCATTTCTCCTGGGCATATATCTAGAGTAGAATATCTGATTTCTGAGTCATATAGTAACTCTATGTTTAACCATTTGAGGAACTGCCAAACTTTTTTCTGAACCAGCTACACTATTTTACATTCTTACCAGGAATGCAAGAGGGTTCCAATTTTTCCAAAACCTTGTCAACAATTGCTATATCTGTCCTTTCGATTTATAGCCTTCCTAGAGGGTGTGAAGTGGTAACTCATTATAGTTTTCATTTGCATTTCCACAGTGGCAAATAGTTTGGGGAATCTTTTCATGTGCTTATTGACAATGTATATACATTCTTTGAAAACCTGTCTATTGAGATCCTTTGCTTATTTTTAATTGATTTATTTTCCTCTTCATATTGAATCATTCCAACTTTACTGTTTATGTATACTAAAAACAAGTCCCTAACCAGATATATGATTTGTAAATATTTTCTATCGAGCTTTGGGTTGTCCTTTTACTTTTTTGATCCTGCCCTTTCAGGCATATGTTCTTAATTTTGATGAAATCCAACATTTTCATTTTCTTTTGATTGTGCTTTGAGTGCCATATCTAAGAATCTACTGCCAAAGTAAAGTTACAAAAATTTCACCTATGTTTTCCTATAACAATTATATAGATTTATCTCTTACATTTAAGTCTATGATGCATTTGGAGTTAATTTTTATATATGGTTTAATGTAGGGATCTGAATTCATTCTTTTGCATGTGGGTACCTACAGCAAACGTAGAGTTTTGCTACACCTGGAACCAAAACTATCCTGATGGCGGGAGCTACATGGAGAAAGAGAGCCCCCAAACTGTTGCCCACGCTCACCAGGAATTTAGCCTCTTCAGATTAGAAACGGAAGATACAAGAAATGTCTCTGAAGAGACAGCTGCCTGTCTCTCCAGAAAAAAATAACTCTTGACTGGGAATTCAGGGGCAAGGGAGCCCTGTCTTCTTCGGAAAGAAGCTTCTATCAAATTGAATAGGGCAAGGGGTGATGTGGAAGGAGAAGGAACAGGATGAAGCTCAGATGCCACAGACTCTTGTTCTTACTGTTTTAGATTTTCTTTTTATTATTATTATTATTATTTTAATTTTACTTTTGAGACAGAGAGAGACAGAGCATGAGTGGGGGAGGGGCAGAAAGAAAGGGAGACACAGAATCCAAAACAGGTTCCAGGCTCTGAGCTGTCAGCACAGAGCCCGATGCGGGGCTCGAACCCATGAACCGTGAGATCATGACCTGAGCCGAAGTCGGACGCTTAACCGACTGAGCTACCCAGGCGCCCCTAGATTTACTTTAATAAGTGTTACTTTATTTCCTGTATGCCCTTTGAGATATTTCCAGACTTTAAATGGTGTTATTTGTTTATTTGTTTACTTACTTAATTTTTTGGAGCTCTGGTTGTTTTGCTGGGACGTGAGTCCATGAGCTGTTCACGCTGCCAACTTTGAGGTGGACTCCTCCAGGGACTAAGTTCTTAACCACAATGCTGTGCTGTGTCCTTCCAATGTAGTATTTATGACATCGCACTTACTGTATTTTATTGCAACTTACAGTTTATTTTATACAGCATCCACTGGAAATTTCCTCAGCCAGAGTTGCCATTTTTGCCTGAAGCCTTGAACCAAACTGCATTATTTATTAACTCTTCCAAAGGAGCCGTATTCAGACAATGCTGTAGGAGCTATCAGAACTTGCCACCTCCCTGCTGGGAGTACCTGTTCAGTGGAGCCTCTCGTCACACTTACTCTCTCAGCCCCTAACTTTGCCTCTAGTCTCAGAAGGATGACAGGCTGAGAGCGCAAGAAAGCTTAAACCTCTGTGGGGGTTCAAAATGCTGAAGGTCTTTAAGTAGCAAAAATGGGGCCATGTCCTTAGCAAAAAACTGAGAACAATGAATTTAAGGGCTATTACTAAGGTATTTTTTTTAATGTATATATTAACATATAATGTATTTAAAGCTAACCTGAATCAAACACAATTCTTATGAGATAATATAATTAGATACATAGACTTTTAGAAATATTTACAGCTTATAATTTGGGGATTTTTTTTTCAGGTATTTTTTGTTGCTGCTGCTCATTTTTCCTATAGAAAGCACAAACTTCACTAGCAGGCTCTCATTAGCAGGTTTTCAAATTAAGGTAACCGTAACTGAGCTTAACAGTCACGATTCTGCAATTTATGTGTCTTTGTCCACCTTAGAGTCTTTTAAATAATTTCCCACAAAAATCTAAAGATTGATGACAATGATTCATTATGCTTATGTGATCACTCATGCTCACTTCTTCTTTTCTTCAGTTAATTTACACATCATTGTTCGACTGCAGATACATCTTATATTTAAAAATATTGCGTATGTTCCTAACTGCTTTCACATAATTTAACCTATTTATTCATAAAAACCTATTTGATCTCATTAAAGGCCAGTTTCATTATTCCCTTTTTACAGACAGAAAAACGGAGGCTCAAAATAGATACTTGGTTTCCATAAGTTCAAGGATCTATTAAGTAGAAAGCAGGAACTTGAACTGACATCTTCTGACTGGTAAGGCCAGAACTCTTTGCAGTATATGCTAAATACTTTGCATGAGTATTTGAGGAGAGAAGACTAGGTGGAGAAAAGGCAATAAAATAGGCTGAAGTTCCTCCAGTTAGAGAAGTAATCACATGTTATTTACTCTATTGTTAAATGTGCATCCAGAAGCAAATAAGTGCACTCCTTGATCTTATACTGACATACATAAATTACTATTTCTAAACTTCATACTTCCTGGTATATTGTGCAATTTGAGAATCTGTTGGCTACATATTGCTCATAATGTCCCTTAACATTCAAACAACATCAACAACAAAAAAACAAAAAATTAGGGGTGCCTGGATAGCTCAGTCGATTCAGTGTCCAACTCTTGATCTTGGCTTGGGTCATGATCTCATGACTTGTGACATCAAGCCTCGTGTCAGGCTCTGTGCTGACAGTGCGGGGCCTGCTTGGGATTCTCTCTCTCTCTCTGCCTCTCCTTCACTCCTCTGTATACTCTCTCTCTTTCCCTCTCTTTCTCAAAATAATCAATACACATTTTTAAAAAACCTTAAATTTATTTATTTGCATTTAATATAAGAATGTTAAATAAACTCTGAATGGCATAGTCCAAAAGAGGAAAAAAAGGGGTAGATTTTTCTTCTAGTTGGATTGCCCTTTCCTTAAAAGATCATGAACAATACACACGTGTACCCTATTTTGCTCTTTTCTTCTTTGTCCATTATCCCGATTTTATCAAAGTTTATGCTTCCTGTAGACTGTGGGAAAATGAATTATAAAATATCAGTGTACCTGTAAATGAAAATATTGCGGGTGGAAAAAAGGCTAACAATGACTGACTCTAAGACCAAGAGACTATTAAATGATTCAAGATTATTTCTTTTTTTAAAAATATTTTTATTTATTTCTAGAAGAGATAGAGAGCGTGAGCAGGGGAGGGTCAGAGAGAGAGGGAGACACAGACTCTGAAATAGGCTCCAGGCTCTGAGCTGGCAGTCAGCACAGAGCCCAACGTGGGGCTCGAACCCACGAACCGCGAGATCATGACCTGAGCGAAAGTCGGAGGCTTGACCGACTAAGCCACCCAGACGCCCCAATTCAAGATTATTTCTAACTTCTCTTCATATATGATCTTGCTATTTCATAATATGAGTGATTCTTGATGTTTTGAGTTAAACGTTTCTACTTCTTTACCTTAAAACCATATAGTTATCTGAATATGCTATAAGTGGGTTAAGTTATTTTCCAGTGTCAACTCTGTCAAAAGATTTATTAGCTTTGATTCTTTTGACTTTTGAAAATAATTATTTATGTTCTTTGTATTTAATACTGGGTCTAACTATAAAATTTTAAGTTCAGATAAAAATTACAGAGTTTATGAGAAAATAGTTGGTCAAATAGCATATAGATTATGATTTTGTTCTTATTGATTTTGGACTTTAATAGTCTAATAATATAACATAGGTTTTATTTATGTGCAAACCATCTTGTTGCCCACGTTCTCTCTTCATCTTCCACCCTCAAAGTTTTTTCTAAGAGGCATCTAGGATATACATGATCCTTCACACTTTGAGAGCTATACCTCAGGTAGCTGTCTGTCAAGAAAGCAGTTCCTTATATCCCATTCATTTGTGTCTTTATTTGGATGTTGTCAATATTCTCCAGCAGATGTCATGTTCTATGACAGCAGAAACCATGCTACTTTGTTACTTCTGCATCCCTAGCACCTAACATCATGCCTGTCATAGAGAGGATGCTGACTCAATAACGCTGGGTTAATATATCAGTGAATGGTTGGGAAAGCTAAGGAGACACAATGGGAACACTGGGACATGATTATCTGAGGAAGCAGAGAGGTAGCAGATATCTACTCCTGCCTCCCCCACTAAGGTGATCAGAGGGAGGAAATTCTGGAAGGAGTAAATAGCTTAGAGGTCTACAAAAACTGAATGCTGTGCTTTTTCATCCAACTAGGTTTTGACTAGTAAAGAGTGATGGACCCAGCCATGGTGATTTGGAGATCTAGGAAGTATAGGAAAACAAGATGTCCTTCAGAAGACAACAGTGAAAAGCAGGAAGCTTAGTGACTTGTACAAGGTGTAAATAAAACAGACAAAGGTGTCTCCAGCATTCCATCAAAACTGTGTAATTGGTTCACCAAGGTGTAATAAAGAGAAAAAGATTCTAGATGAAATGCCATGCTGAAAAAATAATACCTGTCACTTTAGGCTATCCTTTGTCATCTCCCTTAGAAATTTGGACTTAGGGAATGGAAATCAAAGAATGAGGAATCATAAGACCACCTATGTATAGTCTGGCCTATTCAAAGGCATAGTTTTGTGTGCATACCTATTCTTATTTGTTGTAATTACAGATGGGTTTTTTTTTTTCTCTTTTTCTATTTTTTCTTTTCCTCTCCCTCCACTCCCTGCCCTCCAACCCCACCACACACACCCATTCAGTCTATCTGAAATTTTGATATGTTCATTCAACAAATAGTTCTTGATCTACTTTTACATACCAGGTATTTTAAGTGAAATCAACTTTGTGTCTTACTGTTACTTATAGTTGAGAGGGAGAATGTAACATTAATGAAATTACTACCAAAAAAAAAAAAAAGAGTTGCAAAGATTTCTGAATGAAAGAACACAACAAAATAAGAAATTAAATTGTCCTATAAAGCCATGAGGTCGATCCTAGACATCATTGCCAAGATTAGATCATAAGAATAGTGTGACATCTGTCCTTTTCTATTTTTCTCTCTCTATTTTTCTCAACTTTGTCATTCTTTTTCAGTTTCTCCAAAAATGTATTTAATTCTGAGTCCTTCACATACACGTTCTCCTTTCTGATAGAAAACTTATTCATTTTGAGAAAATGGTTTATGTAGAGCTCCTGGAAAGCAGAGACTATCTTACTTAGCTTTGCCTCTCTGGAATTTAGCACAATGCTTAGCTTACAATGTAAGCTCAGTAAATACTTGAATCAAGGCTAATGGTTTCGTTTGTTTTACCTTTCTCTGATCTCAGATAACATGTAAATTTTCAGAGGGAAATAGGCCTGCTGAAAAAAAAGTTCCAAGAAATGAAACTAATAATAGGGAAATACTTTAGGAAAAGGAAATTACTCATAAAACAGTAACTCGGTGGGTGGCTGCCTGCCACACTCTTCTTATAGTGAGTTGCTTGGGAAAACATACCATCTCTCAACACATAGTTTGGACTTAGCTTTATGTGGTATTGGTTTAAGATACACTGCTTTTGTGTATTTTGTATATTTTCAACTTTTAGAGCTATGACTCTAATGATAGTTTTCATTTAGACAGTGATGTTTGAATTGCTATTATTCTCCTTTTTAAAAAAAAATGGTTTCATTTCCTAGTGTTCTTTCTTTTCTTTTGGGAGAATTATTTAAAATAGTTTCTGTCTTTATGATGGCTTCTTGCCCAGTTTTGTTGAATTCAACTTTCCAGGAATATCCATTAACTTAATTAATTTTACAAAAATACCCTCCATATATTATTTAATCTAAAATATTTTCAATTATAAAATGCACAGTTGTTTTTCCTACCGCTAATAAAGATAAAATATGCTGCCAAATATAATCACAAGGAACCATTAATTGAAAGATGCATCCTGATTTCACAGATATTAAAATGTTAAAAATTGTATGGTTTTGAATTTATAAAGTACAGAAAAATCACCACAACAGCTTTACCATCAATTTCCAATCATGTATTTATACAAAGTTTTAAAATTATTTCTATGGTAATGGCAGAGGAACATTGTGTTGCATATGTAATATAAGACAATGGTACTGCATTTTTCCAAAAATATTCTGAGAGCTTTAGAAGATGCCTGGTAGAATGGAACTCCCAGAAGTCAGTATGTTTGTCTGTTTTGTAGGTACCCCAAGCGTCTAGAAGAAGACACTCAATAAGTATTTATCAATGAATTTCTGAGTGAATTCATGTTTCATTAGAGATGGCATGTGTCTGTTTTAAGTAAAAGCAAGTAAAAAAATAAGACGTATTAATCAGCGAGCTCCTTCTAAATGCCAGTTTCTGTTTTTCAGATATCTTGAAAAGCATAGCTTCTCAAGCCTTTCTTTTCACTTGTTGCCAAATACTTTCCATTGTATTTCTCTAAGTATTATAATGATATTTACAACTCAGTGATGTTTCCAACAACAATTTGTATATTGCTATGAAAAAAAAATGAATGATATAATTGGTCATTTATGGCTATCCACAGTTGCACTATTTTGGGAGTTAAAAGGTAAAAGCAAATCTTAGTTAAGTGCCTTGTAGTAATACACTTGGTCCACTCGATAAAAAGGAGAGATTAGTGAACCAAATATAAAAACAAAAAGTTTAGAAAAAGGACTTGGCTTGTAGGGTCTGAGTTTTATTATTCCATCTTCTCCTCCATTTCTAAGACATTTATATAGCTTTGGTGATGGCTGATTTATAGTTATCCATATGTGATGCTATTTAGAAATAGACTCCAAAGTTATCAATCCCATAACATCTGGAACCCTCACATGTCAATTGTTATATTTAATTTAAACCTAACATGAGTTCATTCCGATTCTTAAGGCAGAATACAAGAGAGGCTAAGGACATGGCCTCTGGAACTCAGATCTCTGGGCTTGAAACTTATCTCTAGCTCTTGTTAGCTATATGGTCATGGGAATTTAGTTAACATTTTTGTGACCTATTTTCACTCTTCTAATGTCATTAGTACATCTTTTGTAAGGTTTTTTATAAGGACTAAATGACACATTAATGTTTTTAACAGATCCGTTCAAACAGTAGATGCCGATGTTGGTTTTTCCCGGTTTCCCCTCTGGATCTACTATGTCCTATATTGCCCTGCTTTGTGTCCTGGATGACTGATGTTCATGGTCTTCCTTACTTGGGCTCCCTTGCCCTCTGACTTTGGTTAGATTTTCAACTGAGGACAATGAAGGGATGGAAAGACAGGAGGAGTGAAACTGAGGTAACCTGTCTCCTCACTTCCTCACTGCCTGATGGGGGTTTGGCCGTGACTTTCTCCATCCCCTTGCCATGTGGGAGTTCACAGCTACTACTGAATGGTCTCTCTCCCATGGTTCTAACTATTGGCAAATCTGTTATTATTACTTCCTCCCCATCAGAGTAGTCAAGCAAGACTTGCTGTGCCTCTAGGTCCTGGTGCTTCAATACCTTTGTTGATTCCTTTAACCCTATTTACATTCTTGTTAATAATCCCTTTATTCGACTCTCCAATTAACCATTTGTATGTACCATTTATTTGCTCAAGGGATCATATATGGTATGGTGCTGAATTATTTCATTTAAAATAAATATCAGAGCAAACCATAAGAGACTCTTAAATATAGAGAACAAACTGAGGGTTAATGTAGGTGGAGAAAATGGGGGATGGGCATTGAGGAGGACACTTGTCGGGGTGAGCACTGCGTATCTTATGTATATGGGTGATGAATCACTGGATTCTACTCCTGAAGCCAAGACTACACTGTAGGTTAACTAACTTGAAAATAAATTTTAAAAAGTATCAGATTATTCCTTTCAAGTCAATGAACTACCGTTAGTAGTCATAAGAATGGGGACTTCAAAATTTAGGTAAAGACAATCAATTTTATTAACCTGTGTGTCATTATAGCATAAACGTCCTCAGCACTAAAGGAGGTATGTGTAGTAGTGGGATGAGGTTGCTTAGGATGGAATAAAAACTGAAAGACCTTTCCTCAGGGGCTTTACACAGGAATCCTCCCTCCTCCTTCTCCCTTCCTGAGAGTGTTGGAAGCAAGTACATAGAATATAAGGAAGTGGTGTTTATATGGTTAAATCAAGTTTATTATAAAACAAATCTAAGTTTCAGGATTTAGTCAAGATTTTGGAGTTGCTGGGTGGGTGGAGGGGAGAGTGATTCTTAGTGTCGGTGGCAAAAGCCTGTGAGGCCATGTAAGGAATAGCTGGACCTAGAAGAGTGCTTGTAGGAAAGAAATAAGAAAGGCATGGCAGGTTTCCATTCAAACAGGAATTACAGGAAGAAACAGTAAGCCTACCGAAGTATTAAGTACAATGGCTGCATAACATGGACGTGTAACAAGTGTAATAACTGATAAACCCACATTTGCTCACAGAATGCCTGGGGAAACACTGTTTCCATATTTCCACTCACTAACCATGTTTGGGATCTGTGCGGGGCTGAGTTTACAGGTAACAGAGACCATTATGAGTCATGAAGGTGATGCTGAGGCATGCATGCATTACCGCTGTGTAAAGCAATAATACCATTTCATGCACAAAATAGCAATCATTTTGTTCAGCCTGGAAATGAATTTAAAATAATTGACCATAAGGTTTCCCATTAAATTCACTGTCATCTTATTCAGAGTTACAAAATTTTAATTCTCAAATGAAGTAAAATCCTATAAATACCTCGATTCTCACACATATCACAGTAAGAGTGGAGAAAACTATAATATATGTTAAGAGGGAAGAAATTAAGAGGCCTAGAGTCAGTCAGACTTCTTGGATTTGAATCCTAACTACCTCTGCTGCTTACTATCAGTATATCCTCCACATTTTTTTTCCCAAACCGGCTTATGGATGTTCCAGTTTCCTCTTCCTCATCCTTGGGATCAGAAAAGTATCTATTTCTTGGAAATACTGTGAGGACTCAATAAAATAATACAGACAAAAACTTCATAAAGTACCTGGCATATAGAAAGTACTTAATACTTCTTGGTTGTAGTTTTTTTTTTTTGTATGTTCTTCTCCCAACAAGATTCTATATATAACTTGAAGTATGAATATACCAATAAGGTGAATATATATACCTATGTAGTAGGTATACATACTATCCATTTTATATCTGAGTCTATCATGTAGTAAAGTATTAAATAAATATTTGCTTAGTGACTAAATGAAGCTAGCTTGCCTTAGAAATATGAATCTCGAAGTCAAAAACAATGCATATATATTTTTTATTGAAACTGTCTCCTGAGATTTCATGTAAATAACTAGAGAAAAGACTATTAATAGTTCACCCCCTTTTAAATGTCTTTTTTTTTTTAAATATTAGCACATCAATGCACATGCATAACCACAGCCTGGGTTCAAGTTGTCATTCACATTCAAGTTGTCAAGTATTCATAATAAAATCATTTGCCAAAAAGTAAAAATCTAATCAAAACAATAACTAGGAATAAATTATAGGTACGAAAAGGGGGACAGACTACTCATTTGAATGTAGTCATATAGAGAATATCACAGATCTTTTTTAAAACAATGAAATTATGTTGAGTCTACTTAACATTGAACAAACAATTTACAAGGGGCACCCATCGCTGTTATAAACTTTGATAGATAGTTGGCATTAATTTGTCAAAAAGACTGTGTTTCTTCAATCTACTAATTCTATAATTTACTTAGTCTATAGAAAAACCTTTTTCAAATTTAAAAACAAATAGGCTTTTCTGAAGAAAAATAAAGCTCACAACTATGGATGTTTTGAAACTTACTATAAAGTAGCATAAACCCAAACTCATAGAAATAACAAGGGAAAATTAATATCTTCTTGCTTTATGCCTATTCAGTCAGTATCCATTTGAGTATATTGTTCGTTAATAATATTTTTATTAACATGCGATTTTTCATGTTTATTAAAAGAGAAAATAATATGCAGAATAATGATAACAGTTACCATTTGATTTTCTTAGTATGTGTAATTATAATAATTATTTTATATGTATAATTCACAGAATTTACAGGTAATATTCACAAAATCAGTAGGTGGTAAACTTCATAAGACAGAATCCTATCTATTTCTTTAAGCATCAATGTCCCCAGTAATCAGCACTGAGCTTTATTGATTCTCAATAAATACTTGTTAAACAGTTAGATGATCTTTCCTTTGAAGTAAGTTCTTGCTAGAAAAGCATTGTTTTCTGCCGATGTTTTAGTATTACTGAATTATTACATTTGGTCAACTCTACCCTTGTTTGGCATGATTACTGTCATTTCTGCATACTTCAGTGAGAGAATGCCTGAGGGAGACCTTTACTTTATCATGTGTAGGAAACTATAGAAGGATGGAAACTGGGCCTAAAATGTCTGAGAAAGTTGCCGACAAAAGCACTGTAATTAAAGGTAAAGCCTCCATATGATTTCGATCCGTATAAATTGAAGGTTGGAAAATTTGACCAGTAAAATATCTTAGAAAGCATAGTCAGGATTTGTTAAATGCTCTTTGAAGATGATGGCATCACTTAATAAAACATAGAGAAACAAAGCGTACAGTAACTTCTAGAAGCCCAAACCACGAGGCTCTGACAAGACTTACCAGAACAGTCACCACACGGAGAACCACTCCGCGCATGTTATTCTCCAGTTTCTTGTCCGTCAGTGACCCGTTCAGCCCTGTGACAGGATTCCAGCACCCAAGCTGAAAGATGAAATAGCCTGGTCACTTTCCTGACTCAGGAACAATCCAATCACCTATGTGAAGACCGTTCAGCAAACTGTGATCTCTCTCAAAATAACTGGCATAGAAAGGATCCTGCAGAGGTTTCTCTTCTTAATAGCAAATGAAGCAATCAGAAATTCCATTTCATGCCTTTAAATATCATAGTATGGCGCATGACAGTATGCAATATGCTTTAGGAGACTCTGCGAGGGCATCTGACTTAATAAGGAGTTATAAATACACCAATAACTCAGTCCCTGTAATGCAAGAATTGGAAAAATAATAGTGCATATAATTTCAGTATAATGTCTGTTCTAATAGATCAGTTATTGCACAAGTTAGATTTTCTTATAATTTCAATGGTTTTAATTAGATATTATACTGCTTTTATTGGAAAAAAATGTAAGATTTTTTATTACCGTTACAAGAGTTGCTACTTTTATTTGAGGGAAAAAGTATGTATAGGGCTTTGTTGTTTTCAAATATTCACAGTACATACAACAATATAATTGGCCTTTTTTTTTTTTTTTTTGTCAGTGCTATCAATTTCCTTGGGATATTTTGGCAGTGGCATTTCCCTTTAAGTCTTGCAATGATTCACTTCTCTTTACACTCCAAATACTGGTTTAATTTTACATCCTCATGTAGTTCCTATCTCTTATAATATCCAAATCTAAGGATTGCCATTTTTTAAAAATTTTTTATGTCTTTTTTTTTTAATTTTTAATGTTTATTTATCCTTGAGACAGTGAGAGAGACAGAGAATGAGCAGGGAAGAAGCAGAGCGAGAGAGGGACACAGAATCCGAAACAGGCTCCAGGCTCTAAGCTGTCAGCACAGAGCCCGACGCGGGGTTCGAACCCACGAACCGTGAGATCATGACCTGAGCCGAAGTCGGACGCCCAACCGACTGAGCCACCCAGGCACCCCGTTTTATTTTTATTTTTGAGAGACAGAGACAGAGTGAATGGGGAAGGGGCAGAGAGAGAAGGAGACAGAATCTGAAGCAGGCTTCAGGCTCTGTGCTGACAGCTCAGAGCCTGACACGGGACTCGAACCCAGGGATGTGCGATCATGACCTGGGCTGACGTCGGATGCTTAACTAACTGAGCCACCCAGGCGCCCTTAAGGGTTGCCATTTTTAAAATCACCGCCTCTACACCACAAGAGGATAAAAATTGATGACTCCCAATTCAGAAATGAGAGGAAAAAAGATCTTGTGACTTGAATTAGCAGATCCCTCAATGAGCAGAGCCGCAGAGAATGCTGTAATACACATCTTGGGAAGAAATCCATGCTAATAATTCTAATGCTTTAAAAATGTAACAGACCTTTAGTCATATTTGGAGACTGTTCTGATTGACTGAATGGTGTATAGGGCACCTGATTATTTTTGCAGCTTCCTCCTGAAGGATGATTTGTTTCCTTTTATTTCGTTTTGTTCCTGGCTTCCAGAGTTGTCAATACACTGGCAAGACTCCTTCACAAATAAAAGGGTAGGTGCTCCCTATTAAAACTCAAGTTTCTCTGTGAGTTCCCCAAATAGTTTTAATCAAGAAACCGAAAATGTGCATAGATCTAAAGAGAAAGTATGCCACAATGTAAACAAAAAGCCAGCTTTTCCTGTATTAAAAGAATTTGGAAAAGGCTGCTAATTGTAGGTTTCTACTATAAAAGCACATTAAATTCATGGTATGTCATTCTTAGTTACCTGAAAAGTCTAATTAGAACTTAGATCCAATTAGCAAATCCAAATGTGTTGAGAGTCTAATTATCAGAGATATATTGTAGTCCTCTTAACAAACTTAAAATCTTATGAAATTTCTTTTGAGTTTTTGTTCTCTTCTGAGGTCAACCAAAGTCTATGTTCAATTGCATTCCTTGATGTGCACTTTTTCTAGTAGCTTTTCGAGAAGGTTTTGTTTTCTTAGATAAATTAATACCAGTGGAAAAAGTGATTTACAACCTAAGGTGAAGACCTTATACACTATTTACCTTTTACAATTCTATTACTTAATCCTAAGCTTAATGAAGAGCTTTTAGGACATCATCTTGTTCAAGGTAAACATGTCTAAGCTGTCAAAGTAAATACAAGGATTTCTTTTTTGTCTGCCTTGGTGATTCTGTCTGTTTGCCTAAATAAATGGCATCTATTAATACAAACTTGACCATAGCATTTTGGTATATTGACTGGTCAAAATATTTACTCCTGGAATAACAACAAAACTTGCTCAGCAGTTTGTTTCAACAATGTTCTGGACAAATATTTAAAAATATATAATCTCCAGCTTCTTAAGTATGTCTTCCTTTAAACATAACTAAATACAGTCAAGGGTTTAAAAATCCCAAGACACTCAAACATTTGGGTTTCTGAAATAACAATAAGAAAGCATTTGTCTTCAGACTCGGGCAGTAACTTAAACATTATTTATACACATGCGTAGTGTGAACATATGTGATGTTTCTTGTCACACACACAAAACATGTGACCAAATTCTTTCTTCTTTCTCATATATATTACATCAT
>NW_027529638.1:2564089-2574255 GCF_008692635.1 Crocuta crocuta | reverse complement strand
TGTGTATATATATATATATATATATATATACACATCTCATAATAAGACATAATTGTCTCCTCTGTCTTGATGAAGGTATTTCCCTTTTCTGTATTCTATATCTCTCTTTTCTTACTATCTGACTCACATGTCCTTTAATCATAACACTTGTAAAGTTATTCCTGTTCATCACAACAGCAGTCTGGATTTCAGGTTTGGTAACACCTTTTACTTAATTCAGCTCTTCCTTCATATGCATAAACTGTAACACTTAATATTAACTGACTTTAGCTATGGACACCAAGAACTAGGAATATCAGAGGTGGAATTTTGAGACAGAGAAAACTTAGAATACATATTATCTGGAAAACTAGAAATAAAATATATTTACTTATCACATATCAAATTGGAACATAACACAGAAATCATTCAGAAATTAAAATAATACTTATTTCATATGTTGAATAGAACTATTTCTTGTACATTTTACAGAATCTTTTCTAAGTGTTAGCCCTGATACTAAGCTCTTCATACATGGTATCATTTAAGCCTCAAAATAACTTTATAAAAAAAAACTTTATAAGAAGGTAATGTTACAATTACTATTGTATAATAATAGAAAATAAGGCATAGAAACTAAGGGCTCATCTAAAGTCACATAACTACTAAGAGATGAAACTAGGATTTAAACTAGTGCTTTTATTTATTTCTGATGTATATACTTTTTAAGTTTATTTATTTTGAGAGAGACAGAGAGAGAGAGAGAGAGAGAGCAAGCAAGTAGGGGAGGGGGCAAACAGATAGAGGGAGAATCCCAAGCAGGCTCTGCACTGTCAGTGCATGGAGCCTCATGTGGGACTTGAACTCACCAATGGTGAGATCATGACCTGCGCTGAAATCAAAAGATGCTTAACTTTAGACTGAATCACCTGGGTGACACTAAACTAGTGCTTTTAAAAATCCAGATTTCCTTGCTTTCAATTGCAATGCTGTTTTATAGCTTATGATTTTTTTTTCATAAATATGATCTATTTGCGGTAGGTATAGAAAATATTCCTATTTTATAGTAAAAAATTTAAGGCTCAGAAATGTTAAGTAGCTGCCTCAATATAATAGCTAATGAATTCACAGTTATTTTCTTCTTTAAAAATATTTTTTAATGTTTATTTTTGAGAGAGAGAGAGAGAGAGAGATTGAGAGGGCACAAGTTGAGGAGGGGCAGAGAGAGAAAGACACAAAAACAGAATCCGAAAAAGGCTCCTGGCTCTGAGCTGTCAGCAGAGACCCACACGGGGCTTGAACTCACAAACTGAGAGATCAGAACGTGAGCTGAAGTCAGATGCTTAACCGATTGAGCCACCCACTCACCCTGTGAATTCACATTTGGCAATACAGTTTAAAAGGTAAATCATCAATTACCGTTTTAATTTTAAGAAACAAAATACGTACACAGTGCATGGTATATGCCAGTCCTCTGAGGCCTTTACTTGTATTGATTCATTTACTTCTCAAAGCAACACTATGAGAAAGGTAACATTATTATCTCCGTTTTACAGAAGGGAAAACTGATGATTGATTGAGAGGCTGTGCTCCTTCCAGTGCGTTATCTTTTATCCACTTAAGCCTTCAAGAGGCATTGAGTAGAATAAAGAAAGTAGTAGACAAATGAAATGGACAAGACAGTCTCAAAAATATTTCTGGAAATTTCTACTTTGTGTTACCAGCTTACTAAAGATAAGTGTGGGATGCATTTCATTTATGTTAATGTCTGCTTATGCTTCTCCAACTGCATATTAAACGAGGAAAGAAACAACAGCAACACATACAGAAAATGTTGATTATTCACATCTTTTTGAAGGAGTTTTCAAGTTTTAAGAATCCTTAATTTCTGTTCATATCCACTTGTCTCCCTGAGGTTCCCTTCAAGCTATTCTGTTTGATTGTAAAAGCTTCTTCCAATAATAAGCAATACAAATGAGTTCAGTTCACAGATTCAAACTGAATTTGTATCTATAATGGGTCATATTCCTTGCAGCATAGCAAGATTGACTGGCATAGCGTTTGATTAAAAAAAAAGGAAAGAAAGAAAAAATAGAAGAATTTTACTAAAGTTCAAGTATCTAAAACTGTCTATGGCTTCATTTTTTGAAATTCTATTAACTTGACCTTTCTGGATATGTGGAAAAGGGTGTTTTTGCTTGGTTGTATTTTTGTTTTTGTTTCCCTCCCTCACTCTTTTTTTTTTTTTAAACAATGAGGCCAGAGACTAATAAAGATAATGCACACAAAATCTTATAATACTATCTATTCAGCTGAGCACTTTCTAAGTACAAATAATAAAAGTGGCCCCTGCAGCACATGAGATTTACAGAAAGTCATACTGCTGATGGCAAAACAAGATTCACTATCTTCCCGTGGTCTGGCAGTCTAGAGAAAATTTAGAAGGGATTAAAAAAATAAGGACCAATTCAATTTCCTTTCAATTACAGTATATTGATTTCCTATAGTATTTTCTGGTTATTGCTTAAGACCACTTTAAAACTTTAAAAATGCTTAATGCTTTAATTATTTCCTTCACTGGAGCTTTAGCAATAATAATTTTGTAGCTCTCTGATAAAATCAATGTAGCATCTTGTGTTCAACAAAATGGTAGCTGGGTTTTCATGAGAACAGTAATACATTTTTAACCTCACGTGTTATGTCATTAGCAAATGATCAAGTGTTAGATATTTACTCTTTTCCCTTCAATATTTCCTCTTTTCATTTGCCCATGGGCTTTAAAGGATGACGTTTGACTTGGTTTTGCATTACGATTTTTCAGGCAGTGTTAATAATGTCAAAAAGAGCTGAACTGTTCAACTTTAATTTTACGCTTAATAGTTATAGGCTTTAATAACAGGAGTCAAGAGAGCTCTTAATTGAATGCCAAATGGAATTCCCTACATTTATTAGCTTGTATTCATATGGAACAAACGAAGCCTGGCTATAGTACCAAAGCTCCAGCTGCAGGACACAAAATATCCACTGGACCACGGGGCTGTGTGCTGCCAGCCACTACATTTCTTTTATTTGCTTTCTCAGCCTTCAAAGGAAAAAAAGGGAAGAGCAAGGCATAGGCAAAGTCCCTGAAAGCTAACTAGTTAGATATGCACAGTGCTTATTTGGTAGATACTACTTCTGTAATGAGATAGAATGTGTAAAAAAATACATATGGCAGGTTAACTCAGATGCATGTTTCATAGCGTTAAATGGGAATGTTTTTCCTTTGATATGTACAGGGATGTACTGTGTCAGTAATCCCTCCAATAATATTTTTGTGTGTGTGTGTATGTGATATTTCCTCCTGTAAAACAGGTTCAATTTGTAGGACTTGCCCCCTAGGGGATGATTGTTTCCTCCTAAGATTCTGTTTCTACAGCTTGGTCATTACCATGAAGTAGTAGACCTTCTTTAGATTATGTGAAATAGCCTTAGCACTTGAGTTTCCTTCAGGAGAAAATGTCTTTGAAAAAAATTATCAGAAAAAAAAAATGACCTGACTCAACTGCCTTACATTTCCCTGTATAGATGCTGAAAACAAAATTTCTATACTATGTGCAATAAAATGAACTTAGCTGATTTCCACAAAATAGAAACTTGAGAATNGAATGAACTCTGTGAAGCTGGAATGATGCCTACCTGGTCTATTCTTGCACCCATAGTCCTCATCACAGTATTGGTACTTGGTAGGTCCTAATAAATATCTGATAAATTAATACATTTAATCAAATCTCTGCTGTCCTCTTTTCTCCATCCCCTTCTCTTCCTAATTCCTCTTCCTCTTCCTCCTCCTCCCTTCCTCCTCCTTTACCTCCTCCTTTTTTGCTTCTCCAGTTCAAACTGAATGAAAAAACAAAACATCTCTTATCTGAGATCGTTTCCTACTATCATATTCTACCCTTGACAATTTTTGTAATTCTTCAGGGGTGACTCCCCTCACTCAAATTCTATTAGCTTTCCTTTTTTCCTGATTATAATTTTTTTTTTGTTTGTTTTTTTCTGGGGTACCTGGGTGGCTCAGTCGGTTAAGTGTTGACTTTGCCTCAGGTCACGATCTCACAGTTTATAAGTTCAAGCCCTGTATTGAACTCTGTGCTGACAGCTCAGAGTCTGGAGCTTGCCTCAGATTCTGTCTTCCTCTCTCTCTGTTCCTCCCCCCTCACACTCTGTGTCTTGCTTTCTCCCTCAAAAATAAATATTAAAGAAGATCTTAAAAAAGGAATTTTTTTCTAATAAAATTTAGCATTTTGTGATTACAGCCTCATAAAAGTTGCTGGATCATCTTCTCTTTCATTCTTTTCCATCTTGAGATATTTTAAAGGGGGATAATTCATTTTAAAACTACATTAGAACTATCTTTTTATCTTGTCCTTTAAACAATTAACCACTTAAGGACAGGGGCACCACCTTAATTACCCTTGTGTGCTCAGTGCCTATCATGGTGTTTTCCATAAGTAAAATAATTATGTTTTGAAATTACAAGGTTAATGTACACTTACCAAGTTTAATGTAAAGCATTCCTATTGAACTGTAGATCTTTGTTCCCAAACAATCTAAAACCTCAAGTCCAGACATCTCTTTATATTCTACTATATCTTTGATGTTTCTGCTTAGATATCTCAAAGGCACTTCAAATATCTAAAAGATAAAACTCAAAATCTGCCCCCTACCATCCATTCTTCCAATAGTCAGAAATTAATAAATCTGTTTTACAACCACACATACCTAATCACATTGCCAATCGCTAATTTCATCTCTAAAAACAAACTCTCAAATCCATTTAACTCCATCTCCTTGCCACCATCCTAGTCCAGGCTAACTTCACTGCTTCTTTTTTACAATCGTCACTGTACATTGCAACATAAATATAAATGTAGATATGATGCCTTCTGCTTAAAATCTTTCCAAACTTTTCCATTGTTATCAAGAGGAAGACCAAACTTCTGACGTGGCCAGCCAAGACCTGGGTGATTGGTCACATTTTACATTTACAATCTCATGCTACATCGTATTCTTTCTGTTTTTGAACTCAAACCATATTAGTCTTCCTTCAGTTTCTTTGGTTAGACATAATCCTCCTGCCTTAAGGATTTAAACTTTGTTGCAGAAACACTGACAGTTATCAAAACTACTTGGGAGTTAAAAACAGAGACAAATAAAAGTAATGCCAAAGTTAACCCCATGCCAATTAACTCAGAATTTCTGGGCATGAGATACAGGCATTGGTATTTTTTAGTTTCCAATATGATTCTAAAGTGGAGCCAAATTTGAGAACCAATGGTTTTGAATATATAGTTTTCCTTGATTAGAAGAATCCTAGATATGTGCTATTCAATTAATTACTGATTTCACTCTTACTCGTTTTTTGGATTTCTATGTAAACAGCTATAGTTTGGTGTAAACCTTCCCTGACTACCTGTCTCCACCCCTAGGTGAGCTCATGTCCCTCCAGGATAGTATCATGTTTCTCTCTTTTATAGATTAACATTTATTGTACCAATTATCTGTAAGTTTCCATGAAATCAGGAAAAGGGAAAAGTGACTCTTTTTGTCTCCTATCGCCTTCTTAAGTACAGATTTCCTGGGCCAAAGTAGGACTTCCATTTTTATTGAACAATAAACAAATTTAGATGATTCTTAGAGAGGAAACTTAATACATCTTCTAGTGATTGTTGATCATTTCTTAAACACTACCTTAAATGAGGATCTCAATATATAGCCACCATACTATGCTGCCAGCTACTGAATTTTGTTTGTGTTTTTGGAAATGTAGATTTGCAAATCTCATTCTTCCTGGGTGCAGAGAAGATAAGCTCTACATAATAAAGATCAAGGAATGCTTTTCAGAAGCCTTCAGTATGAGGAATGATGGCATTACTAACCCTGTAGAGAATAAAATAAGTCATCATATTAGTCCTACCATTTGAACAATTATAGAACAACAACAACAATAGCAATAAGAGTAAAACATAACCTATGATGAGTGCTTCTTATAATTCCAAGACTCATTTTAAGACATGTACCTATACCATCTCATGAAAAGGAGACCCACAAAATATCCATGAAATATAAAGTGTTGAAACTTGAGGGAACAAAACATTTCCTAGCCAGGAGGGAAAGCCCTCTCAAGAATACAAAATCCTCTTGAAGAGTACAGCTCCTGGCCAAAACCTTTGAATGATTTTTGAGGCCTGACTACAGGCAATTAGGACGGCTTTGCTTGACAGACCTATTGAAGGGAGCTGCAGTCAAGAACTCCGGTCCCTTTGGCTGGGCCACATTTTTAGGCAGTATCTGCCTGCTTGGCCCAGGAACCTCCATTCAGAGGCCTCTTTATCTGGGCCTTGCCCTGAGGCCTTCCCGAGGAGTCTGCTGAGAACATCCTGGTGTAAGGAGGGGGTAGCCCTGAAGACATTTTCCTATATTCTGACTTAATACCCAGTACTTTCATTCCTAGCCCAACCTTTCTTCCTTTCCCTCCTCCTCATCCTTGCACCAGACCATAAGACTGCAGGAGCCTCAGGGTTCCCTCCAGCAGTGAGACAGACAATCGCCCCTCCACACCCCCCAACCCCATGTGTGCTGATACATCTGATCCTCACCGAGTGTCATTCTGTATGAAAATAGAAGACACTGGGGAAGTTAGGACCTTTTTTTTTTTTTTTGACTTGCTTTTCCTATGGCAGTGAGTGAATAAAGGTTAAATTGACTTTCATTTTGGCTTGTTGTCTCAATTGACTACTCCTATACCTGGCAGTTCATCTCTCCCCAGCTCAGCCCTTGACATTTACTTTATAATGACAGTTCACATTTATCGAAGACTTCCAATGAGGCAGGCATGTACCAAAGCCCTAGATATTATTTGATTTACTTTTTTGCTATAATCTTATTAAGCGGATACTATTAATGACCCTAATTTTAACAGATGAGGAAATTGAGGATTAGAGAGATTATTGCCCTGTTCCAAGTTACTCGGCTTGAAAGTGAAATCATCAGGATTTGAACTCAGGCAGTTTAGTACCAGAAACCACTAGGTGATTCTGACTTCAGTAAAATTTATTTTCGGAGAAGAATAAAGCAAGGGGCACACAGACAGTCCTAACTGTGTTTGAGTGCTCATTTCCTAAGTGTAGCTCCATTTGTGTTTTGGATTCTTAAAAAACTAAAATTTATTTGCATAACACCTTCACTTTTTTTTTTTTTTCTTCAGGTATTCAAGTGGGTTTCTGTCATGTGGAACCAAAAGATTTATTGATAACTACATGGAAGTTGTGCTAGGTCTTGTGAATGCATTCTATAACTACATCATTGTAGGTAGGAAAAGGAAGATATTTTTGAAGGCATGGGCAAAAAGTAAAGAACATTGGCCTGGGTGTTTGAAGGTCTAGTTTTTATCTCAAGCAAGGGATTAATGCAAATAAATTCTAAACTCTTTTCTCACAACTCACAGCTTAATAGTGATTAGGTCTAGTTGTGGACAGTTTCTTATGAGCAAAACAGACTCAAAATATATATAAAGCCAACAAGGATTATTGGAAATATTTGTATTGCTCTAATAAACTGTAAGTTCCACAAAGGCAGCATTTTTTGCCTGTTTTATTTACTGGGGGATACCCAGCACCTACATAGGTCATAAATAATAAATGTTTGTTGAGTCAATGAATGGGTCTTATTTTTCTCAAAGAGTAAATTAAATCTCAGTTGTCTAGAGGACTTAGTGGCATGTGGGTTTTATCTCAAAGTAAGAAATAGATCAGCAAATTCTCACAAAATCCTATCTAGCTTTGTGATTCTACAATTGTTTCCAGGAATGACTGGGTTCATACCAAGTCATTCCTGTGATGAACGAGAGAGGATTACTCATTCAAATTTTCCAAATAACTCTCACCAGGAGCAGTACAATTGTTATCAGTTGATCTGATCCTAACACTGACATGACACTATTGTCTAGGTCACTGGGTAATCCTTCCTTTCTGGCTCCCTCTTTATCAGATCCCTGTGCTTATGCTCACAATAAGGATGGAGTGCTGGCATTTCATGGATAACTTTGAATCATCAAATGATTGACTATGCCTCTGAACATTTCTGCCAGCTTTGAAAATAATTTCTATTTCACTGCAAAACATTGCAAACATTTATGCAATTGAAACTCCCATAAATCAGGCATGTTTAGAAATGTTGGCACACTTAAAAAGAGTTCTTTGTGGATTTACATGTTTTTCTAATTACTTTTAAAATTAATGATCCTAAATACTTTCCCCATATATACTTCCACTGGCAATTATTAGCTATAATCACACACACATGATAAATATGAGAAAGGGCAGGATTATTTGCAAGAGGTTAGGACTAACTGATCACAGTAACCTGCAAGAGATTTAGCAACAAATAATCTAGTGGGCACTGATGCAATGGTGTGCATAGTGTAAATACATTATTTTCCCATCACTCAATATTTATAATCAAGAAGATATTTATTAAATACTTGCTATGCTAGTGCTATAGGATGCAAGGATACACAGAACATCTTCTACCTCCAAGGATTTATCTTTTTGAAATGACAAAGCAGAAACTGTAAAAAGAAAAGAATACAACACATTCCACTAGGCAGTATATTGCTAATTCCTTAAAGACTAGCATAAATAATAAGTAATCAATATTTAAAGGAGGAAGATACCATGAGAAAGGATCAAATCTCATCAAAGAACATGATTAGAAAAAGCAGATCATTGTGTATTGGTCTGCCTACAAGATCCCACATATAATTCCTCTGTGCCTGTGCATGTATGTGTACTAAACTTTCATCAAGAGGTAGAGTCCATTCCTGCTGAATCTGATTTAGCTCTGTGACTTGATTTTACCAATAAAATTAGGCAAAGGGGATGATATATGATTTCTGGGCCTGAGTCTTAAGAGATCTTGTAGCTTTTGTTTTCTCATTTTTGGAAGCCAAGTAAAAAAAGGAGAGGCTAGAAAACTGAAAAATGAGAGACTATATGGAAAGAAAAAGGGGTTTTACATGAAAGAAATCTATAGGACTTCAGCCAACAGCCAGCACCAATGCCCCAGACATGTGTGTGATACCATCTTGATTCCTTTGATTCCTCCTGAGCTATCCCAGGCAACACCATGTGGAGCAGAGGTGATCTATTCCTATTGAATCCTGCCTAAACAGAAGGCCTAGTAAACCCTTAAAAATAAAAATTTTGGGGGGTGCCTGGGTGGCTTAGTCGGTTAAGCGTCCGACTTTCGCTTAGGTCATGATCTCGCGGTTCGTGGGTTCGAGCCCCGCGTCGGGCTCTGTGCTGACTGGCAGCTTGGAGCCTGGAGCCTGTTTCAGAGTCTGTGTCTCCCTCTCTCTCTGACCCTCCCCTGCTCACGCTGTCTCTCTCTCTCTCCTAGAAATAAATAAAAATATTTTTAAAAAAATAAAAAATAAACATTTTTGCTTTAACTCAGTAAATTTTAAGGTGTTTTGTTATGTAAACATAACAAATAATTGAAACACACGGTTTAGGGGCAGTTAGTGATCACCTTTGCTTCTGAAACTGAATGGACACCCAAAACTTTTAGAAGGCAGCAGGAAGTTGTGCATATATAAAGGATAGTATTTCATCTCCCCGATACTTTCCTTTATCTTAAAGCTTAAAAAAAAAAAAAAAGTTTCTCTAGTGTAATTCAGATAGCATTTCTGTATGCATTGTTGTCTTAGTGGTATCTGACCGAAACACTTTAAAATTATATCTATTTTGGAAAACATGACCAAATAGGACATGATTTGTTTTCTATGGCTGCTCTAACAGCCACAATCTCAGCACATTAAAACAATAGAAATTTGTTTTCTCACATTTCCAGAAGATAGATCTGAAATCAAAGCATTGGCAGGGTCCTGCTCTCTTGAAAAGCGCTAGGGAAGAAACTTTTCTCACTTCGTCCAGCTTCTTGTGGCTCCAGGCATTCCTTGGCTTGGGGTTCTTTACACTCTGCCTCTATCTTCCCATGGCCATCTCCTCTTCTCTTTATCAAATCCTCTCTATCTTTCTTTCATAAGAATATTTATCATTGTACTTATGGCCAACCTGGATAATTGTGATGACTTCATCTCAAAATCCTTATCCTAGTTATATCCTCAAAGACTTTTTTTTTTT
>NW_027529638.1:2511471-2563984 GCF_008692635.1 Crocuta crocuta | reverse complement strand
TTTTTTTTTTTTTTTTTTTTTTTTGTCTTGTTTTGTTTTGTTTTGGTGGAGGAAAGAAGAATTCAATTCACTATAGACCACAGATCATAAATTCTCACTTTAGTATCAAACTTTTTATCAAGACTTTCAGTTTAAACAATCTCTTTGGGGAGATAAACAATCTCTTTGGGGAGAAGTAGTTTTATGAGTTCCATATCCACTGGGGACAATTTTTCTTTTCTGTATATATTGATTGACTTAAGTTTCCTCAAATTAGAATTGAAAAAGCATTTGCCAAACAGTGATGAGTCTGCTCTTGCTACATCGCTCAGCTTAATCTTCTGCGGTACTTATATCTGGGACATTATTCTAGGTTTGACTCACTTACTTCCCTACCACCCCCAGGAGAATTCTGAGCTCCTTGATGGCTGAAATCATCTTCATTATTCATTAAAATACCTCTAGCACTTTTGTATCACTAACATATAGTAGATAAGCAATAAATGGCTTTGACCTAAAATACCTTTTTTTAAAAACTCTCAATACGTTGTCCTTAGTTTAATGGATGTATGAGTGAGCTTATATTATCCTTTAGATATATATGGATGCATTTCAAATGTACCTTCTTATTTGCTGTGGAGAAAAACAGTAGGTAAACTCCAATCTGTGCATGTCTTTCTAAGTCCAACTGTAGAAATTGAGGCTATATGTGATTACCTATACTCAGACATAGATCTTAAAATCAGAATGAGTTAAAGTGCACCCACTTCAAATATTTTCAAATAATTTTCAAATATTACCTTCATTTTCATCAGTATTTTAATTTAGTCAATGTTTTTGTTGGTCCTTAATTATTTTATGTTTAAATAGATCATTTGTCTTATTTACACTTGCAAGTAAAAATAATACATTTTTAATGAAAGTTAGTCATTTGTTATATATAATAAAATCTTACTATGAACACATAATATTTTCCACAGTTGTGCTTTTCACATCCACTATGTAAAGCATATGGCTTTCTTAAGATATCTTTCCTTAATGTAGAGAATCAATAACCAGGTATCATTCTTGTCTTGCCAATAATAATCCAGATCACTGGTAACTGAAAGTGAAATCATTAATTAATCTTGGCCTTCCATATATAGTAGGAATTATTCAGTGGGTAAAAGAGAAAGTCTCTTAAAAGGATATTCTGTCCAACTGAAGATATAATTTTCACATGGGAATTCACTCAAGAAGTTATCCTCCCAGAAAACAAAAACAAAAACAAGAGCAAATGGTAGCTTTTCCCCAAAGTCACAGCAGAATAGAGCATCAAATGCACAAGGACTTCAAGCCAAAGAATAAAGAAACAAATTCAAAATAGACACTTGGCAGTATCAGAAAATTTAAAATAAAAATTTAGAATACAGACAAAACTTGAGACCATTCTCTTAGCTATGCCTTCCTGAGAAGTATCCTTAGTTCTTTAACAAAAATCCATTTAAAAATCAGTACCAGAATCCCATCATATGTGTTTATGAATTTTGTAAGCCATAAAGTAAAATAGATGGTAAAATAGATGGAATTTTATTATAATTGTGGCATAACTTATCAATGATTCCCTTTACTTGATTAATAAAATCCAGATATAATTTATAACAATTATGAATTTTTAGTAGAGAAATAGATAAGAACTTTCCCTTACATAATACAGCTTTAACAAGGTTTATTTCTCAAGAATATTAACTCAATCATTACACTAGGCCTTTCTGTATAATCCTCTGCTAACAGTGGAGATGTCAGGTGCTTTTCTTTATGTGAATCCATTTTGAAAATTTATTCAAATCTAAATTCAGTTTCAAGAAGACTTACTGGTTATAGTAAAAATTATGTATTTAAGCAAATTAAATTATTTTCAAAATACAAATATACAGAAAATATTCATATTCAAAACTTTGTTCAAGTAATGAATTTCTTAAGAAAAGTATTTATAGCAGTCATTCTATCTACCATTTATGGAGGGTCTACTGTGCTGAGTATTTACATTTGTTATTTCATTTAATCTTGATCATGGGCCCTCTGACTTATAAACTATTAAGTTCAGTCTTATAAAAGTACTGAAATTTGGGGCGCCTGGGTGGCTTAGTCGGTTAATCGTCTGACTTTTGCTTAGGTCATGATCTCACGGTTAGTGGGTTCGAGCCCCGCGTCAGGCTCTGTGCTGACAGCCAGCTCAGAGTCTGGAGCCTGTTTCAGTCTGTGACTCCCTCTCTTTCTGACCCACCCCTGCTCACGCTGTCTCCCTCTCTCCTAGAAATAGATAAAACATTAAAAAAAAAAGTACTGAAATTTACATTTTTTGACCTGAAAATTGAAATTACCTATTTGTAATATTTAATGGAAATGTAGATGTGGCTCAATTTTGTCTTCGATTCTATTTTTTTTTCATTTAATACACAAGCAATCAGAAGATGATCCTTTTTTTCCAAAATGCTTTTTAGAAGCAAGGTTATTGTAAAAAGTAAAACAGAAGTGTGGATTTTGAGATTTATTTTGTTTCTGGCAAAGCTGTTTTCCAATCCAGAGGGGAAAAAAATCTTGAAACACTTCAAACATCATCTCAATTCTCAAAAGTGTTATTCCAATATTTTATGCAGTCTAATTAACAGCTGGATTGAACATATTCTGAAATATATTTGGGATAGGAAGGCATAAAGTGACAAGCACTATTTTGTGAAGTCTAAATTTATTGAACTGAACACTATCAGAGAAACACCTGGGCAGGTTAGCACAGGTGGCTAGAATACTGTGCTAATGAGGGTGCATGAAAGCTTAATACTCATATAAAGTAGAAAAGTAGTTAGCTTGGAGAATGGAAACACTTTCCTTCTACCAGAACTTGCTCTGCTAACCTCAGTCAGCACTCCAATGCACATAATTAACCTCACAAGGAAAACTCCAGAGATATAAACTGACTCATCAGAACTCATCATACCACAGGAAAACAACTAAAATATGTACCAACTACCAACCTTGTGAGCATTTATGAAATTCAAAATACCAATATAAGCCTTTTCAACTTTTATTATGGAATATTTCAAATATATGAAAGGGAATTGAATCATGAACCGAAGTACTCATCATCCTGCTTAAGTAATTATCAACTCATTTTCAGTCTTGTTTATTTGTACCCTGCACTCTTTTTGCCACCATCCCTGTCAGATTTATTTTGAAAGATATACCAGATATTATGCAATTTTATTTTTAGCTGTTTTCTCTATATCTCTTAAAATTGTGAGGTCTTTTAAAATATAGTCATGATACCATTACTGTGTTCCCCCAAATTTATAATTTCTCAATATGACCAAATGTAATCAGTATTCAAATGGCCTTTATTTATTCAAATTAGGATCTATATTATATATTAACTAACATGCCTCTTGAGACTTTTTATTTGAGTTCTCCATTCATCTATATTGCTTTGTTTTTTCCATCTATGTATCAAAAAATTAGTTATATTATCTGTAGTTTCCCAACATCTAGATTGTGCTGACTGAATCCTTCTGTGTCACTCAACATGTCCCTTTGTCTGTTGTATTCTCTGTAAATTGGTAAATCTAGAAGATTGACATAATTCAGTGTAATATTTGGCAAAAATTTGGTATTGTGTACTTTAAGCAGAAGGCATGAGCACTTGGGTGGCTCAGTCAGTTAAGCATCTGACTCTTGGTTTCAGCTCAGGTCATGATCTTACAGCTTTGTGTGTTTCAGCCCTGCATCTGGCAGCGCAGAATCTGCTTAGGATTCTCCTTCTAACTCTCTCGCAGCCCCTTTCCCACTCATGCTGTCTCTTTCTTCCTCAAAATAAGTAAATAAACCTAAAAAATTTTAAACAGAGGGCACATAGTGTCTGTCTCCTTCTCTCTTAGTAATATAATCAGCCATTGATGTTCATTTATTACTTTCAATAGTGTTATGGGCTGTGTTCCCTTAAAATTCATTTGTTGAAACCCTAACCCCCAGTACTTCAGAATGTGACTATATTTGAGATAAGGTCTTTAAAAGAGGTAATTAAGGTTAAATGAGGTCACATAAATTCCTCCTAATCCAATCAGATCAGTGTTATAATAGGAAGAAGGAAATTAGTATATACAGAGAGAAACCAGAGATTTGAGTGCATGGGGTGCATGGAGGAAAGACCGACCATGTGAGGACACAGCAAGAAGTTGGCCACCTGCAGGGAGAGAGGCCTCAGAAGAATCCTGCTGACAGCTTGATTTTGTACTCCCAGCTTTTAGAACTGTGGCAAAATGAGTTTTGATTGTTTAAGCCACCCAGTGTGTGGTACTTTGTTATGGAAGCCCTAGGAAACTAATATAATTAGTGATGACAAAATGCCAATATTTTACCATTTCTTCTTCATTATGAGGGATATTTAAATACAGGAAAAGCTCTTCTTTATTAAATATTTGGCTAACCTGTGGTGGAGTTTGTCTTTACAAAAAATAAGTGGGTTCATCAGCATTCTCTAAAGAAGGTTATATCATTATAACTCATGATTTAAGTATATTTGGTGGAGAAATACAAAGTGTGCTGGCTTCCTCTCCTAAAAACCCTGCAAAAACTACAGAGTGGAACATAAATTCCAGAAACTTATACAACATCACTGTGAGATGCTTTGGGAAGGGGAAGGGAATACTGAAGTGGCATGTTTGGAGTATATGCAGTTGCAGGTTGGGGAAAGGGCTGCTGAACACAGCAATGAATAGATAGATTCGATCATTTCAAATTTAGCTCTTGTCTCCTCCATGTGTTGACTTGGACTATCATTGCCTGAACCTTCCCTGCTGAAATCTGATGTAGTTACCCATAGCTCTGATTAATTTGTTAGGGCTGAGCAGTGTAAAGAACAGCAGAGGACAAAAGTTCTGCTGGGGTATGGAATTGCAAAAAAACAGATATAGGTTGACCAGCTTTACATATTTGGTTCTCCATCCTTTCCCTCTCCAGACCTCTTGGGATGGAGGATTACAGCACAGTGATAATGTCTATTCCAATTGCTGCTACTTCCTTAAAGATTTTATCAATTTGTTTTGAGTGTGGTGACAAAGAAGTGACTAACTGTGGTTTTGTGGTGTGTGGAATTCTCTTCCTAGAGCTCATCACTTTCTCTATTCTGAAACCTACCAAGAACAACAGAGACTAAAGTGCTTCATGCTTATATATTATGAGAAAAGTATATTCCCAGATGATTAGGACCCAACAGGTCAAAATAATTACACATCTGGAGATCGAAAAGAGACTATAACAATCTGGAAAACATATTGTCAAGGCTCTGAAGGGTCTCGGATTTTAGCCTACTTACAAGGTAACACATTATCTTGCCACAATTTTATGATGTTAGCAGCCCAGACTCCTGGGTTAGACACAAATGACTTTATTCCTCATAGCAACAGGAGTATCTGCACTGGCATCAGTTTCTCAAGCCCTAGTTTCCACAAGATGATACAAAGAGGACCAGAAATACCTGTGAAACTAGTGTGTTGCACTGCAGGAAAGAAACCTTGAATTTAGAGAATGTAAGTCTTTTATAACAGGCAAGCATGCCTGCCTGTTTAAAGATAAACACTATCTTTAATATACTGGACAGCAAACACATCTTCCCTTTCCTGTGGAGAAAGACACTAGTTCTATATTCTAAGACTGTTCACTGTACAAACATCTTTGAAGGGTTAGTTTACAATAAAAGCAGTAAGTGCCTTAGTTCATAAAGCTACATGTCATAAAGACTCCCATGAAAAATTGTCTCCCAAGATATATAAAAGGTGCAGCTTTAAGTAGAAGAAAAACATGAACCAAATTACACAAGAAAAATATTTTCAGAGATGAGGAAATTATTAGCTATATGAAACAAAAAAAGTAGAAATAGTGATATAAAACATAGTATTTATTTATATGCTCCTTTTTTTTTGTTTGTTTCTTTTTTTTTACACATACTTTATTGTCAAGTTGGTTTCCATATAACACCCAGTGCTCATTCCCACAAGTGCCCTCCTCCATGCCCATCTCCCCCCTTCCCCTCTCCCCCACACCCATCAGTCTTCAGTTTGTTCTCAGTATTCAAGAGTCTTTGATGGTTTGCCTCTCTCCCTTCCCCCACTATTTCCCCCATCTTTTCCCCCTTGGTCCTCCGTTAAGTTCCTCCTAATCCTCCTATACGTGCAATCATATGGTGTTTGTCCTTCTCTGCCTGACTTATTTCGCTCAGCATAACACCCTCAAGGTCCATCCATGTTGCTACACATGGACAGATTTCATTGTTTCTCATTGCCATGTAGTATTCAATCGTATAGATAAACCACATCTTCTTGATCCATTCGTTTGTTGATGGACACTTAGGCTCTTTCCATGTTTTGGCTATTGTTGAGAGTGCTGCTATGAACCAGCATTTAAAATGGAATTAATACCAATTCTTCTCAAGCTATTCCAAAAACAACAGAAATTGAAGGAAAACTTCCAGACTCATTTTATGAAGCCAGAATCACTCTGATTCCCAAGCCAGACAGAGATCCAGCAAAAAAAGAGAACTACAGGCCAATATCCTTGATGAATATGGATGCAAAAATCCTCAACACATTACTTGCAAATCGAACCCAACNGAAGACACAAAGAAATGAAAAAACATTCCATGCTCATGGATTGGAAGAATAAATATAGTTAAAATGTCATTACTACCCAAAGCATTCTACACATTCAATGCAATCCCAATCAAAATTGCACCAACATTATTCTCAAAACTAGAACAAACTATCCTAAAATTTGTATGGAACCACAAAAGACCCCGAATAGCCAAAGTAATACTAAAGAATAAAACCAAAACGGGAGGTATCACCATCCCAGACTTTAGCCTCTACCACAAAGCTGTCATCATCAAGACAGTATGGTATTGGCACAAAAACAGACACATAGACCAATGGAACAGAACTGAGAACTTAGAAGTGGACCCAAAAGTCCACTAAGTTTGGATACAGCCAACTAATCTTTGACAAAGCGGGGAAGAGCATCCAATGGAAAAAAGACAGCCTCTTTAACACATGGTGCTGGGAGAACTGGACAGCAACATGCAGAAGAGTGAAACTAGATCATTTTCTCACACCATACACAAAAATAAACTCAGAATGGATAAAGGACCCGAACGTGAGACAGTAAACCATCAAAACCCTAGAGGAGAAAGCAGGAAACAACCTTTTGTTTGTTTCTATTCCTTATCACATGTACCTTGCCCAGTATGTGCTATTTAAGACTTGGACTTAAGCCTTAGGCAGGCTTAAAAATATAGTGTAAACTAAATTGCCAACTGGAATATTTTGTGGTTTCATATTGGGGGCATAATTATTTATGAACATTTTAATTAGAATATATGTTTCCTTTACAAATATTCTCAATTTCCTGGTGGAGATTATGAAATGTATTCTGTATCTTCTTTATTTCCACAAATAATACACCTTGGAACTTTGAGGAAATCCCTAAATATGCTTAGATAAGAAAATATGCTACTAGATTGTATATTCATTAAATTATACTTATTAGCCCAGCCTAATGAGACAGAAACTAATCAAATTTACTGGAAAATAAATATTTTACAAAGTGGAAAATTAACACATTTTTAAGGAGTTTAACTCCTACCCACACACTGTCTTCCTTTTTTTCATACGGTTGTGAAGAAGTTACGTTCAAAAATATCTATGGAATGTGGTTTTTTTTCTAGGAATTTATTCATTATGTAGAATGAAAACCATACATTTCTGGATAAGGTAATCTCCAGGGATGTATTTAGCGAGGATGTTATGGAAGATTTCGACTGGTTCTTTACTATCAAAGAAAGAAAAAATTATATAGTGCTGAACTTTTAAAAAGTTAAATAAACAAAACAAGATCCTTTCTTGCAAAACTCAAACCACGCTCAACAAATAGATACAGATCCAGCTGTATCTGTACCTCTGTATTTTAGGGTAAGTGCAATTCCTTACTGCACTATTCCCTCGGCCAATCTCCCAAGTATTCCTTTATAAGTGATTGATAATATGAAGGGTTATTAAGCATGAAACCACAAGGACACCATGAACATTACTGCTGTTACTGTTTCCTCACATGTGGTCCATTGTGATCCTGCATGAATTCTGAAATGGTGAAGTGATTTAATCAAAACATGCCTCTTTGACTGGAAACTGAATCTGAAATGCTAATATGACATACCATTGGTTTCCTTAGGTGCAAAGAAAAACACATTTCAAAAAAATGATATCAGTTAAGATGAATTTTCTTCATCTACATGACAACATCTGTTGGAGTTATAATGACCCAACTTGACAGTTCAATCTACCTGTCTTAAGTATTTAAGTGGAAAGTGACATGTAACAGATACATGAGGGATTTTAAACCAAGAACTGGCATGGAAACAACAATTTGCCACTTAAGACCATGCATGATAGCATGAAACTACCTAATAAGCTTTCTGTAATATAGACAAATCTTTCAAATCCTAGCTATTGTTTCAAGCATTTTAAAATCTATTTCCTTGCAAATACTTTTATTACTTAAACAAAAGCAATTTGCTACATACTCTAGCAGCCTTGCCGAACTGGCCTACTTCATTTGGACTACAGAACAACTGAATGATTTTAGTGACCATTTTCTCAATTTTCCTAAGAGTGATTCATACCTAATGAAGATGCACAGGAACTAAGTTAATTATACACAATGGATGCTTTGGAGATTAAGGCTTAATTCTCCGTGGGAGCAATGATTCTAGGACTAACTATCAAAACAAAGATTCCAGCTACAGGAGAATTCATACTGTCTGTGTCGATTCAGATTTGGTGAAATAAACAACAGCCATCAATCAAGAAAAAGGGACTTTGGAGTAAAAAGATGTGTAAGACATAGTTCTTGTTCATAGTTGGTAACATTTTATTAAAGAGATAATAAGTGAGCATAAGACAATCAGACAAGAGGACAACATCCTACATATCTACACTATATACTGATAAGAATGGCAACTATATTATAATATGAACTGATTAAATTGATGCGACATATTACCGTTTGGAAGTGCAAAAGTGAAATTTAAAAAATAGGATGCTTTTCTAGGTTGTTGTGGAAAAAAAAATACTTAGGAAAGAGGTAGCATTTGAACTTTCAGCAGGGAGTAAAAAAGAAAAAAAAAGTGGCAGGAAAAAATACAGCTTGACAAATAGCAAAAGCAAAAACATAGGTTTAAGGGTGATAAATATTAGCACGTTCTGAGGTGAGAAAGGGATTAAAGGGACAGCAAGTGGTTCCTGTGGGGAAATGATGAGAAATAAGAGTGGATGCACAAATCGGGAAAAGACTCTGAGAGTTTAGCTAATAGATTTAAGATTTGAGATTAGAAAAAACAATCTTCTAAAGTGAACACCGATGTGTGTCTACACCTATCCTGTCAAGGAATATGATGGCCTACTGTAAGACCCTGGGGATTGGAGTAATATGACTGTCCACATAGATGTTATGTTCTTACATTTTCTACTACTATCCAATGGTTAGCACTGGCTGAGAGTTATATATATTCTACATAATTATCTATATTATATATATTTTCATAATTATCTTACAAATTGGACATTATCATTGAGGCTCTCAGTTTACTGCCATCTCCTGGTCATAAACTGATATGTGATATATCTGCTATCATATTCCAAAAAAGATCTGTCCACTTTCAGTGCTACTAAAGCACATGGCATCCATATGATAGCAATATTTATGGAAGATTAGTTTGGAAGCAGAGTGGAAAATGCAGGGAAGGGAGAAGACACTAGAAGTACAGAAACCATTTAGGAGGCAATTAAGCAAGTCCTTCCATGAATGATGAAGGCTCAAAGGGAAGAGTAGAAAGAAGTAATTAACGAAAGAATTAAGATGTAGAGAATAGTGACAAGTAGGATACGATGTCATGGAATCCAAGAAAGGATATACTAACATAGAGGAATTTGTAGTCAGGGCAGTGGAATACAATCAAGGGGCTGGAATAATAATAAAATTATTATTATTATAATCCCCCTATCAAGTGTGCATATACAGTTCCATTTTCCTGAAAAGTCCTCCACTGTCTATTATTTCTTATTGTCGATTTACTTGTCCAACTCAAAATTACCTTCCTGGCAAAAAAATTTCTTTCCCATTCCTTAGAAAGACAAACCACTTCTGAGACCCTTAGCATTTATATGTTGCTCTTTACCCATGTTACCTTTTACTATTACCTTGGTTTGCTTGTGTTTCTTTAGTATTATATAATAAATTTTTTCTTTTTTTAATTAAAAAAATTAATATTTATTTATTTGTGAGAAAGAGAGACGGAACATGAGTGGGGGAGGGGCAGAGAGAGAGGGAGACACAGAACCTGAATCGGGCTCTAGGCTCTGAGCTGTCAGCACAGAGCCTGATGTGGAGCTCGAACTCATGAACTGTGAGATTGTGACCTGAGTCAAAGTTGGACACCCAACCTATGGAGCCACCCAGGCACCTCTACAAATTCTTGAGAATTTTCAAGATGGGCAATCTCTTATATTTATATTAAAATACAAGTGTATATTTACTTTGTAATTACAAAAGAAATACACAATAATTATGTAAATAAGTATGTAAATAAATATCAATACAGAAAATAGAATGGAAAGCATATGTAATGTATATTTTCTTCCAGCCTTTTTTAATGTAGAATTTATTTTTCTTAGCTTAGTTGGGATTATAACATTTTTAATTTAAATATATGTATGATATATATGTTATATATAGCCTGGTTATCATGGCCCGAACTCTGGAGCCAGGCTGAGCAGAGTGCAAATCCTAGCTTGGTTACATATAGCTAAGTAAGATTCTGAGTACTCTCCAGTCTTCTCCAGGTCTGTTTGCAACTATGAAATGGGAAGGGTAATGCCTCCTTCTTCAAAGTATTGCCGTGAGGATTAAATCAATTAATGTATGTAAGTTAGCTGTTGTTTTTGCTCCTATACCATGCCTTTTGGGGTACAAACTCACTTCCATTTTTAGTGGTGGTATTAATCTAAGTCTCAGTATTTGGGTTGTGAAGCTAGTCTTGAAAGATTAGACAAGTCCATTCCCTGAGCAGAGTGAACAGTTCAAAGATAGGAAAGTGACCCATCAGTGGCCCAACAAAGCCAATCAGAGCCCTCCTTTCATCCATTAGGTATTTTCTGGAACAACTGGGTAAGAGGTATTCCCTCTTTGCAGGGATTATTAAATATGGCGACAGCGTGTAGAGTTGTCATTTTGTCACTACATGATGAAAATCTACCTGAGAAGGAGGCCAAAAGAGAGGAAAAGAAGAGATGAGTAGTAGAGAAATGACTGTTTCTTAATGACATTGCTTGAGACTTTGAATTCAACTGAATCAGGTGCCTGCTGTTCTCCTGGGGTTCCCAATTACATAATCCAGTACAGCTCTTTTTTTACTTAAATGTTGAATTAGTTTACTTCAAACTACCCTAATAGTAATGAAAAATATGATGCTTTTTGCTTTTAATATTAAAAGATATAAATATTTTTAAAATTTAATTTTGGAATTATCAGCCTTTATGTAGTATCTATGATTCAGTAAATACTTTATGAATCAACAATTCAACACATCCTCTTATATTATCAAAGGGGATATTATTGCATATTGGTTTCCTAGTTCTAAAGTCATTTTCCTCAATTCTTTAACTATATTTGTGATTATCAAATATAGGTAAATCATGTCATTTAAATGTATCAAAGTCTTCAATTTTAAATTAATTCAGATCATTAGAGACTTCTGAGTATCTAGAGTGTGCCTGGAACCATGCAAGCAACTGGAGATATAAAAATAAGTCCCCATCCTACCTTCAAGGTACTCATACATAGCCTAAAAGATAAATCACATAGAGCAATAATTATAAATACTACATATGGTAACCTCAGTAATAGGCTTACATATAAAGAAATATGAGGGGGGGCACCTGGGTGGCTCACTCAGGTAAGCATCCAACTTCGGCTCAAGTCATGATCTCACAGTTCATGAGTTCGAGCCCCCCGTCAGGCTCTGTGCTGACAGCTCAGAACCTGGAGCCTGCTTCAGATTCTGTCTCCTTCCCTCTCTGCCACTCCCCTGCTCACACTCTGTCTCTTGCTGTCTTTCAAAAATAAACATTTAAACAAAGAAAAGAAATATGAGGATAACGAATAAGGATCAGGGAAAACTAAAAAGAAAATGTAGTATTTGAGTTGGGCTCTAATAGTTATGCAGAAAATATGAAGTGGAAAACAAGGAGGAACGCTCTGGTTTCAGAAAATAACATGTTCAAGTGCAGTATATGAAGTGCTCAAAGAGTAGTGAACAATTCCATGTGACTAGAATATTGAAGAAGTGTGTGTGTGTGTGTGTGTGTGTGTGTGTGTGTGTGTGTGTAGAATTAAGTAGAAAGGAGAATGTTAAGTGATAAACCTACAGATGAGGATAAAGATTAGCAATTTACAAGATGCCTTGCATGTTATTTAAAAGAAGACTGGTCTACATTTATGTACCTGAAAGCTAAGTAGAGAACACCATCTGTGTTTCATAAGTATATGTATCTGTTGTTTGGGTGGAAGGTGAGTGGTAGGTCAAGGATTAAGAAGAGAACATCTATTAGAGAGCAACGACCTTAGGATAAATTATTTGGGCTTAATCTAAAGGAATTTCAGTGAGGATTAGCAGAAAGGGTAAGTATTTAAGATCCATTCAGAAACAGAATCAATAGGCTTCTGTGCCAGATTGCAAAGCAGCATGAAGAGAATGCTCACTGGAGATGGCTATCTGGATCCTAATATGGAACAGACAGATGGATTACATTTTCATAACCTGATTCTCCTAAAGTGGAAAATACCTTAATTCTGCTATCGATGCTCTTTTTGTTTGTAAAATATTTATTAAAAGGAAAGGAGAGGTCCTTGTGCATACATATTAATGCAGAGATAGAAAACTAGTTTTTAAATGCTTAATAGAAAATACTCTTATAGTAGGTCAACTTGCAGCTGCTCAGAGATCTCAGACTCTAATCCCTGGGATTTGTAAATGTTACCTTATTTAGAAAAAGAATCTTTGCAGATATAATTAAAGACCTTGAGATGAGATGACGGTGTTATCTTGGATTACATGAGTGGACTCTAAGTCCAATGACCACTGTCCTCTTAAGAGTGAGGCAGGGGAGGGGCGCCTGGGTGGCTTAGTCGGTTAAGCGTCCGACTTTCGCTTAGGTCATGATCTCGCGGTTCGTGGGTTCGAGCCCCGCGTCGGGCTCTGTGCTGACTGCCAGCTCAGAGCCTGGAGCCTGTTTCAGTCTGTGGCTCCCTCTCTCTCTGACCCTCCCCTGCTCACGCTGTCTCTCTCTCTCTCCTAGAAATAAATAAAAATATTAAAAAAAAAAAAAAAGAGTGAGGCAGGGGAGATTTGACAGACAGAGAAAAAGAGGAGGCCACGAGGCCACGGAGAGAGACTGGAGTGATGCTGCCCTAAGTGGGAGAATGCAGGCAGTCACCAGAAGCTGACAGAGATTAGAAAAAAAAAAAAAAATGGATTCACCTTCAGAGTTAGTGAAGCCATGCTGACCCCTTGATTGAAAATTCTGTTTTAAGTCAATTTGTGATAATTTGTTAAGGCAGCACAGGAAACTAATATACTCTGTTTTAATCATGTTTAGGATCTGCCACAAAATCAGAATTGTGCACATATATGGTATTGAATTAACACGCATTGAATGAACGTAACCCAAACCTTCTCCATCTCTCTCTCTCTCTCTGTCAGTCTCTCTGTCTCTCTCTCTCTCTCTCGCTACTTTTAGAAGGAATACAGGGTGTCCTCTAAATTATTAAAACTTTGCTGACTCACTAACACTGGGAAAGGACAGGAATTCTCAAATTTTCCAACTTTTTACTTTTGTATGTTTAATTTATAGTGAGAATCATCCAGCTTCATGACTGTGATCATTTTATTCTTATTCTAACTGAGTATGTCATTTACTTAATAGCTGACTAGCTTTTCCTTAGCTTTAAAACACACACTTTGGAAAAGTTTGTTTTTATATCTAACTATACTTCATCCAGAGGTAGTAAAATGTTTTCATTTCTAAAAATAATTTTCAAGTATTTATAGTCTTATCAAATTGTTCCCCTAGTTAAGAGTGTCATTATCTCCCCTTCCTTAAAATTCTCCCTCTCCTGTTCTGCCCAGTATCTTCCTTGTTATGTTTCACATTTCTGGTAAGCAATAATTACAACTTTAACCACATCTTTTGCTAAGAATTCACCATCACTTTCTCATTTGGGGTTAATTATATCTACTAACTGTGCTGAAATGATGTTCTTGCCATCATTATTAAGTTAGTTTTGTGATCTAATGGGTTTTGAGAAATTCTGCAGCTTGAAGATCTTTAAGCATTAACACTTTATAGAATTTCCTTTTGTGATGAAAGTATGAAATCTTTAAATAAAATTGTATTGTTCTCTTGTTTTTTCTCTAAAATAAATTCACTTCTTTATACAGTTTTTCTGCAATCACTGGTGTCTTCTGATAAATTATCTGCTCTAATTCACTCAACTTCATGTTATTCTTTTTTTCCAAAAGATAATACAACATTTAGTGGTAACTCAACCTAAAACCCACACCTATGACATTTAACTGAAGATCTTAACTCAATTCATTAGTTCACTGACATTAATCAACACTCTTCTTTGCATGTCCTTTCAAGCAGCTTACATTTCATTTAACAGTGTTTTGCAAGCCAACTCAGATTAATTTTGCAATCAAAACTTCACATGCCATTGTCTCCAGTGCTTCACTCGAAGTCAAGATGCATTACATCTACCCCATTCTGTTCATGTACTAAGGCTGTGAAGCTATCAAAAAAGCAACCAGCTTTGTCTGGCACAATTTGCTCTGTGTTAACCTATTTATTCTACTTATTTCTCATGGCTGTGCTTTCCTTTCTCAGGCTATTTTAAACCAAGTATGTGGTGGCATTTGCAGAATAACTTTCTATTTCTGTACTTTCTTATTTCAATCAATTTAATTAATTACACTTAAAAACTTAATTAGTCATTTTTGTTCAAACCATAAAGACTTTTATAGATTGAAAAAATATTTAACTTAATGTAAAGAGAGAGGCCACTTAACTTTTATGATGGCATGAATTGGTGGACTTAATTTATGATGACTGGGCCTGAGACTTAATTTAGCACTAGAAATTCTGATGGAAGTTTTAACATAAAATAATAATAATAATAATACACTCCCCAAAACTCAAGTTGGAAAAAAAAAACATACAATACATTCTTATAGAATTTCTATTGACCTAATTGACATTGGTAATGGATTTAAAAGCATATATTTTATCCATGTATATTCCATATGAAAATGAAGCAAGGCAGGTTAGTCCAAGGAAAGCCATAAACATACTTTGATCATATTATATATTCCCCTCAAATATGCCTAGGAACAGGACATAATAATTATTCTAAATATATATGACATTATCAGCCATATGTATTCTTTTTCAGTTAGACAAGAAAAGCAGAAATATACTTTTATTCTCTCCACGTAACATATCCCCTTTGCTTATGACCAATTTTAGGCTGCAAAAGCAATATGGAACAGAAAGCACTCTGCCATCCTGAGCTATGTAACTATCTTCATTAATAACACAGCTCTTATCCTGCCTTTCTACCTCTGCCTTCTCAGTTCCTCTTTTTCTGCAAATATATGGGGACTGCTACTCAAATCAGGAACCATGGAAAGGTTAAGGAAATAGAAGGGGTTAGATGACTATAGTTTTCATTCTGGAAGACTTAGCTATTGACAGGTAGGTGGTGTAACTGAGGTGATGTCCAGAATAAATGACCTCTCATAAGTAGACTAAGTTTAGTAAATATCAGTCCAATATATATATATATATCCATATGGATATATATATATATATATATGGAATGCTTAGTGTGGTTTTCACCAAATGTTAAATGAATGATTAAATGTTGAGCATACCAATTTGATCTTATACTCAAGGTCTGAGAAAGAAAAGTTGGTCATAACTAAATAGACTACAGGGGAGGTTAAGGATGTTTCATTTTTATCTGTTGACAAAAACAAAGACTGGGCAGGATACTGTGTACAAATGCAAACAAACAAACAAAAAAACATTGCTCCCTAAAGAAATGGGAATATCACCATGAAGTCTCAGAGGTAGTGCATTCCTCACATAAATATTCTGAATGCATTAGACAAAAACATGGTAATAACTTAATCATTGTCTTCCAAACAGTACAAGCCTTGGTATAATGTCAGTAGTGAACCAAAGAGAGGGCAGGCTGAAAAAAAGGTAAAGACACAAAAGGTGAGATGGTACATAAAAAAAGAAGAACGAAAAAAAAAAAAGAAAGAAAAAGAAAAAGAACTTGAACTGCAGAACAAAAGTAACAATTGTAAACAGAGTATAAATGACATACCAGAATTATTAAATCATTCACATGAAGAATGAAAACTCTGGGAATGAAAAGCTAAAAGCAAAAAAGAGAAGAAAAGAGGAAGAAGTAGTAGAAGGAGGAGGAGGAGGAAGAAATAAGAAATATGACTTGTGGAGACAAAAAAATGCAATGCAAACTGGGACTTTAAGATTTTCCAGAAGAGACTAGGTTAATGAAAAACGGCTTAAAACCTAAAGAAATAATGGAAAAAATTTTGCTAAGACAAAAAAGATAGTCTGTATGTGGAAAGGTTTTCACCAAATTATAGGCAAAACTTATAAAAAAGCCCACATTTAGGCTTAATCTAGTGATTATTTTTAATTTTCAAGTTATAAAAATTTTTCTATATTCATCTAAGCACAAAAACAGATTATCTGCAAAGAAACAAAAACAAAACTAGTTTCAGATTTAAATAAAGGCAGCTTCAGTTCTCTTCTCCAAGGCAAATGTCAGATGAAAATGCAAATGTCTTCAGATTTTTAGAAAAAAAAAAAAAACCCTCTAGAACGCCAAATTGTTATTCATGAGAAAAGGCAACATGAAAGGATTTTCAAATTGCAATGAATAAAAAATATATATGATTTTTTCCTATTCTTCTTTTGGCAAGAGAAATCATCTGAGATGAATGTGGGATGAATCAAAATCCAGAACTAAAGAATGGAAAGTATAAAAAGAGATTGGAAGAGAAGCTGGGGAACAAATATATATATGAAGCCAGGTCTGAGAGAAAGTAATCAGTATCTTTGCAAAACTGGATGCAAAAGAAAAATTCTTGAAAACCATATTTGAATGAAAAATATTTTTGGATGGATGAATATGATATATATGCAATTATCATCTATCAACAAATGTTTTCTTCCAAAATTACATTTGGAAGTGAGGCAGTGAAGACGAAGGAAAGGGAGCCTTAATTTTCATACCTGAAGAGAAACAAAAATAATATTATAATATTATAATTCAGGTATATAAAGGCACCTGGGTGGCTCAGTTAATTAAGCGTCCAACTTCTGCTCAGTCATGACCTTGCAGTTCATGAGTTTGAGCCATGCATTGGGCTCTGTGCTGACAGCTCAGAGCCTGGAGCCTGCCTCAGATTCTGTGTTTCCCTTTGTCTCTGTTCCTCCCCGCTCATGCTCTGTCTCTCTCTGTCTCTCACAAATAAATAGAGGTTAAAAAAATATTTATAATTAAGGTATGTTAATTTAAACAAACTTAAATATATCCACTAGATAAATTAAAAACAGGATTTGTACAGCCTAAATCACAGAAGAAGATAAATACATACACACAAAGAAGAAAATATAAGTACATAAGCACACACAAAACAGTAACAACAAGAATTAAATAAGAAAAAAACACATATACTATTGCCAGAAGTATTTTGATTTATATGAATTTGTCTTCCAGCTTCTGCTTAGGATGTAAAAAGATGGAAAGAGCATTACTCCCTTCCTTACAAGAAAGAAGCCTAACTCCTCTCAAGCCCATCAGGGAACTGAGATCTCAGGTGAACCTCCCAGCCTAAAATACAAGAAACAATACAAACTTCCAGTGACAAAGGAGGGTCAATACAGGCCTCGCTGGGGCAGGGCACAGAAGTAAGATGAGGTCACCATAGAAGGAGATCAGAGGATTTCTGCTAATTTCTGAAACAAATTGCAGAAACCAAGTGTGGACTTGCAGAGAGTACATAACTTGCTTAAATGGACAGCATGGGTGTTTATATATATACTTAGGAGAGTAGGACTGCTGGCAGCCAGACTCAATGGCTGTTTCCAGCTTGCAAGCTCTTTTTAATGGACTTGACCATGGGTTTACAAAAAAGACAGGAAATGAGACATAGAGAGTGAGAGACCAGGAGAAACTCATGCTGTAGCCCTATGGAGGCGGATAGCGTCTGTTGTGGGAAATGGACAAAGCCTCATCCAGATCTCTTTCTCCTCTATCCCTTATGGAACAAAGCTTCAATCCACTGGGAGAAGGGCAGCAGAGCCTGTTGTCCAGGGTACAGAAGAAAGGGTAAAAGAAAGAAGAATTCCAATCCCCCAGAGGGGTAAAATTTTCTCATTAGCATAATGTCTGCCAAGTATTTAGGGCACAGTTTGGGAGAAGGATGGACAGAATCATGGAGAAAGCCACATACTCAGCCTAGGGACACAGAGCCTGTCTAAATCTAAGAATGGCTTTTCCACCCTCCAATACCGGATTAACAAATGTTGAATACCAGGTAACAACTCTCAAACACTCAGGGAGGGGCAAAGGTATAAAAAAAAAAAAATACGTTCTCAGAGGCACAGGCTCACAGAGATACCTAATGTTGAGAGGAACCGTGAGAAATTCTGTCTAGTGACCCAATCCAACTTGAGCACAGATGGTCATGAAAGGACCTGAAACTGTGGTGCATTGAGTGCAATAAGTTACAACAAAGTCTAACTTGATATTGACTCTTGACTTGATTGATTTAACATCCCATAATAAAAGCCTAGTGGAAGAAGAGATACGCCTATTTCCAGGCATAATTATATTACCTCAGTCTCTACTCTTCTTTAATAATGTCCTATTTTCATTCAAATATTACAAAACACATAAAAAAAGCAAGAAATAAAAACACTCTTCAGAAATAACCAATCACTGAACCAGATACAGATATGACCCAGATGTTGGAACTAAAAAACAAGATATTTAAAATACTATGATTAATATAATGAGGCTCTAATGGAAAAAAGTAGACACTGTGCATAAACAGATGGGAAATTTTAGCAGACAGATGGACTGTATTAGAAAGACTCAAATGGTGGGGCACCTGTGTGGTTCAGTTGGTTAAGCATCCGACTTCAGCTCAGGTCATGATCTCACGGTTTGTGGGTTCGAGGCCAGCATCAGGCTCTGTGCTGACAACTAGCTCAGAGCCTGGAGCCTGTTTCAGATTCTGTGTCTCCCTCTCCCTCTAACCCTCCCCCGCTCATGCTGTCTCTCCTTCTCTCTCAGAAATAAATTAAAAAAAAAAAAAACATTAAAAATTTTTTAGAAACAATCAAATTGAAAGCTTAGAAATGATAAAAAAAAGATAATAAAACTTGTGGCAACAGAGATGAAAAATGCCTTTAAAGGGTTTATTAGTAGATTTGAGGAGCCATGGAAAGACCATGAACTTAAAGAAAAAAATTACTCAAATCTTATGATATCAAAGTAGCATATAAAAAGGCATTAGAGTATAGTTTCTAAAAACCTCNTGTTGCTACACATGGCCAGATTTCATTGTTTCTCATTGCCATGTAGTATTCCATGGTATAGATAATGTAATTTTCAACCACTTACATAAATTCCCTATGCTTCAGCCTTATACCTCAATAAATGAGAAAATGATCAGACCTACTGATCATTCATTCATAAGGTTCTTGTTAGGACTAGATGAATCACTGTATATAAAACATTTAATAACTGTATATGCCCTTCAGCAAGTGCTAATAAATATTAGCTATTATTATTAAACAATTAAAAAATATGCCAGTGTACAAATAGTTGTATCAGACAAAATAGAATTTGAAGAAAATTATTAAATATGGTAAAATGTTACAAAAATTAGCTGATGGAACTTTAAACACTAGGAAGCACAAATATACTAAAAATATCTCAGAAAAACAAAGAGAAAGAAAGAAGTATATATAAAGAAAGATATACACAAACTGATACAGAGAGAAATGTATGAGGAGGAAAGTTTAGTTGTCTATAAACTGATATAACATAAAAATATATAAATAATTTAAATAATATNATTTATTATAAAATAAAATACATTCTCTTTAGAGAATAGAGCATATTTTTATGTATCCATGAAATATTAACTTTATATTAGTTAACCAAAACAAATATTTTTGTTTTGTAAATATTTCTGTAAATATTTTGAAATTCTTAGCATGTTACAATAGATAAGTCTGATAGTTTACATTGTCTGACAAAAATGCAATAACAGTAACATTAATAACAGATATAGTTTTTTAAATTACTAATAGGAGATATAAATAAATTTCTCTACTAAAAAATGATGGCTATAAAGAGATGTCTCACATATTTAGAAAATAGAAATATTGGCACTACAAATCAAAACTTACACAGTGAAGCCAAAATGATCTCAACTGAATATTCAAGTATAATTTTTAAGTACAGCAAAATTAAAATCAATGGACTAAATACCCCACTTAAGAAGCCAGAAAGAGTAGCAAGATAAATTCTTTTCAAGGTAGAGAATGGAATGTATAAAAGGAAAAAAAAACCCTAATAATTAGAAGGGGGAACATGGTAAAACTAATATAAATAATATAAAAATTGGTTCTTTTAAAAGATCAATAAAATGTACTTGATTTTATAAGAACTATTAGAAATGGAGAAGGAACACAAAAATAAACAACTTTAAGAATTAAATATTGTCACAGTCATAAAGAAGTTTTGTTATTATGCAAAGTCTAAGAACAAAACTCTGCTAATGAATTAAAAAAAAAACCTCATCAAAGAATTCTATTATTAAAGATGGTTTACAGGGGTGTCTGGGTGGCTCAGTCGTTAAGTGGCCAACTTCGGCTCGGGTCATGATCTCCCAGTCCATGGGTTCGAGCCCTGCGTCAGTCTCTGTGCTGACAGCTCAGAGTCTGGAGCCTGTTTCAGATTCTCTGTCTCCCTCTCTCTCTCTGCCCCTCCCCAGCTCGTGCTCTGTCTCTCTCTGTCTCAAAAACAAATAAACGTTAAAAAATTTTTTTTTAATTTTTGTTTTTAATGTTTTATCTATTTCTGAGAGAAACAGCGTGTCTCTCAGAGGGGCAGAGGGAGAGGGAGACACAGAATCTGAAACAGGCTCCAGGCTCTGAGCTGGCAGTCAGCATAGAGCCCGACGTGGGTCTTGAACCCACGAACCGTGTGATCATGACCTGAGCTGAAGTCGGATGCTTAACCAACTGAGCCACCCAGGGACCCCATTAAAAAAAAAAAAGAAAGAAAAAAATGAAATTTAAAGATGGTTTACATAACAGTCTATCTTAAAAAGACTTGGGAACAGATAACAAACGTTGGGCCAGATAATGTCTACACTATTTACAAATTTGTGAGGAATAGGGAAGAAGTAATTCTTTCTGTGGTGGTTTGATTGTATTACTGGTCCCAATCTTTCACATCTCTCTGTATTTGTGTCCTTTGTTCACATCTTCCCATGCTAACTCTGGACTTGGCAGTCATTTGCTTATCCAATGGAACAGGAACAAACTTCATGCCAGCAGAAACTTTCAAAGACACGTGCAGGGTTCAGCATTCTTGGATGCCTGCCTGGAAGAACTAGATTGCTGGAGGGATGTGTGAGACACATGAAGGATAGATGAATAACCCCAGCTGAGAATTTCTTATATCTGCCCTCTCTCAGGTGACCTGCCAACGGACCCAAATGATACCCAAGCTTAGCTGAGGTAAGCCAAACATATCCACATAAGCAGTCCTTACACTCAGGGGAAATCATAAATGTTGTTGTTTAAGCACTAATTTAGAGATGGTTTCTTATACAACCTTATTATAATGATAGTAACCAATATTCTTCCCAATTGTTAACTATGATCAACATAAGCCAGACATCAGACTGTGACAAAAATAGCAATTATAGATTATTTAGTATATATATATATATGTATATATATATATTTTAAATATATATTTAGCAATATATATATATATTGCTAAATATATATTTATTTTGCTAAAATTTTGGCAACTGTTAAATTCATTTCCTTAAATGCCTTTTTGACTAAAAGAGTAAAAATGAAAATAATGAACTAAGCACTCAATTCAATAACTTAGAAAATGTATCATAAAAGCAATTTTCCTAAAGGAAGGAAACAATAGTAAAATTAATAATTAAAATAAAAAGTTAGAGGAATAAAATTCACATTAATAAAACAAAAACATCAAGAGGTAAAATAGATTTTAAGGAAGTTGGAGAAATGGGCTGGTGTTCTTGTTTTTAAGTACATTATGGGATATTAAAGATTTCAAAGATGATAAAAGTAGTAGAGGGAAGACACTGAAGTTACAAAATTTGTTTTTTTAAATATTTTAATGTTTTTATTTATTTTTTTGAGAGACAGAGAGAGACAGCATGATTAGGAGAGGGTCAGAGAGAGAGGGAGACACAGAATCTTGAAGCAGGCTCCAGGCTCTGAGCTAGCTGTTAGCACAGAGCCCGACATGGGGTTCAAACCCATGAGCTGTGAGATCATGACCTGAGCCGAAGTCGGATGCCCAACTGACTGAGCCAACCAGGTGCTCCTGAAATTACAAAATTTATTTTGGCAGAAAGTGGCAAGTACCTGGCCAATCGGAGATGCTCAAGAAATATGTGTTAAATTAATAAAAGCTGGTAAGCAGATGAGTTCACATTTAATATAAAATATTTTAAATGTCTATGGTTTTATGTGATTTTAAATTATGTTTACATTTTATAAAGCTCTTTCTGGGTATGGTTTGAAAAATAGATGGCGACTGACCCAGAAGAATGGGAACAAATAGGTCAGTTAATGGGGGCAGCAGTGGAATTTGAGAGGAGGAAACAAATTGGAGCTATAGGTAAAAGAATTAATAGGGAGTGGTGACTTCTTGGTTGTGGGCAATGATCAAGTATGACAAATCTCGGGTTAATGCCTTGAGTCTATGTACAGATAATGAGTGCAGTTATAAGAGGTGATGTGGTGGTCGCTAGTGCTCTTTACCAACTAATCTGTTCCTGTCTTCTTCAAGTTGCATAGTGACTCCTGCTTTCTTGTATCCTAGTGGTTGACTACAGCCGTTTAGAGCAATTTTGACCAACGAATTGTGAGATCAAGTAAAATGTATCACTTTCAGGATGAAATTTTCGCTTTGATGCAAGCACTTGCAGAGCTGTCTCTTCATTTAACTGTTGAGATTATAAGCTAATTAATTCTAGGCTGTAGTTGTTTTGTCAGCCTATAAACCAATGATAGCCATGTTTTCTTTTCTTTTTTTTTTTTTTAATTCTCCTAACTAAGGAGTGGAAGTTAGCTTTCTACTCTGTAAATTATAGGATTGACTGCTTAACTATAGGAGGTAGTAGAAATGATGCTGTGTCCATTTCAGATCTATTTTTAAAGGAAATTGGCAGGGCACCTGGGTGGTTCAGTTGGTTGAGTGTTCGACTTTGGCTCAGGTTCAAGCCCTGCTTCAGGCTCTGTGCTGACAGTTCAGAGCCTGGAGCCTGTTTCAGATTTTGTGTCTTCCTCTCTCTGCCCCTCCTCTACTCATTCTCTCTCTCTCTCCATAAAAAATTAAAAAAAAAAAAAAAAAAGGAACTGGCAACTCTACTTTCTCCTTCTTGGAACATTTGCTCTTGGAACGTGACCTGTAGGAACCCTGCTGCCATGCTGTAAGAAGCTCAAGCCCCATAAACAGACTGCATGTATGTCTTCCAGCAGATAGTGTCACTGGAGTCCCCAGTCAATTTTCAGGATCAACTGCTAGCCATGCGAGTGACTGTGTTGGACAATCCAGCCAAATCAATGCCCCAGATGACTACAGCCCCAGCAGATACGATGTGGAGTGTAAGATTCCCATGGAGTACATCCAACTCACAGAACCATGAGAGGTAATAACATGGCTGTTGTGTTAAGTCAGTAAATGTTGGGGTGGTTTGTTACACAAAAAGAAATAACTGAAACAGCCTGGATGGTAGAATAAGAATGTTGATGACAGGGAGTAGATAGAGATCACTCTCCCCAGACTATTCTTATAAAGCATGTGGAAGGAACACTCTGTTATGCTAAGCTATTGGGATTTTCAGGTATTGGTTGTAATAAAATATCCTAGCCTAACCTGACTGATAAATACAAGATATGCCATACTGCAGAAGTAACAAGTTTGCTTGGAAATTTAAAAATTAGCTCATTTTTTTACACCTAAAGGGCAATTGGGTAAAGATGTCCAGGGGCATGTGAATCTTACGTGTAGGAAGTCTAGTGTCACTCTATAGGCCTTTATTAAAGATGTATGTATCAATGAACTATCCTAGGAAAGTATATAATCTGGACTTTACAGTGATTTTAGTGCAGTTGAAGACCACATTAAATTTTTGGAAGTCTTGATTTTTGAACTATAAATCATTATTAAGACTGTAAAAAATAACTCTGAAACAGAATTTGGTATAGTCTTCATCATCAGAGAACTTTCAGCCTTTTCTAATACATCATAATCCATAATGCAATCTTTTTCCTTAAAAACTTGTTTTTCTTCTTCCTATTATGTTTCATCTTATATTCAGTCCTTTATGCAGCATCAAGATTCTTTCATTCCCAACTTTATTTCAAATAAATATTTGATTTGCATGACACAATCTGTACATTTCAATAATTGGTCAGTTTAATGCCTAAATAGTATAAGATTTTTCAACTGATTACTGAAAATTAGATTAGGAACAAATTCTGAAAATTAGCTAAGGATTAATAGGACAATATGAGTTCAACATGAACAGATTACACCAAATAATCTGATCTAAAAGCATATGGTGTCACCAGACATGTAGATATTGGGACTAAAGATACCCCCTTAACATTTAGTGTCTGTCTTCTATTCTCCGTAACTGTGGAAAGATCACCAACTTTGTAGACTTGCTTCAAGGAGTAATTGAGTTGATATATGTCAAGTGCTTTCTACAGTGCTTGGCATATATAAGTGTTTATTCAGTAACTGGAAAAAACCAATAATAGTTCAGTAATGTCAGCTTCAAGTCCTCACAATAATACAGGGTGTAATCAAAGTTGATAGGTACATTTTCTTATACACGGGATTCATTTTCTTTCTGCAGTGAAAGTTATTCTCTTTTCCGTCTAAAGAAAAAAGTTAAATGAAGTAGAGTAGCATGGCTTTCCCTTGGTCATCTGTTCATATGTCACCCTCAGCCCCAAGCAGCAGACTTTCTTCCTTTTATTATCCTTCTTGATTTAAACAAGATTATTAGAATTCTTTTTTGTTTCCTTTGGAATTTTTCTCAATTCCATTTTTGCCTTAAACTAACTGGCAATTTTCTTAGGTGTATAAATTATTGTTTTGTCACCATTCTTGCTTACATACTACTGCGTCCATCATTTTACATGTTCTCACGTTCAATGGCAAGCTCCCTGGGCAGCTGCATTTATCTCTTTAGATCTCTCAATATTTTCTTCTTCATCACAGTCACCTGTAATCATATGGTCCAAAGTTCATTTGTGACAGTTTCTCTTTCCTTTTGTGGTATCTTCATCTTATTGATATATAGACTTCTAACTGTTCTTTCTCTAAGCTTTCTGAAATGTGGATTTTTAATATCTATCAGGTTCTGACTCTGCGTACCACCTCTTTTTTTTTTTTTTTTTCCTGGCTTTCTCACACTGCAGGATTGAATAATTCATTTTTTTCCAGAGTTCCTGATCTATTTACTTCTTTAAAAGTTCCTCTCTGTTGGTGGGAGGTAGGTCTAGTGACAGGTCTCCCTTTAGGTTTATAATTGATTCAAATACCTGGTTTCCACAGAATGTTCTCATGGATGAATAATGGAAGTTTCCCAATAGCTATTATGTTTTGCCTGTAAGCCAATTTGATGATAAGAATATATGACTTTTGTCTTCAGGCTCATCTGGCTCTCTGAAGTATATCCTACTATGGAAACACTTCTGTTCCATTCTCCTTTGACCTTCACCCAGACACTATCATGTTTTCATGATTTCCACAGGAAGCTTTTCACAATTCTGTTTTGTTTCTGGCCTTCTGGTCTGCTTCTGTTGACCATAATATATTCTTGCTGTAGATACTCAAGTACTAGCAAACTGATGGAGTAGAAAGTCAGGGAAGCAAGACTAAAATTAGGATATCTAGTAAAGCTTTAATCCAAACATCTTCAATATACACTAACTGTATGTTAAATAACAATAACAATAGAAATGGTCCTACTATATTGAAATACATTTCCTTTTCCTCCATTTTCTTCTTCATCCCTATATGGGAGAGCCATTCTTTTGCCCATAATAAAACATTTCTGGATGCATTCTGGAATAAAATTTAATGCATCAGTCCATAATGCTGCTTTGTTATTTGCTACTAAGACAACCCAGCAGATAGTAGAGTATAGGGCTCCGGAGCCAGATTGCCTGGTTTATATCCCACATGCACCACTAACTAGTTGCGTGACTCTGGTAGATTATTTAACTTCTCTCTGAGTTAGCTTAGTTGTCCATCCAATGAGGATAAATATAGCATCACATTCATAAGACTGTGATGAAGATTAAATAGGTTAATATATATAAAGTGCTAGAGCATGCCTGCATATGATGAAGGCTATCATTTCTATCTGACAAGTGTACCTTGCTTAGAATGCTACCATGCAGTGATAGAATGACTGCAAGCTTCAGAAATGGATATTAAGTCTTCCTTGATCTTGCTATTGATTAGCTATGTGGCCTTAGGGAATGATTTCATATTCAAGCTTCTGTTTTCTTTCCTGTAAAATGATGATGAAAGTATTTCACAAGATTGATGTGTGCATTGATGTGTATGTGGCATAGAAGATGAATTTAAAGTGTGCATTAGATAGACACTCTTCCTCTGGGAATTGTTAATATTTTTTAAGACTCTCCCTGACCTCCAGGAGTTCATATCATGTTTGGGAGGCAGGAGTAGGTCATAATTAAGTTTTGCTGTGAAGTTAGATAGATTCAGGTTTAAATTTTGGCTCTGATCCTTACCAGCTATGTAAATTTGGGTAAGTTACTGAAACTTTTTGAGTTTCTCATTCATGTTCCTCAAGTATATAACAGATATTCACTTGACATTGTGAGAATTAAGTGAAATAATCTCAACAGAGAGTTTAGCACAATGCCTGGAGCATCATAGTTGCTCTCTCTATTATCATTGACTTGTCTCCATTGTCATGAAACCAATTTCTAACTAGAACATGCAGATTTGCCTACAAGGTTAAATTGTACTGAATAATAGACATCAACATTCTGGTTGACTTGAGAGATATGTTTCCAAGTATAAGTGAATAATTCAGAATTTTATGGTATATATATCAATGTCTGTGAATGTCAATGGCTTAAACAGTCTCAAAGAGTGGATCCACTTTGGTTTATGATAAGTTTCAATCACAGAATCTGCAAAGGTGTGGATCAGATGCTGGGATTTTGTGACAATAGTGTGGGCTGTTGCTCTGTAAGGCCCTATTTGGTAGAGAGCTGGATTTCCTAGAAAACTCGATCATAACTAAGTTACTGCATCAGTTAGAAGGAGGAGTGAAGTTCTTGTATTTATCAACATAATTGCATTTCCAATATTTTTAAAAAGTGATGACTATTAATAAATTATTATGGTTACAATTATTTCAATAAAGACTAGGATTTGATCCATGGTTCTGTCAGTTACTAGGTATAAGACTTTATACTAAACTCCTAGGTCTTCAAAAAAGGTGTATTAACCCCTACATTATACATTCATTTTCATTATGAAAATTAAAATATAAGTTATGTGAATGCAACTAGCTATATATGTTATGGAGTAGATACTCAAATGGTATTTATTCCCAGTCCATTTTTTAATCTTTCCCTGCCTTATGCTATTTACCACTCAAACTGCTGATTATTCAACAAAAGAATTCATGAAGCTTTAACCCATACATGCTTTTTAAAAAAAAAAAAAAGATAATGTTTTTATTTATTTCTGAAAGAGAGAGAGACAGCTTGAGCAGGGGAGGGTCAGAGAGAGAGGGAGACGCAGAATCCAAAACAGGCTCCAGGCTCTGAGCTAGCTGTCAGCACAGAGCCCGACGCGGGATCGAACCCACAAACCGTGAGATCATGACCTGAGCTGAAGTCAGACGATCAACCAACTGAGCCACCCAGGCGCCCCATACACATATATACTTCTTATCGCCTGACTATAGTTTACTGACTTTTCACCCTTGGGTGTTACCAATATTTTATATTCTCTTCCTCATCTTTCCTAAGAGTCTTTGACAATGTCTTGGAAGGGCTTTGCAAGAAAGACATCGGAAAATATACCTTGTGTAATGGTAGCTTCTGGGAACAGAAAGTTCTCAGGGATTGCTAAACCTTGAGTTTTATTGAGGTGATGCAGGAGACAGATGGTTGGGCATGTTGATGGAATTAAGGAAGGTCACGGAAACAATGCTAAGAGATTTGGCCTTTAGCTTGTAGGCTGTGAGTAGTCTGTTGGGTGCTTTTATAGGACAATAAACTTATACTAGAAACTTAAATTTCTGCTGATGTCTCAATATGCTATATATGCCCGTCTTTAGGTAATTTCCTAAGATCATCTTAATTTCCCTATAAAATAAATTTATCTACCTTCGCTCTGTACACGATGTAAAATGTTCTGAGCACTATGTGTGTGTAACATGCCACCAATACCTAGTCTTTCTTGAGTCAACACACATCAGATTATAAGCATTCCCCCTTCAACTCATCCTTATAATTTTTTTTTTTTTTAAAGAAGCATAGGCAATTTTGTACTCCCTTTCCTCTGGACATATTATTTTCTTACATTTATTTATTTCATTATAGTTAAGTTGTAGCATTAGTCTGTGTTTAGGCCATAGGAAAGACATTTTGGTACTTGTTGTATTAGGATTTTTAATTCATTTGTTTTACTTCTTAAAGCAAAGTACTACGTTTGAAATAATTCTGGTCTGCAACACGGAAAGTTGGATGCTCATTCTAATTTGTGATTTCACATTCAGTGACCTTTGGCAAAGACGTACCACTATATATGAGTTTCAATTTTCTTCTGTGCAAAATGAAGGAGCAAATTTAGGATACTGTTTATGACTCTTCAATCTTTAACATTCTACTTTTCTAGAATATTCAAAACTTTGCTAATTCTATGGGGATAGAAGAAGGTAAGCTTTGTATATTTTTTTCAGCATGCCCTCTTTATTTGAGAATATTATCCACATAACTTTGAAAAATGGAGAGAAAAACTATTGAAAATATTAAGAAGTATGGCAAAATGTGTAATCATTTACCTCATCCAAGCATTAGCAAAGAAAAAAAAATGCAGTTTTTGTTCCCTTGAGATTATTCAGTTGAAAATAGGCTTAGAGAGCCCATTTTATGGAAAGCTATAAGTAATGGAGTAGACAGAAAACTGTAACAAAAATTATAGACTTTTGGGGCTACTACTATGTTGGAGATATGACGTATTTCATTTTTATGTGAAAATGATGATATACATGCACATATTTTACATATAATTTGTGACAGCCTCCTATAATTTTCACATAATAATGAAGTGCACGTGTGAAAATGTACCTATATATGTATTTAAAGAAACATTACTGTTCTCAGTGAGCTCTGACAATTATTCCTCTTCTGTCGTACTGACTGCATCCTTCAAGTAAAAGTATGAATAAAACTTGCTTATAGAGAGAGTTTTAGCAGCAATAGAGCAGAGTATCTACACTAATAATACATGCATACACACACACACACACACACACACAATCATTCACTCAGAGAGCATGTCCCCCACCTGAGCCTGACAATTAGCCATTATTGTTCATTCTGTGTAGCTTTCCATGTAGAGTTGATTATTTACAAATTTTTAATGTTTATTCATTTATATTTGAGAGAAAGAGAGAGTAGGGATGAAGAAAAAGGGAGAGAATCCCAAGCAGGCTTCATACTGTCAGCACAGAGCCCGATGCTGGGCTCAAACCCACAAAATATAAGATCATGATCTGAGTTGAAACCAAGAATCAGATACTTAACTGACTGAGCCACACAGGTGCCCCTACAACTTTATTTTCTGTGAACATATGTAAGGAATAAAAGATTAAAATACTGCTTTATATAAGCAAACATCTTTTTATATTTTCCCCCATTTTTATATTCCCCCCAGCCCCCAGATGTATGTACCTGGTTTTGTCCATAGTAGTAAATACCCAGCAAATTCTAAAAAAGGTTCAATAAACTGATGACTGCTTTGGTGCCTCTGTGGGAGCCGTCCCTGAGAGCCATCGTCCTAGAAACTCGAGAAATACCTCCAACACGGTTAGGAGCCTCTAAAACAGTCCAGGAAGGGCATTCCAATAGATGGTGTTTATTCTTTTTCCAAAGCATAGGTGGAGGCCATGAGTCCAATGGCATCAGTTATAATTTAAACACTGCTTTAAACATTTTCACTGACTGTAATGATACTAACTATAAATTATTTGTTCTCGTTGCACTTCATTGCACTCCTAATAAGTAATCATAACTTACAAATTTAAATCTACATTTAAGAAGCTCATCTTTACAATCAGATACATGTTTCACTTTCAGTTCTGGTCCAAACACATGTTGCTCTCTATTTTGGTTAACATTTTGGGTATGGAATAGATTTAACCAGATATTATTCCTAATTAACTATATGTTCATGCAATTATTTTCTTATCAGCTTAATTTTTACACTGTATTATACCAAAGAATATTTAGAGCAGCTCAACTTGAATAAAATAGGCAACATAGGAATAGAGTAGCAATATATTAGATATATGATGAGAGAATTTTCATGAGAAAATTCAAAATGCTAGTCCTTGAAGATGATTTCTTAGCAAATCTTTCTGCTTTCACAGAAATTTTAATCAAACTAAGTATGCAATTTTTCTGGTTTAAGGATTTAAACATTTCTCAACTCTACAAAGACTCTGATTATCAAGGCATGTTAAATCTCCAACCACTCTGCTCCCCAAGATTGTGGATGACCTACATTTTAGAAACATGAAAACTAGAAAATGTCTCCCAAATCATAAATTTTTAATACTGTACAAAGTAGAAGTGAATTTTTATTTTTAAACAGAGAAGGTTTAGGGTGGTGATTCAATGGCAAGTTCTGGAGCAGACTTTCTGGGACAGAATCCAGGCTCTTTCACTAACTTGGTGACCTTGGGCAAGTCACAGAATCTATCATACCTATTTTCTCATATGTAAAATGAGAATAATCAGTAGTACTTACATTACAGGATTGTTAATTAGTAATAAATCAGTATGTATAAGGAGATTGCAAAACGAGTACCTGGCATACAATGAGATCAAAATACTTGTTATTATAATAATTATTGGTGTTATCTTAGTATGGGGCTCAAGGTAAATGTCAACTGCTGTGATAAAACCTAACTATAAATGCAATAACTTTCTTTGTAATCACTATATATGGGGGGGGGGCACAACAGTTTTGCTTTTTCTGAGAATCTGGCAAAGCATGATGTATGACCTATCATCTGTTACTATAGGTTTTTTTTTTGCAATAACTATGTTTCATCCACAGAAATGACAACATGGACTTTGTTTTAACTGTAATAAAATCATGTTTCAATGTACTTATAAAGTAAATGTGTAGGATAAAAGACAATAAAAATATTAACCCTGATGGCTTACTGTAGAACACCAAGAAAATTAGTAAAAATATCTAAGTGTTTTAAATATTTCAGTACTACAAGTGATTATTTAAAAAAAATTGAAAAAAAAAATTAAAGAACATAAAATAAATCTAGCTTCACATTGTGGTGTGAAAGTTAGATTCTACTCCTGAGGCCATAAACCAAGTTGGATGGGGTTGGTGTGAAAATGAGGAGAAAGCAGTTCAGAAACTTGTGAAGGCCTCCAAGGTCGCTCCACTCTACAGGTGGTTCAGAAATACCAGGGGTGATGGAGGAAAAGACTTGCCACCAGATTCTCAGTAATCAAGAAGATGAACCCTTGATAGGTGCCAGGTAGGAAAATAGGCAGGCAGGCACACCAATGAAATCAATTCACAGGTGTTATTTTTCAAAACTTAGTGACTCTTATTTCTGAAATCTTTTTGTTTGTTTGCTTGTTTTTTGTTTTTGTTTGTTTTTTGAGACAGAGACAGCACGTGTGCACATGCACGTGAGTAGGGAGGAAGAAGGACAGAGAAAGAATCTTAAGCAAGATCCATGCACAGCATGGAGTCCGATGTGGGGCTTGAACTCATTAACTGTGAGATCATAACCCAAGCCCAAATCAAGAGTCCAACGCTCAACCAACTGACCACCTAGGTGCCCCCTACTTCTGATTCCTTAAACAGAACAGTAAAGAGGTTAGATAGGTTTGTAAAATTCTAACATTTGTCCATGGCTTATCCAGTCTATTTGCATCTCTTAGATATTGACATTATGCTAAGAATCTGTTGAGATGAGATTCACTTAGGAAAGTTTGAGTATAGGAGCCTCCCCTTGTCTGTGGTTTCACTATCTGTAGTTCCACAGGTTAGAAGGAGGAATAGGATCCTGTGCAGAAGTTTTGAATCAAGGTAGAGCTTGATATGTTTAATATTATATTTCAAAAACCTACCCAACATTTTGTTTTCTCCTTTTAGGAGAAGAATTAGAATAAAGCAATTGATGACATGAGAAAGACACCAGTAGACAAATTTACATGGAAAGTTTTCCCATATTATTACCCATTTAAGTTTAATAACTGTTTTCAAGCTGAAGGACTCTGAAAGATGATTGCTTTTCATCATGTATCTTCTTTGAACATCTTGGGAAATGAGTGTCTTATAAACCATACAATTGAATGTGGATGAGAAGTTGAGAAAAGAGAGGCTATCTTTCATTCAGAGGAACTCCAAATCCTTTATAAAAACTCACACAATTAGTAAGACATTACATTCCATCTTTTCTTTTTCATATAAAATAAATGAAGTAAACATATCTAAATTTCAAGTGGTCAAACAAGAATAAAAACCAGAAGCTAACACTTTCTTCTTTTTATTTCTTTAAAGAAATATCTCTATGTTGCTATGAACTAATAATTGAGTCTCTTTTGAAATTCTTATAGAAATGCCAGGAAAGAGTTCAGTAATTTTTAATTAAATTCATTAAAATTATAACCTCTTGATAACTGCCATTTGCTTCCAACATGCTACCACAGTGGATCAAGATATATTTAAGGACCTAGTTTAGATTTTGTTGACATCAACATCAGGTCAATGGCTGAAATAAAAGCATCTTCAAAATACTTTAGAAAGCATTTGGATGTTACAAGTTTCCCAGAATATCTGAAGTCTGCTTAGTGAAATGTTTGGGGTGGGAAGGAGGGAAGAAGAAGACTCAAAAAGCCCATAACTCTGCATTAAAGGAGTCTCTTTCCATATAGAAGACAGGAGTTTAAATGACAGCAAGATGCCTCAAGATGAAGATCACATCAGCAAAATTTAATCTCAGGTTTTTAGCAACCACAAGAGTGTATGGCCAAGGCTTATAAAATGCTATTTGGCAAATCCATCATTTTCTATATAAAGGTGTCATCCCCAGATTTTTGGATTTTATTAACTAGTACATTTCTTCTCTCTCTCTCTTTCTCTCTCTCTTTTCCTTCTTTTAATTTATTCATTTTTTCTTTTACCTTTTGACCACATTCAAAAGGTGTGAAGAGGATCTATTGATTCTTAATACTAATTTTATATTGATTATAAGGACACGTCTAATATTAACTAATAGGGGAACAAACACACACACACACACACACACACTTGGCAGAGGAATAGCTACAAAACTAGAGAGGCAAGAATTCACTTTGTAGGTGTCTTTATTGTCCTAAATATTTTTTCTCATATTCTTCATTTTAAAAATCCCTTGTACAGAAGTCTATTGTTAAAATACCACAGAAAATCTTATGTCTCTTGCACTTAAGCTTCATGAATATTTTACTTGATACTCTGTCCTCAGGGGCCCTGTATCACTAAGAACATTGTACTCTTTTCTTGATGCATAAATTATTCTAAAAATGCTTCCAATTCCAAGCAAGGTCAGCCTGGAAAATCTGGACACAGGCAGGCTTGATTTAATGCAGTATGATTATAAAAATATACAAGTTAATGGGGCGCCTGGGTGGCTCAGTTGGTTAAGTGTCTGACTTCCGCTCAGGTCATGATCTCATGGTTTGTGGTTTCGAGCCCTGCATCGGGTTCTGTGCTGGNTTCCCTGATGAGGAGGGATGCTGAGCATCATTTCATGTGTCTGTTGGCTATCCGGATATCCTCTTTGGAGAAGTGTCTGTTCATGCCTTCTGCTCATTTCTTCACTGGGTTGTTTGTTTTTTGGGTGTGGAGTTTAGTGAGTTCCTTATAGATTTTGGATATTAACCCTTTATCTTATATGTCATTTGCAACTATCTTTTCCCATTCCGTTGGTTGCCTATTAGTTTTGTGGGTTGTTTCCTTGGCTGTGCAGAAGCTTTTAATCTTGATGAGGTCCCAATCGTATTTTTGCTCTCGATTCCCTTGCTTTTGGGGATGTGTCAAGTAAGAAGTTGCTGCGGTGGAGGTCAAAGAGGTTGTTTCCTGCTTTCTCTTCTAGGGTGTGGATAGTTTACTGTCTCACATTCAGGTTCTTTATCCATTTTGAGTTTATTTTTGTGTACAGCCAACTAATCTTTGACAAAGCAAGAAAGAATATCCAATGGAAAAAAGACAGCCTTTTAAACAGATGGTGTTGGGAGAACTGGACAGCAACCAGAAGAATGAAACTAGATCATTTTCTCACACCATGCATAAAGTCATTTATTTTAGCATCCACTTCGTTTTCATCAAATATTTATCAAGCACTTTTTGTATTCCAGACATGACATGAAGCCCAAGGGAATTAGTGATCAACATGAGAATCTTGTTTCCTGCCCTTACCAAACAAATAAATCTTTACTAGTTGTGAAGAGTGTGGTCAAGGAGACAATGAAGGGAGGGAGGAAATGGTAAGAAGAAGAAATCTTTTATGAGAAAATGGCTTTCAAGCTGAGTCCTGGAGAAACTAGCCCTGGGAAATGAGGGAGAGAAAGCAGTCTTAGCAGAAAGAATAGCAGAAACAGGAAAGAATTTGGCATACTTGAAGAAAGAAAAAGTGACCACTACGTTTTCAGTAAACTTAACTAAGTGCAAATTGACTGAGAAAAGGATAGAAAAGTAAGCATGTCTAGATCATGGACTTACAGGCTTGGTAAAGACTTTGCCTTTATTGTAAGTATTCTGAAGATTTTTCAGTAGGGGAGTGATACAGTTTGGTCTGTAGTTGAGGAAGTTCTCTCCAGATGCTATGGGGACAGGAAGTCGTATACAGTGGCTGGGATATAACAGTAGTGAAGGAAGAGGGAAGTGAGTAGATTCTGATAAAATCTCCTAATGTATTCAGTGGCAAGAATAATTACATTTAAAAAGTCTTTAAAATTTTATTTACTTATTTATTTATTTATTTATTTTTAAAGTTTATTTATTCTGAGGGAGGGAGAGAGAGAGAGAGAGAGAGAGAGAGAGAATGAGGGCATCAGCAGGGTAGGGGCATAGAACGAGGGAGATACAGAATCTCAAGCAGGCTCTAGGCTCTAAGCTGTTGGCATAGAGCCCGATGCATGGCTTAAATCCATCAACAGTGAGATCATGACCTGAGCCAAAATTGAGTCAGATGCCTAACCAACTGAGCCACCCAAGCACCCCATAAAAATATATTTGGAAAAAAAAAAAATCTCTTTCAACGACAGAATCACAGAGCTGGAAGGGAACAGAGTTCACTCAGTCTAAACTCTCACTTCATGATAAAAGATGTTGAGATTCTTAAAGCTGAAACACTGTGCCCACAATCCCACAATTTCTGGCAAATCCAAGATTAGTACTATTTTAATGCTATTGGTCTAGTGCACTTTACACCACATCATGTTAAGTTTCAGAATGAACTCTCCAGTGAGAAAATGACACAGAGTAACCATTACCAGCAGAAGGAAGAGGCTCTAAATGTTTAAATAGAAAGCAATTCTGAGGACAAACAGACTTGAAGATATACTTTTAAATGTCTGGCTATATGCAATATCCACTGAATTTTGTGGGCTCTTTTAATTTTCTTTATTGTTAGAATTAAATTACATAAATTTTGCCTTTTTGATACCCTCTTTTGTCTTCTAAATGAACTGAAGTAAAATGTACTTTTTTAAAGAAAAGTTTATAGATTTCTTGTTCAAGATTTTGAACTGCTATTTATCTTCTTTCCCCACTGAGACTCTATTAAAAGTATTGCTAACACATAAAAAAGGATAAGTAGTATAGACCCACAATTTGCTCTGAAAATCCAAGGGGGAGGTTCAGACCTTGGAAAAAGTGAGCACAAAGAAAGGAATCAGTTAGAGACAGGACTAGAAGCTAGAGTGCTGAATGAAAATCTTTAGAGGCACAGTTAACATTTCTTCCCCTTCCTCCATGCTGGTGACAGGTGTTTACCCTTAGGTTTTTCTCCGAAGAGAAATCCCTCTGAGAGCTCTAGGTATGAGTGTTACTGCCCCTAAAGCAAACTCTTCCATCCTCAGGACATTAGGTGACCTCAGTTTAATTCTGTTTCTTTCACCCCCACACCAGATAATAAGCCCCATCGACATACCAGAGAGTAGTGTGTAATACAACACTCTTAAACACTTGCATATTCCTAGTATAATCACATATTTGAGGAAAACAACTTAAGATTATAAAAAAAAAGACTCTTGAAAAACTAAAAATAATTCTGAAATCAGAATACACTTAAAACAAATAACCAATTGAATCACTATATTGTAATCCTGAAACTAATATAACACAGTATGATAACTACACTGGAATTTAAATAAAATAAAATTTAAAAAAAAAAGAACCAATCACAAAGACAACAAAAATCCTCCAATTAGTGATGCAGAGAGATTGAAGAATATGTTGCTCCTAATACAAAAGTTAAAATTAATGTCTCAAAAACTTAAAAACATCACACAACAGGAACCATGAGATTTAAAATAAATCTTATATATATTAAATAATAGACTAGAAAGACTAAAAAGAACTCTCAGAAAATACAAAAAAACAAAGAGGAAAGATACAGAGCAGGACAATCCAGGGGCTCCACTAGTTTTCTAATAGGAATTCCAAAAAAAGAAAAAGAAAGGAAAGAAGGAAGGAAGGATGAAAACGGAGGAAGTAATGGGTTGAAGTTATCAATTATATCAGAGAATTTCCTAAAGTCGAAGTGTTTCTGTGTGATAGAAGCTTCCAGTTACAAAGAACAAGGCAAAATAAATAAATAAATAAAATAAAATAAATAAAGCAAAAAGAAATTAAGAAGGAAAACTACGGTTAGACAAATTATTAAAACAACAGAAATTTATTTTCTCACAGTTTGGAGGCTAGAAGTCTGAAATCAAGGCTTTGGCCTGCCCACACCCCCTGTGAAACCTGTAAGAGAATCTTCCCCCCACCCCCCCAGCCTCTGGTGATTCTCTGGCAGTGTCTTTCACATCCTGACTGGCAGCTCCAATCTCTGCCTTTGTCAGCATGTGACATTCTTCCCGTGCTTGTGTCGTCACCTGTCCTTTATAGGACATCCATCATATTGGATTAGAGGCCCACCCTTTCCACTATGACCTTATCTTAATGTAGCTAATTATACTTACAATGATCTGATTTCCAAATAAAGTCACATTCTGAGGTACCAGGGTGGGGAGGGGTTAGGACTTCCATATATCTTCTTTAGGGGGGGACATAATTCAACCCATAGCAGTCACTGACACAGAAATAAGAAATTGGCACTCGAGTTCTTGTCAGCAACAATATATGCTAATGACATGAAGTAATGCCTTCTGAGGAAGTGGGAAAAATGATTATTACTTTAGAAGTCTGTGCCTAGATCAAATATCAATCAAGTGTGAGTAGAGACATTTTAAAATATTTAGGAATCAAAAAGTCTTCCTCCAATACATCCTTTCTAAGAAGTAATATGAAAATTTTCTCTGACAAAAAAGCAGGAAATCTGGGATGAAGAAACAATATCTCTAACCTAGGGAAGTACTACTACCTCTCCACAATAAAAATGGGATTGGTCTGCAAAAATTATCCCGAGCAGAGACCTTTAGGAGAAAGTCACACTGGAAATAAGGGACAGTAACAAAATCAATACATGGTTTTGGAATATGCTAATGTCTGTAGGTGAAGTGGGGAAAGAGGGATAGTTGTTCAAATATAGCTCAAAAACACCGCCATTGGTTGTTCACAGGCGTGACAACTAACCTGATGAAGATATTTAATCACAGAGTACCAACCACCTTAAACCACATTTTACGCTCATCATTACACAGACGGGCTTTATTTATGTTCTGCATGTAGAATCAATCCATGGGAAAAGAATTAACTATAATTCCAGAAGAATGCAAATATCAACTGTGAAAATACAAAAGAAAAAAAGAAAAAAAGTAAAAGTACAACTGTCAGAGGTTGGATCAGAGGTTGGATCGTGGAACTTGGCAGGCAGAGCAAAGGAAAAGTCTGGAGCTTTAGTATCTTCATGTATATAAAGTAAAGTGAAAACCTTTTTTAAAATGGGGTCTGAATAAAATCTGGATTTACAAAAAAATACCTGGACTTATAAATTTTAGTGATTAAAGGTTCAGAGGTGACCAAAGGAATCCTGTGGTTCTTTTAGTACAACAATTACAATCCTACCTCACACTTTCCAATTGCTTATCTATCTTTTGGCCTGGAAGTGTCTAAATCCAGATAGGCACAGGGCTTTCTCGCACAACACACTCAGACTTCTGCCCACATATTTGCTTCTCAAGAGACTTTTGATCCTTTCATCTCTATTGCTTAATGATGCTATGTTTTGTTCATAGTGTTTATTTTTTTAAATTTTTTACATTGTTTGTTTGTTTATTTATAGAATGAGCAGGGAGGAGCAGAGATAGACGGACAGAAAGAGTCCTAAGCAGACTCCATGCTGTCATCAGAGAGCCTAACATGGGGCTCGATCTCATAAACTGTGAGATCATGACCTAAGCTAAAATCAAGAGGTGGACTCTTAACAGACTGAGCCACCCAGGTTCCACACCTCACAGTATTTATAAACATCAAATATTATAGTGAAGTTGTATTTATTTATATCTTCCCACTCCTACTGGGGCTTTGTGAGGTCAGTCCATTGTCACAGGGACAACCAGAGGAGGAAGCGAGCGTGCTGATATAACTGAACTGAAGAGAAATGGAAATGGGATATATTAGTTATCTATCACTGAGTAACAAATTACTTCCAAACTTCGTAGCTTCAAACAACAATAAAAATTTATCATCTGATAATTTTTGAGAGTCAGAAATTCAGGAGGAGCTTATTTTGGTAGTTCTGATTCTGGTGTCTCTTGCGGAGCTGGGGTTATAGTCATTGAAATGTATGCCAGCTGCCAGAGGATCCCCTTATGAAACAGGTTATTCAAATGGCTGGGAATTCTTGTTGCCTTGTTGACCGAAAGGTCTCAATTCTTCACAGCATGGATCTCTCCCTCTGTAGAGCTGCTTGAGCATTGTCCCAGCATAGTGGTTAGCTTTCCTCAGAGCAAGTGATTCAAGAAAGTAAGGCAGATGATACAATGGCTTTTAGAGTTAATTTTGAAAGTCACATGCCATCATTTTCACAAAATCCTGTTAAACAAATCAGCCCTATTCGTTGAGGGAAGAGATTACACAGAGAGTTGAATAGCAGGCAAAAAGTCTCTCTGGGACCATAGTGGAAGCTGGGTACCAAAGGCATAGAAGAAATAACATAAATGAGCTAAGTTTCCAAGTATTATTATGGGAATCAGTAGATAATTGTTATAATTAATCAATCAAAAAGTAGTGATGAGCATTTGATGAGAGATATGGAAGTTAACAGGTGAAATGATGAATCCAGCTTACACCAACTTGCAAAAAGCCAATAGTTAAATTTTCAGGGATTTTTGTGGGCTGGTTGTTAAACACAGGCATTATTAAAAATAAAACTATATAGGGGGCACCCGGATGGCTCAGTTAAGAGTCCGAGTTTTGATTTTGGTTCAGATCATGATCTCATGGTTGGTCCTGACATGAAACCCTGCCTCAGGTTCCCTGCTGAGCTGAGCTTAGAGCCTGTTTTAAGATTCTCTCCCTCCCTCTCTTTCTGCCCCTTCTTTGCTTGCACTTTCTCTCTAACTCTCGCTCTCTCTCAAAATAAAATCAATCCAAAATTTTAATAAAACTATATGAAGTTATAAATATAAAAATCACTATGAATGAAGGTATTATTACTCAAAACTTGTCATTTCAAGTTATTTTACTGCATTACACTTTCATCTTCACTCTCGAGATGATTCATGTTTAGTATCTTTAGGCAGAACACTAAATACTAGTGCGTTAGTGCACATACTGATTCTGTTCAGGGATAACATGTTGGTATCTTGAAATCTGCCATGCAAGAATGTTTACACCACAGAAACCAGCTATGGTGATATAAGAAACAAGGGTAACGAAAAATTAAAGTTCTTTACTGCCGATAGACCATTGACACAGGTAGAGTCCCTGAAACAACTCTGGGAGCTCAGTTGCCTTGATGTTGACACCTTGCTAAGGGCAAAAGGCAATCTTAGCCCAACTCCCCAGGATCCTGGAAGTCTATTTTAACATATAAAACTCCTTTGGAAACTTCATTTGTCTCAACCCACCTCCCAGCCCCCACCAAGATATATGTTGACAATCATACTCCAAGCTTGTGGTGCACTGATATACATTTGAAGGGGCTCAAGACTAAGTTTTAATAAACAGTAATAAATGACCTTTTCTTAACAGTGGATAGCCCCTCAAGGTCCAGAAACCTTGTCTCCAAAATATCATAGAGACTTATGCTATCCCCAACACGCTCCCAACCTCAAGGTATATAATCAGTCACTTATCCCTACCCCAATGCAGCAATTTCTGCTCATGGGTCTTGTCCTTGTGCTTTAATAAAACCACCTTTCTGCACCAAAAATGTCTCAAGAATTTTTTCTTGACTGCCAGCTCTAAACTCCAACATTTTCCACATCAGTGCTACATATCAGAGCTTGATTTATTGTTTTATTGATTTTCTAGACTTAAGAAAGTAAATGGGAAAATATTAATGATGGAGACTAAGCTTAAAGCTTATTATTAATATAGCCATTATATTGCAAATAGCACACACACACACACACACAAAACAAGGAAATATTTTTCCACAATTCAAAAACTGGTATCCATTTTAGAAAAAAAAAAAAAAAAAAAATCACTTGCATTATTAATGAACATTAAAAACTTAAAAAAAAAGAGTTGCATAAACATTTTTAAAGAAAGCTATCAAATTGATACTAAAGAAGAAAATAAACAGGTGAAATAAAATAGTCATATGTTTCATATGCATTTTATTGTTTTTATAGAGAAAAAATAAGTTCTATATTTGATTTATTTTTTATGTTCCTAAAAATAATCAATAATTTTCCTTTCGGTAAGAGTCTTCAGGGGCGCCTGGGTGCGTTAAGCGTCAGAGTTCAGCTCAGGTCATGAACTCGCGGTTTGTGAGTTCGATCCCTGCATCAGGTTCTGTGCTGGCAGCTCAGAGCTTGGAGCCTGTTTCAGATTCTGTGTCTCCCTCTCTCTCTGCCTCTCCCCCACTCATGCTCTGTTTCTCTCTGTCTCAAAAATAAATAAACTTAAAAAAAAGTCTTCAGAGTCAATAGAAGGGTGGAAGTAGGCTCCCTCAAATCTGTAGATATTTGATTAGTATGAAATGAGAAACAGAAAGCATTCTAGACAGTTCTATTAGGGGAAGAACATTAACCTGATGTGTACTATACAGATGTATTTTATGTGATACTGAATAACTGTTAACCACATTAGCAGGGCTTTAAAGAAAATTTTCAATAGAAATAAGCAATTTTATAAATAAGTTATAATTTCAGAGCATATCAGTATTATGTTTTAAACCACAATTCTTGGGGCACCTGGGTGGCTCAGTCAGTTAAGCGTCTGACTTCGGCTTGGGTCATGATCTCATGGTTCATGGGTTCAAACCCCGAGTCGGGCTCTGTGCTGACAGACAGCTCAGAGCCTGGAGCCTGCTTCAGATTCTTTGTCTCCCTCTCTCTCTGACCCTCCCTTGCTCACGTCTCAGAAATAAATAAAACATTAAAAAAAACACACACAGTTCTTGTGATTTTTATAATATTTCCATGGTATAGGGAATAAGCATAGGAAAAGAAGGTTTACTTATGCTAATAATTTCTACTTGCTGGCCAAGGTAAATATTTTGAACATACACCTGGTCTAGAGTTAATGTTAAACAAAAAATGCATTCACTTCAGTTAAATTGAAGGACTACTCATTTGAAAGAGTAAAATAGTTTATTTATAGAATATTTTAAAAGAATATACATACTTTCAGTTATATTTGAATGCATTATGACCTTTAGTAAAGTAAATGGAATTTCTGTTTAGTTGAAATTTTATGAGGATTGTCTTAAAGAAAAGAAAAAAAAAAGTTACTAATGCTTGATACATCAACCATATATAAATAGTTAAAGAATAATTCAGCTCATTTTACCAGGGACTACTGAGCATATACACCAAACCCTATGCTAAGTACTTTGGATACAGAAATAATTAAGTTCAGTCTCTAAAATTAAAGTTCTTACAGTCTAATTAGTAAAACAGATACATATGTGTCCAGAGTAATGAAGATATTAAGAAAGGAGTACATCTGTCCCTAAGTGGGAACAGAATCAACCTGGAAACTTAATTCAACTGGACAGAGAAGGCTTCTTCAAGTTGTCAGTTGATAGGTGAATTGAATCTTTTAGATAGGTATGGGTGAGACCATCAAACAAAAGTCATGTCAGTCCAGACAGAAGTTAAGTGTATGATCAGTTAGCAAGGCAAGAAATTATGGTATTTGTGTAAGCAATTACATCACATTTATTTCTGTTATTACATAAACTGTGAATAAGGGAATGGTAGGAAATTAGGAAAGGTAAGGTGGTAGAGGTTAGATAATGCCATGCATTCTAATACATTAAAAAAAGAATATGTCTGTAAAATTGGTTTAGTCCTAACTTTGATTTGAAATATCTTTTGAATAGGTAGTATGAAGATAAACTTTAGCAAGTGCATGTCCAAATTGAGACAAATTCTTCTAACAGTTGCTAATTATAAAAATAATATGATCCTGAAAATCATCACAGATGGAAACTGAGTCGAATTGTATTTTTTCACTTGAAAGAAGTAACTGTAAACAAATGATAGGTACTATTTCTTTAACATGGAGAAAATAATTTTAAAAATTACTCAACTGCATTTTGCCATATTAACAACATATAAATGAATACATCTAACATAGATAACTGTATGCATTTATAAATTTAGAAAGAATTAGGTAGAAAGATAAAGCTGGATATTAATCTGGATCCCAGTCTTTGATATGTATTTATTAACTTGGTAAATTATTTAAAATTATTTTCTTTTTTAAAAAAATGTTTGTTTATTTTGAGAGAGAGAGACCAAGAGAGCGTGAGTGGGTGAGGGGCAGAGAGTGAGGGAGAAAAAGAATCACAGGAAGGCTCTGTGCTGACAGCCATGAGATCATGACCGTGAGATCACGACCTAAGCTGAAATGAAGAGCCAGACGCTTAACGAGCTCAGCCACCCAGACTTCCCTAAAATGATTTTCTTAAATAATCAGTAGTTTAATAATTTGCATGTGGAATTGAAAATTGTGAATTCCATGGGGAATGTAACAAGACACCCAGAAAGGAAATGTTTTCTAGGATACATATGAAACTGACAGATGGAGAAGTTTACCTTTATACCTGACAATATTAAGATAATTGTCAATAAAACTGAAACACTACAAATCTGGCACATAAAAGTAGATATGAATTGGGGTGCATGTAATGCATTTGGCTAGTACAGATACGTGATAGCTAAAGCTGAAACTTAAGTGGTTATTATTAATACTATTGTTAGCAGCGTTACAAGATAGGATTTATAAAGTTAGGAGGTGGAAGGGGTGCCTGGGTAGCTCAGTCGATTGAGTGTCCGACTTCAGCTCAGGTCATGATCTCACAGTTCGTGGGTTCGAGCCCCATGTCTGGCTCTATGCTGACAGCTAGCTCAGAGCCTGGAGCCTGCTTCAGATTCTGTGTCACCCTCTCTCCCTGACCCTCCCTGTTCACACTGTCTCTCTTTCAGAAATAAATAAAACATTAAATTTTTTTTTTTAAAAGTTAGAAGGAGGAGGAAAACAATTCCAAGCAGAGGTAAAACAAAGTTGGACACAGTAAATTTAGATGAGAAATTAAGGATGAGAAAATTTGTAACTAGAATGTAACAAGGAAAGCCTTTGAGAATTCAGAACCTCTTCCATTCTCTGCCTGTTCAGCTTCAAGCTAGGGGTCTGGGCCTTCTGGCCTCCAGTAAATGGGAGGCAGGGTAGATAATTGAAAGGACTCATGAATATTGGAAGGGGCCATAAGTTTCTGGAGAAAGAGAAGTTAAAATTGTGCTTGTATTGAGGAGACAACAGCCATCAATAATTGATTTTGAGTAGGAAGCACAGACAGTTCAGAATGAGAAAGACAGGTGAAAGTGGAAAGGTCAGAGAGGAAAATAGACAGAAACTGTGTTCTAAGAAGTTGGGCTTTGGGGAAAATAGAAGAGCAGATAGAAGTTTAAAGCTTTGTTCATGATGAGTGAAAGTGTGTTCCCTGTACCCTTTTCCCCTTACTGCCAGGCAGTAAGTAAAGATTTCAATTGCTTAACATTTTTTTAGATGATACATCTTTTAGAAAACCTTCACCTTAAGAGAGTTACGATGCCTTTAACTGCAAATAATGGATATTGAGATATAAAAAGTATTGCCAGTAAAAACGAAAGAGCAAAACACGTGAACAAAAAAGACTTGATTATGGAAAATCACCCAAATGAAAATATGAAATGATGTTCAAAGTCTTCACTGATATTTCAGAGAAAGAAATTAAATCAAATGGGATGCAATTTTATAATCATATTATCAAATTTAAAATTTGTTTTCTATGTTTTAAAATTCCAAGAGTTGGTTAGAAGGAAGCAACATAGAAACTTCTGTTGTTGGTAGTGTTAACTGATCCAAACACTTTGGGGAATAATTTGGCAACACCTAGTAAATTTTAAGATGCTCATAACTTATATCCAAGAGCTTCTTTTATAGGTCTCTATTCTAGAGAAAATCCCACCATATGCCCAAGGCCCAAGGAGACATATACTGTGGTGTTCATTGAACCATTACTTGCTTTAGTAAAAAAAAAAAAAAAAAAAAAAGGCGTCTGTAAGATCACATTAATATGTGATGTATGTTATTTATTCACCCAATGAAACTTTACATCACAGTGAAAATAAATGAAATAAAGCTACATCAGCATGAATGAATCTCAAAAACATAATGCTGAGGGGAAAAATAGATACTTAAAAACATAGAATATCATTGTTGTGAATTCTTGTAATAGAGAGTAAGATGGTCTCATTCTTTGGTATATACAAATGCAATAAAAGATCAAACAATTGCATATAAATGGCCTCTACCAATTCCATCTGTGAAGAAAGATGGGGAGAGGAAAAAGAAGGAAAGTGGGCTTTCATGTCTATGCCATTTTTTAAATTTAAGGCAAATATCACAAATGTTAATATCTGTTACATTCAGATGGCAAATAGGTAGATGTATGTTATGCTCTTTTCTATATGTTTGAAATATTTTAGAATAAAAATGGCTTTATGAGAAAGATAAGAGGAAAAGAAACAAAACACACACCTCTAATTCTTAAAAGATTAAAGCTAGAGACTAACATTTCAGAAATATTTAAACTAGTTTCTACTCTGTTGGGAGTGGAACCAAAAGTTTTGTCACATTATTTTTGTGATTGTTGCTTGCCTCATGGCACTTTTATGCTAGATTTTTATTGCTGATCTTCAGATAAGTATGCTTATGATAATATAAAACATGTTGGATCGTAAAATTACCAAATGACAGAATCCTCCACTTTTACTGTGATAATTTGGTTCTTTTAATTGATTAGTGTGTGATTGAGGGTGTCTAGATGAGTGTATTGCTCTTCTTTCCACCCCATTCCCAAAGCATGGAGAACGTGGAGGAAACACAACTACCTTGCACCTCAGCGTGGGGGAAAATCTATCTTCCTGCTCTTAGAAAATTCACATTCCTGCTGAGATGCCTTAGATATCAGAGCGACTCCTCCCCACTGAGGTACATGGTTATCAAAGTAGATTTGTAACTACAGTGATTGCTAATAAAGCATTCTTTAGAAATTGCTACAGGGGCATCTGGGTGGCCCGGTCGCTGAGAGTCCAACTTCAGCTCAGGTCATGACCTCACAGTTTCTGGGTTCAAACTCCAAATCAGTCTCTGTGCTGACAACTCCCTCAGCCTGGAGCCTGCTTTGGATTCTCTGTCTCCTTCTCTCTCTGCCCCTCACCTGTTTGTGCTCTGTCTCACTCTGTCTCTCAGTAATAAATAAATGTAACAAAACAAAACAAAACAAAACATTAAAAAGAAAGAAATTGCTACATGATGTGTTTATACTTACTAAGTCATATTGCTTACAAATGTGAATGAAAATGACCAAAAGTATTTTTGCAGTTTCCAATTAAATCAGTACATAGGTATAGCAGAAAAAACAAACAAACAAACAAAAAAACCACAAAAAAACCCCATAATGACTATTTGTAAAAACCGTCGATTAATGGCCAGAATTATTCACAGATTAGGATTCTGGATGAAACTACACTGTCCACCTCAAGGGTGAGCCCTTTCATTTGTTCTTCCTGAGACCTGATACTGTTAATGGTGAGATTAGAGTCTACCTATAATAGATGTTTATATGTGTAAATGGGGAGAACTAATAATATGTCATGATTTTATGATATTTTATGGCCAGTTTAGTGGTCCACATAAATTGCCCTGGAGAACTAATCATATTATTTAGAGAGCCGATGCTGCCCAGGAAGTGAAACAGTTTTCCTCATAACAAGCCTCCCATGAACCTGACTTACTATCTCAGGGCTCATCTCTAGGGAACTCTGACATTCAGTTTCAAAATCATTCAGACTCCCAGGGCTGCCCACAAAGGCTCTAATGATGGTGATGATTTTCATGGCGTGGGCACTTGTCACAGTGAACTAAACTGAGACCATTCTATATTTCACATTAGCGCTAGAACAGCTTTTGATGTTAGCAGTGTTAATCACAACCAACTTGGGATGGATTCAAAGTGACCTCGAAGAGCTACATTGTATATCTTGTTATCAGTTCCCTGGGGGGAAGGCATTATGTGCTAACACATCCACATCAATGGCAAGCATGTCCTTTGATTACCCCTTCTGTGTACAGACTTCTGGCAGAGTCTATGACTAACAATGGGGCTGCATCTAATGTTCTCGTTAATGTTGTCTGGGGATAGCACTTCAAAACAGAAAAGGATACATTTTGCCCTAGAAAAGATGTTGCCATAATTATCATAGCCGTTGGATCAGTGAATTAAGTCTTATAGAAGCCGTACCTCTTCTATACGTATATACGACTATAAGACTTAATTGTCTCTGCAGGAAAAAAAAAATAAGAAATTTTATTAGCTTGTATGTAAAAATTCAGATTGGGAGAAATAAAATGTAAAAGTGCAAAAAACACACAAGTTAGGAATGTTTCTTTGCAATTATTTCTCATTTTCCAGGTTGACGGTAAGACCCAAGGTAAACGCAGAAGATAATACACAATGGAACCACACTCTTTATGCACTTACACCCACACATAAGGAATTAGTTTTATTCACTCATCCTCATGGATATCTGATGTATATCTTCAAAAGGGATGCTGTTAGTGGTATGAGAACCATGTCTATATCATAGGGATTAATCCACTTACATTTCAATTCCCACAGGGTAGGATCAGAAAAAAAAAAAAGGTTTTAAATTTGACGTTATACAATGTTAATTGTTAAAAAAAAAATCGTGTGTGGGAGGGAGCTACTGGGTTGTAAAGGACCGATACACTGAAAAGTCTGTGGCTTTCTGACTTTAAATTCAAGGGCTAGTAAGTAAGAAATTCTCTAGAACTTGATAATTCAAGAGAAGTCTGTAGACCACAGACAGCATCAACATCACCTGACAGAATTTCAGGCTCTATTCCACACCTTCTGAATCAGAATGTGCATTTTTACAAGATCACTGAGCACTTAGTTTAAAAAGTACTACTCTAGAAGGAGTTAAAGAAAATTTCAGAAGAGTTTCTAGAGAGTTGTTTACTTTCCTAGAGGGACAGATGGCTGCGAGGCCTACCTGACATTTGTGTCAGAAACTAAAAGGCTTAGAGCCCCCAGATACTCACAGTCAACAGATCATCATTATTATCACCAAATGCATGAGTGACTGAATTGTCTACTCTTCCAGGAAGAAAGCATCTTTTATCAACATCGGTTTTGTTGGAGAAATTTCTATTACATTTAAATTATGATTGGTGATGATAGCAACACATCAAACAGAGACTGTTTCAGGCAAAGACTTCCAAAGAGTGTGTGATTAATTACCTGGGGAGAAAAAAGACCCATGAAGAAAAGGCTTCTCATTAGGAATTCCAGACCTAGCCCATAGGTCCAAGAAAACAGGAAAGCTATATTCTGACTGAATGGAGACGTAGTTTCTCTCAGGATGGGATAGACAGAATCAATCTATACCCTAGAATACATTATTATGCTCTTAACTAATTTATATCTCATAACATTTTTCCTAACAATATGATAAGTCATTGGAGTGTTTTCAATTAATATAACATTACAATGAATTTCTTTATGAACAACTATCATATAGATACTGTAGGGAATATATAAATCCCCATTTCTACCTTAATTTTAATATCCTGAATTATACCAAAACATGTGGTATACATTAGACTCCTCTGGTTGAAAGTTACGGGAACCAAACTTGAAATCTCTTAGAAAAAAGAACAATTTATTAACTGAGAGAATACAGGAAAAGGCTTAAACAACATACACAACTTTGGCAGGATGCAGGGAGAATTTAAAACCAATTGGAACCATAACTGAAAACATTTCCTAGACTTTCTCTGAGTTTTACCATCTTTGACTTTGAGTGAGTTTCATTTTATTTAATTCTATTTTTACTTGAAACAAACTTTGTCTTTGGGTTCAGAAGCAAGACAATGGATTCTTCTGAAGTCTTATTTCTCTGGTTACTACCATTGAAGTGAGGTTGACGGTACCTTCTATGATCTTAAGTTCAAAATTTCAGATAAGATTTAGGTTTTCCTGTTTGAGTCAGATGCTTTTAGAAAATCAACCAACTTTCATGCTGAAGGGGGTCCTTGTTAGGATTGGACTTTTACTTTGAAATGAGAAGTTATTGGAGAGTAAGAACGTGACAATTCTGCAGGTACTAATAGTGTGGAGGGAAAATAACAGTTTTTTATAAACAGATGGACAAGACAAAATAACTATAGAATGTATACATATAGTGACTTTTAAAATATATGCCGTACATAAATCACTTCTTCAGAGGGACAGATAAATGTTATTTTTGAAATACTGTAAGCTATAGCTTTAAAAGGAATTTCCTAAATAATACACATCTAAATTAGTAAGGAAGAACTAAGACTTCCACTATTTTCAGATGGCGTACTATATATAGAAAGCCCTAAAAACTCAACCAAAAAAAAAAAAATATTGGAACTGATGAATAAATTCAGTAAGGTCTCAGGACACAAAATCAATATATAGAAACCTGTTGCATTTCTACACACCAATAATGAAGTAGCAGAAAGAGAAATTTAAAAAAAAAATCCCATTGGGGCGCCTGGGTGGCTTAGTCAGTTAAGCGTCGGACTTTCGCTTAGGTCATGATCTCACTGTTCATGTGTTCGAGCCCCGTGTCGGGCTCTGTGCTGACTGCCAGCTCAGAGCCTGGAGCCTGTTTCGGAGTCTGTGTCTCCCTCTCTCTCTGACCCTCCCCTGCTCACGCTGTCTCTCTCTCTCCTAGGAATAAATTAAAAAAAAAATCCCATTTACAATTGCACCAAAAATAATAAACTATAGAGAAACAAACTTAACCAAAGAGGTAAAAGACTTGCACTCTGAAAACTATAAAACATTGATGAAAGAAATCGAAGATGACACAAATAGAAATCCCAATGGATTGGGAGAACAAATATTGTTAAAATGTCCATACTACCAAAAGCAATATACACATTTAATGGAATTTCTATTAAAATATCAACAGTATTTTTCACAGAACTAGAACAAATAGTTCTATATGTATACAGAACCAAACAACCCCTAATAGCCAAAGAAATCTTGAGAAAGAAGAACAAAGCTGGATGTATCACAATCCCAGATTGCCAGACATACTACAAAGCTTTAGTAATCAAAACAGTATGGTACTGGCACAAAAGTAAACACATAGACACATGGAACAGGATAGATAACCTAGAAATTAATGCACAATTATATGGTAGGTTAATCTATGACATAGGTGGCAAGAATATGCACTGGGAAAAAGACAGTCTCTTCAACAAATGGCGTTGGGAAGACTAGACAGTAACAGGCAAAAGAATGAAACTGGACCACTTTCTTACACCATACACAAAAATAAACTCAAAATGGATTAAAGACCACAATATGAGAAATGAAACTATAAAAATATTAGAAGAGAACACAAGAGGTAATTTTTCTGATGTTGACTGTACCAACATTTTCCTAGATATTCCTTCTGATGCAAAGGAAGCCAAAGCAAAAATAAACTCCTGGGACTATATCACAATTAAAAACTTCTGCACAGGGAGGGAAACAATCAACAAAACAAAAAGACAACCTACTGAATGGGAAAAGATATTTGCAAGTGATATATTAGATAAGGGGTTAGTATTCAAAATATATAAAGAACTTATACAACTCAACACCAAAATCCCAAATAGTCCAATTAAACAAGGGCTGAACCATGAATAGGCATTTCTCCAAAGAAGACATACAGCTAAACATCACCCATCATCAGAGAAGTACAAATCAAAACCACAATGGTATCACCTCACACCGGTCAGAAGGGCTAAAACCAAAAACAAAAGAAGCAACAAGTGTTGGCAAAGATGTAAATAAAAAGGGACCTTTGTGCATTGTTAGTGGGAATATAAACTGGTGCTGCTGCTGTGGAAAACAGTATGGAGGTTTCTCAAAAAAAAAATGTATAATTATCATTTTGTCCAGTAATTCCACTACTGGGTATTTACCCAAAGAATCTGAAAACACTAACTCAAAAAGATATATACACCCTGGTATTTATTGCAGCATTATTTATAATAGCAAAATTATGGAAGAAACTTAAAAAAATCCATCAATTGATGAAAAGAAACAAAAGATGTAGTACGTACGCACATACACACTGGAATATTACTCAGCCATAAAAGAGAATGAAATTTTGCCATTCGTAACAACATGGATGGACCTAGAGGGTACAATGCTAAGTGAAGTAAGTTAGTCAGAGAAAGACCTATACCATATGATTTCACTCATATGTGGAATTTATGAAACAAAACAAACTAACAAAGAAAAAAGAGACAAACAAAAAAACAGACTCTTTAAATATAAGGAACAAACTGGTGAGGAGAGGTAGGTGGTAGGGTGAGTGAAACAGATGAGAGGGATTAAGAGTATACTTATGGTGATAAGCACTGAGTAAGTATAGAACTATTGAATCACTATATTGTACACCCGAAACTCACATAACAATGCATGATAAATATATTGGATTTAAAAAATAAAAATAATAAAAAGGACATTTCATATTTACAGTATATGAAAAGGCAAACAAATTATTACAATGTTTAATTTTAAGTTTTGTTAGATTATGCTACAAGGGAAGTTTATATAATAATAAGAGACCAATTATGTATTGTTAAAAGACTGATTAAATAAATTGCATATAAATACTATAGAATATCACGCAGTCATGGAAAAAAAGTAGTTAGACTGTGAATGCTATGGAATGAATGAATGAATGAGATCCTAATGTGCGGTTTAGAAATAAAAAAAAAAAACACCTCATTCAGTGCT
>NW_027529638.1:2492720-2511310 GCF_008692635.1 Crocuta crocuta | reverse complement strand
TGCTAATATCAAATTGTATGAACATATATATATGTATATATATATATAATTATACACACATATATATTGCATGATTCTACTTACATTAAAAAGTATTAGTATATAATAAAAATACTATTAGTATGGAACATTAATTAAGCACTTATTATTCTCAGGCACTGTTCTGTACTTTTTACAATTATTTTCTAGTTGCTAACTGAATATGCATGACAACCCTGTGAAGCAAGTTTCAGGTATACCTTATGACTGTGGGTATAATTATTATCCTTACTTAGAGGAGATAATTGATGGAACCTACCAGTGTGACTCTAGTTCCTGCATGCTAATGCATTTTGCTATGGACACTGTTAAATATGTGTATATTCATTCATCTATCCATCTATTCTTCCAATGTTCACTGACTGCCTCTATTAAGGCCCTGGACTAAACTGACTAAAGTCTTGTCCTCACAGAGCTTACATTCTGGTGGAGGAAGGACAGATAACATGCATACAATATATATGATCTTCTATATGATCAATGCTGCAGAAAAAAAAAAAGAACATGGTTAGGAGATCAGGAAAGTCAAGGTCAAGACTGCTGTTTTAATTAGAGTGACGTAGGCCTCGCCAAGAATTTCATAGTTGACAAAAAACTTGTAAGAGGTCAAGCAATGAGCCACAGGGATATCTAGAAGAAGACCTTCCCAAGAAGAGCTAAGAGGTAAGAGCCAGTACAGTTCTTTTGTGATTGCACTAATTTTCTCAGCAAGGTAGGAAGCCATAGGCTTGTTTTGCCTGGTATATTCAAGGGGCACAGTGTTTCTAGAGTCTCTGGGGGTGAAGTGACCAAGGAGGAAAAGCAAAAAATAATGTTGAAGAGGTAAGGGGAGGAGACAGAAAATGGAGGGGGTGGGGGGCAGGTCATAGAGGGCATTGAGGCTGTTGTGTGAAACTCCCTTTAACCTTTATGCTAAATTAAGACTTTAATACACTATCCTTAAAATGAATTATGATATTCTAGTTCTATTTACAGATTTAATCAGATTTTTATTGTACTTTTGTCGTTTTGTTTTAGTCTGAAGTGCTTCTTCCAATATTTCTGGTAAGGCAAGTCTAGTGGTAGTTAACTGTCAGCTTTAGTTTATCTGGGAAAGTCTTTATTTCTCATTCATATCTGAAGGATAGCTTTGCCAGATAGAGTATTCTTGGCTGGCACTTTTTAATCTTTCAACATTTTAAAGATGTCATTCCATTCCCTTCTGGCCTGTAGAATTTCTGCTGAGAAATCTGTTGATTGCTTAATGGATGGAGGGTGTACCTTTGAAGGCTACAGCCTTTTTTTTTTTTTTTTTTTTACCCCTGTCTGCCTTTAAAATTCTTTATTATTGAATTTTGAGTTTTAATGTCATGTGTCATGGAGAAGTTCTATTTGCATTGAGATAATAAGGTATTCTATTAGTTTGGTGGACTTGTTTATCCAGTTCTGTCCTCAGGTTTGGGAAGTTCTCAGCTATTATTTCTTTAAATATGCTCTCTGCTTCCTTCCCCTTCCCTTCTCTTTCTGTGATACTCATTATTCTCATGTTGACTTTTCTAATGGAGTCAGATAGTTCTCATGGTGTTTCTTCACTTAAAAATATCTTAGTTCTTTCTCCTCTTCCACCTGACTCATTTTTATATTTCTATACTCTATCTCTCTAATTCTCTCTTCTATATTATCTGCTCTATTTCCAGTGGATCCTAGTGCATTCTTGATTTCTTCTATTGAGTTTTTCATCTCCAGAATTTCTGCCTGATTTTTTTAGAATTTACAATTTCAATCTCTTTGGTAAAGTACTCCTTCTGTTCAAATTTTGTATCTAGATCACTGTATTGCATTTCTGAGTTCTCTTGTAGCTCATTGAATTTCTTCACAACTATTTTAAATTCTTTATCAGTTAGATCTCAGTATTCCATGTCTTTGGGTTTGGTTTCTGGAAAATGTTCATTTTGTGATATCCATATTAACGTGTCTTTTCATGTTGTTTGATAAGAAGTGCCTCTGCTGTGGCATTTGAAGTAGCAAACATCTTTCCTATTTAGGTTTGTTTCCTTTGATTCTAACAGTTCAACCAATTGATAGTTAGTAACCCTCTTTTTTCCAGAAGGTGGCGCTAGAGCATAAGTTTTCAATTTCTCTTATTGCTGATTCCACCCCTAAGATGGGTCACACACACACACACACACACACACACACACAAGTGAAGGAGGTGTGTACTTAGCACTTGGGGCTTTGAATGTGACCATAGTTAGCAAGGGTATCCTCAAGGTGAGGGGATGGTGTCCCAGAGTTCTATGGGCAGGTCTTCTGCCTCCCCAGGCAAACAGCAGAAGACCCTTCCCTTCAGCGCTCTTTTGCGTACTTCCTTTCCTTCTGGGGCTACTTCTCACCCTCACCTCTCAGTTACTCTTCCTTCAGTGAGAGTAACTGGTTCCTCCCGTTTGCAGTACATACGCGTGGCCACATGGAGGAGGCTATTCCCACTCACTGTTTCCACCCTCCACCTCCTCTGACAGAAGAGTTGTGCTGCTCACTTGCAGATGTCATACCTTTTCTGCCATCACGTCCTCTGCTGACACTGACTCTGCCACTAGCTGTCCCACCTCTTCACCCACTGAAAGTGGGTCCAATCCACCCGCTTTGCTGAATAGACGGATGCATATCTCCAGTGTTTCATATGCTGTGTGGAGACACTTTTTTTTTTTTTTTTTGGTTATGGAGAAAAAGATCAACTTATGCCACCATGATGCAGATATAACTCTTCGGGTGTCCCACACAGACTTCTAAGACAGGGACCTGTACAGAGTGAAGGGCCTTCATAGAAATGTCTATGTGCTTGGGTGTCCACAGACACAGATAAACAGACGTCTACAAGGTGAAGCCAAACCACAAACAGTGGGAATCCAGGGAGAGTAACGATGAATACAGGGGAGAGGCTAAGGGCTAAGGTAGGATTCTTAGTTTATATTTTCTTATTTGTATTTTTTAATGTTTATTTATCTTGAGAGAGAGAGGGAGAGACGGAGGGAGAGAGAGAACTCATGCAGGCAAGAGTGAAGAAGGGGCAGAGAGAGGAGGGATAGAACCCCAAGTCGGCTCCATGCCGTCAGCGCAGAGCCCGACCAGAGCTCAAACTCACTAATTGTGAGATCATGAACTGAGCCAAAATCAGCCGTCGGGCATTTAACCGACTGAGCCACCCAGGTCCCCCTCTTAGTTTTTATTTTATAAATGTTCATTTTATTTGATTTTTATAATAAGCTGGCATTATTTTTATAATTCATATGCACATTAAAACAGATGGCAAATAAATCAACATTTCAATGAAGAAATAAAAAAATATTTGTTTCAATATGTGCATGCAACACCTGACTAAAGTCAGACTCCGTGCACATTGCTCTCTGTATTCTCAGGTTACCGAGGCCCCCCTGCTGGCAACAGCCCAAGTAAGAGCATGGACAGTTCTGAGGCGGAGGGGGAGCCTTTGGCTCTCTGTCATCCTGGGAGGGGTTTGGGACTTCACACTGCTTAGCTTGACTTCGGAACTCGGAGGGACAGGGCTTTGTTAAGATCCTCCTAAAAAAAATTAAGGAGCTACTAGTGTACATTTTTTAGAATGACGTTGTCAGCCTGGGTCAAAGGGGGCAGTGGTGTAGCTAATGTTGGGCTTTTTTCCTATCCTCAGCAGAATTTTACTTTTGTGAGACTGCAGTGGCTACATAGTGTAAGTGACCCAGCTATCCTGAGAAAATCTTGCCGAGGCAGTTGCACTGGAGTTCGCACCCAGTAGCCACCTCATTTCTGTTTGGTTGTGTGCCCTTGAGTAACTACGTAAGAGTGAAATGTAACTCATCTCCTCCTGAGACTCCCTAACTCTCCTGTAGCTCTGCATCTGTACTGTGACCGTAGCAGAGATGTTTGGGAACTTATTCACAAATTTTCCCTTCTTTGCCATTCATAGTAACAAGGTCATCTCTTCATTAAGTCCCACATGGTTATTTCATATTGCCTTTCTAAAAGTCTAATTAGGATCTTGATAAATTGTTATTAGTTTTCTTTTATTACAGCATGACATCAATGTATTCAGAACATGACTCAGAGCATGAATCCAAAGGAGAGTCTTAGACGTCATTATCAAAAGCATTTTAAAAAGCAGAGAAATGCCAGCATGCAATGAAGGAATATTATACTACAGACTAAGGTTATTTGCTGATACAAAAGGAATATATTAAGTACACAGATACATCTTTCCCAGTTTTTACTGATGTCAGTGTCATCTCTTACTACTTTTCTCACTGAATCCAAAGAATTATGCTGAGATCTTATCTTAGTTTACTCTTCTTTAGAGTTTAAGATTCCTAAATACTTCTTTCTTCTTGAAACTCCAGTGTCTTCGGGCCTCAATCAACTTACTCTTCCTTGGCCCTTCACTTAAACCTCTAACTACTGCTTCATATTCCCTTTTATGGGATTTTCCCAATTTTAATTAATTAATCCACTCATTAAATCAGTTAAATTTATTGAACATGAATAACTGATCAGTGAATCCACGCCTTTCAAATCTGTAAATTCAGTCCCGGTGTTTCTCCTGACATGTAGTTACTCCCTGGCTCTGAACAGCTACACGTGGGTATTTCTTGACCTTCTTTCTGTCCATCTCCCCATCCGTTCATCATGCATATGTACATCATCTATTCTTAGGCGCTAATCGTAAACAAAATGAGACAAAGACCTTGCCCTCATAATATTTGGAATACATATGAAGATACAGGTAATAACAAAGTAAGTAAATCTGCAATAGGTTTGGATTGTGATAAATGCCCTAACAAAACAATAGGTGTAAAATATTAGAGAATTTTGAAAGGGAGGTTATTTTAGACAGTGTGATAAAGAAAGACCCCTAAACGATGGCATTTATTTTAGACTAGAATGAAGTACTGGAGTGGGAAAATCAAAAGACTAAGAAAAGAGTGTTCCAAATCAAATGGGCTTTCTTTTTCACACAAGGGAAAGAATGTCAGTGAGGCCAGAATGGAATGTGTTAAGGGTAAGGTTACAAGATATATCACAGAGCAGATACCACTGAGATAAGCAGGAATCATGCCCTATGTACGGGAATTTGCATTTCGTTCTAACAGGATGGAAAGATACTGGAGGTTTTAGCCTAGAGTTGACATTATCTAATTTACATTTCTAAAAGTATACCTGGGTTAAAGAACGTATTTTAAAAGGTCAGAGTAGAAAAGAAAACAATTAGGAATCTTTAGTCATCTATTTGAATTCTCTGTTGACTCACTATTGCAGCTCAGCTAAGAGATGATAATTGGTGTGGGAGCGCCTTGAAAGGAGTCCTACTTAGGACAGAACAGACAGGATTCGCTCATGGATTGGAAATCGAGGATTGTGAAAGAGAATAAGAAATCGAGAGCTTCTTGGTTTTGTCATAAGTAACTGAATGCATTGATGTGTTGCTTACTGAGCTGCATTGGGGGACAAACAGATCTGAGATTCAGTAGAGAAGGTTACGATTTAGATAGAGATTTTAGATCTCTATGTTTGAGATGTCTTTGACACTTCCAGATAGGAATATCGTGTAGGCAACTGGATAAATGAATCTGGGGCAGAAGGGAAAGGTCTAATATGAATATATTAATTTGGAAGTCATCAGCATATAGATGACATTTAAAAGACAGTATTGGATAAGATCATCCAGGAAATAATATAAATATAGAAGAGAAGGGCTCTGACTACTGATTTTTAGTGAATGCCAACACTTAGATTGGGAAGGTGAAGACAAACCAGCAAAGGAGACCAGGAAGGAGTTGCCAGTAAGGTATTAAAAATTTTTTAAAGGACAGAAAAAAAAAAATCCCAAGATAGATATATTTCCATATTAGCAAACAGATGATACAGAGACCTCCCCCACACATGATAAGTCAAACTACCAAATAAAATATTTTAAAACGTATTGCAATACATAGTGGAATCTGCAGAAACATACAGGCAACCCAAGAAGTCTAGATTTGATAAGGAAAGTTAAATTCACAGTAACAGCCTTCAGTGAATGTCAACCTCACATCTTTTAACTGCTTAGAAGAGGACAGGACAAAACACCTGGGATCAGAAGTATGAAAAAAGGCAGAATCTTTGAACAAACAAGGAAATAAGTGACTAGGAGTGAGGGCCAACAAAAACAAAAAGCTAAACAAAAGATTACACTGTCAAAATAAGAAAGAATGCTATTATTGGTGTTATCAGATACAAACCATCTAATGAGCATATTTAAGATATTTAAAGAGAGACATGAGAAAATGGAAGTCTAATTAAAGAATAGAGTATCGTCAAAATTTATCAGATTTGAAACAAAAGATAGAACTTTAAAAAATGAAAAAAAATGTTATAACTAGAAACTATAGTTTAAATAGAATAATGCATACAATAGATAGTTAATCAACTATATTGTAAAACTAATGAAATTATCTAGGAAAGAACAAAAAGATAAGAAATGAAAAGTATGAAAGAGAGCTTAAGAGATGCATAGGGTAGAATGAGTAGTCTAATAGCATAATTGGATTTCCAGAATGAGATAATAGATTGAGTTTGAAGCTATACTAAATACTTGTGAAATTTTTAGAATTGATGGAAGACACAAATCTCAAGAATAAAAAATGCCTATGAATTCCAAGTAGGATAAAATAACCCACACGTAGAAATACCGTGGTCAAATTTCAAAACACCAAGACAAAGAGAAGATTAAAAAAAAAAATGTTTATTTACTTTTGAGAGATGAGAGAGAGAGAGACAGAGACAGAGAATGAGTGGGGGAGAGGCAGAAAGAGAGGGAGACACAGAATTTGAAACAGGCTCTAGGCTCTGATCTGTCAGCACAGAGCCCAGCTCTGGCTTGAACTCACACACCACAAGATCATGACCTGAGCTGAAGTCAGATGCTTAACTGACTGAGCTATCCAGGTGTCCCAAAGAGAAGATTTTAAGAGCAACAGTTAAAGCCAGAAATAGTAGAATGATATCTTCAATATGCAAACAACGTATTATTAAATTAAGAATTATATAGAACGTTCAAATATCTTTCAAGAATATAGAATAAATACAATTCAGATTTCAATGATTGAAGAAGCTTATTAACACTGGCCTTCACCAAAGGAGTTTTTCTTTGGGAGGGTTACTTATTTTTGAGAGAGAGAGAGAGAGAGAGAGAGAGAGAAAGCATGCATGAGGAGGGGAGGGGCAGAGAGAGAGAATCCCAAGCAGGTTCTGTGCTCTCAGCACAGAGAGAGCCCAATGCAGGACTCCATCCCACAGACTGTGAGATTGTGGTATAACCCAAAACCAAGAGCGAAAGCTTAACTGACTGAGCCACCCAGGTGCCCCAGGAACTTATAAATATTACTAAATAATATATATGCCTAAGTACTTTAGGAATAAAAAAATATATGATTGATCCAGAAATTTCAGGAAGATTATTTAATTTAAAATATTAACTTATAGATAAATCTAAGCAAACTATTGATTATAAATAAATAAATTAATGTTTTATGTGTTGAGTACAAATTAAAATAAAATTAAATCTCTTTATAAAAATAGCTTATAAGTAATGAAGAGGCAATGGGAATGAAAACAATCTAAGGTCCTGGCATTATTTGAGAAGGGAAAAATGTTAACTATGGAACTAAATGAAACACAAGTGAAATTTCTAGACTAACTTTTAAAAGCATAGAAAGAATCAGTTACTTCCAAAAACCCAATGGAAGAAAGAAATTTGGAATGAAGGAAATGAAAATCTAGAAACTAAAGTATCTATCTCAGAAGTTAATCAAAGAAAGTACATCAAAGGAAAAAAAATTGGCAAAGTGTGAGGTATGAAGTGATTAGATTAGTTTTAAAAGACTTCATTATTGGAAATCTTTCAAAAAATAGGATGGAATCTAGAATGATACATGTAATCAAATCAAGTGTATTTTTAACACGTTTTGTTTTTACAGCAAACACATTAAAGACTGCGTGTCCACAACTGTACATATCCTTTCCCCTAAAACTGCTGTTTCCATAAAGTTTTTCTCATTGAATAACTAGTTGCTAACTAGGTTCCAAAATAGCTTGAAAGCAGAGGCCTTGGTAAAATATTTTGTGTCAATTTGCATATATCAGGCTGTTTGTGATAATTAGGGAAATGCATGCTACAGTAGTTAAGTCTTTCAACTTTACCAATTAGAAATACCCATTTGCAGTAGACTCTATAATGGGCAGTCTTGAACACCCCACTTTGGGAATAATTCTCTCAGGGGCTGGAAATTCTGTAGGATGACAGCCCTTATTAGACATCCTTCATTGTGGATTGAGTCAGCTGAAGAAAACCACTTCTTTCCTGGGGACACTATGTTCAATTATGGATCACACCAAAGATAGAAATGTCATACCAGCTTCCCCAACTTGGGACCCCTCTTAAGGGGGAGGTCTACCTTGGGACTGTTTGGGGAAGCCTCACTTCTCCTACAAAATTATGTTTCATTCTCATAGGTGTAGATCAAGAGAGAACTTTTCAATAAATGTCCTGAATGTTAATATATGTCTTAGACTTCGCTTCCATGAAAAGCTAATCTGGAATGCTATTGAAATATTAAAGATGTATTCTTTTAAACTGTTTGTATGAGATTGAAGATGATATTAAGGAAAAAAATATCATAAATTCCATTTTTTTTCTCTCTAGAAAGCCAATTGTTGAAGATTTGCCAGCACATCACTCCAAATAAACTTTGTCTCTCTTTCACACCTCGTTGGAAGCATAGATCCAAGTGGCTGCCACTGGGTATGGCATGGCCTCATACCATGACCCCACAACCCCTTATCCCCACCAGCTTTGACACCAGCAGAAAGACAACTGTGGCTTAGCCTGGCCAACTGAATATTGCCATTGGACTTGGACTCTTAGGTGAGAAATACACAGATAGAATGGTTGAAATATTCTGTATGTACTCTTTAAATAGGTGACTTGTATGCTTTGTGACTTATATCTCAATAAAGCTGTTACACAAAGATTCTACATGATTATTCCTGTCATTCCTGCTTCTGAGCCTTGAAGGGCAGTTATGTTCCCTTCTGCCTCCAAACTGAATTCTTGAGACTCTCACTAAGGAGTCTGGCATTAACTCATCAAATTACTTTTTGCTTAAAGTAGCAAAAGTCTTTTTTGAAAAAGTTTTTTTCTTTTCACTTGCAAGTTAGAAACTATAGCATATGTAACATTAATTATAAGTCTATATTAATTACAATGCAACAAGTTTGCTTGTTTGGAAGTGACTTATCGTCAATATAGTCTAACATTAATTCACAAGCTGGCAGCATATATTTATTATCTGTAGTTCTTCCAATAACTTATTTTTGGAAGGTTGTGGTCGTTAATGTTTTTTCCCATATCAACAGATATTTTAAAACATGATACTAGCCGAATTCTCTGAAAGTTGATTCCTGATGGTAACATAGTATATGCTTTCCCTTGCTAAAAGAAAAAGAGAAAGAAAGAAAGAAAGAAAGAAAGAAAGAAAGAAAGAAAGAAAGAAAGAAAGAAAGTCATGCATTTTTTTTTTATTTGGTTCAATGGAATCATCAGATTTACAAGGTTTAGGAAAAAATAATCACATATGCTATGAAATCATGTAAAAATATAAATCACATTTTTTTCATTAAACTTGATGTTGCCCAGACTCAGATTAGATTTTCTTTGCCAACTGCTCTAAGACAGTAGTAAGAGCTTGAGAAATGATACGGAGAATTCATTTTTTAAAAGAAAAAAAATGACCTAGTGTAGCAAATTTAAAATAAAGAAGTTTTGAATTCACATTCTTCCAAAGGTCTAAATCTATAGTCTAAATATATATAGACTATAGATTTGGAAGAATGGTCTNGTGTGTGAATTTTTTCCCATTAGTGGATCTATGTATTTCCAAACTTCCTAATAAATTGATGAAAACTAAAGGCTTTTTCCAAGAACTTCCTGAAAGGTAACAAGCTGGGGTGGCCCTGTAAAAAGAGAATGGCTCTTCTATGTCTGTTATATATATATACTTAGTAAGAGAAACTTGTGCACTTGACATCCATGTGGGACATAGACATGTAACTACTCACTACTTGAGAGAGAATAAGAGAAGGTGATTGTCACACTAAAGTAAATGTCACCCAGAGGGTGGACTCCGTGTATGAAGAGTTGACTCACAGGAAGCATACTTCTGCTCACTCACAAAGAAAACGAATGGAATGTGATACAAAACATGTAGAAATTTCTATTCTTCTACTAGGAATGATTTAAAAATGACAATAGGAAATGAAAAACAGCTTTGCAATTTGGGAATAAATTCCTGAAAGAAAATCTGTTTAATGCACAAAACAATTTCTCCAAATTTCAGTATTATTAGAACTGGGGCAGACACTTCAAATTGTATATGGCACAACATCATAACATTCTCTTCTGTAAGCTGTCCCTGGTCTATTTGTTTTTTAAACAGCTGTCGACTTGTTCTGTCTCATCAATTCTGGTACTTCAGGATTAATTCTCACCATTATCAGTGGCAGAACATGATGGTACAATAAGCCAAAATGACTAAACGCATTGTAAGAGGAAAAAAAACTGAGGAGAATAAAAGAGAATTTCTTTGTAAAAGCTAATCCCTTATGAACAGCATATTTAGAAACTGTCTGCAGGTAATTACATTCAGGTAACCTGATCTGAAAATGCCAAGTTCACACAATGGTTCATTTAATTCCATCTGGTGTACAATAATACATTCCTTAATGGACACATTGATTTAAAAGAAAAAAAAAACCCACAGATATCACAAGCCCACATTTGCTTGGTAATTATAAAATATCGCACCAAAAATTAGACTCTCAAAAATGATCTTGCAGTGCTTAATCTATAAAAAAGGAAATTAAGATAATGGGTTTAGACTTGTCATTACTTAAATCCCTTCTTAGTTATGATCTATTTTCTTTGTAAGAAAGATATAGGTTAATCTGAAGAACTGGGACATGACTTCCAACATCTAGAGACGGAAAAAAAAGACAAACTGATTTAGAATATAGAAGACTTTAAAAGTATCCAAATGTATTTTAAGAGAGATATTTAACTCTTGGAATAGAGCCATCCACTCAGGATAGGAATGGCACAAAAACAGTGCCTGTGCTTAGCACAGCCATTAATGGTCTCCTTTAGGTCATTAAGATGGCCCAAGAAATTGGCTTTGTAGACTAAAGGATCCTCTATGATTCAAAGCACGTGATGAATTACTTAAGGGAGAAAGACCTCTATTTGGCCTTTTGAGAAATATGAACTCTGCCTTTCAATGCCTTGTCCATCAAAGCTCTAATCTTGATACCCACTCAAAACCTCCCTTTTCTTAATTCTTCTTTTACAGAAAGGAACAGAGTAAATGCACCTCCTGTGTGTGTGAACTTTTTCCCATTAGTGGATCTATGTATTTCCAAACTTCCTAATAAAGTGATGAAAACTAAAGGCTTTTTTCAAGAACTTCCTGAAAGGTAACAAGCTGGGGTGGCCTGTAAAAAGAGAATGGCTCTTCTATGTCTGTTTGCCCTCCTCTGTTAGCGATACCCCACTTCTCCATCATGCCTAGACCACCTTCTCAAACTACAGACCTCCCTAGTCTTATGCTCCTTCCTCTGGATGGGTCCTAGAATAACTACCTTCGATCCTATGCCCTACCACATGCTACTAGCAAACTTTCAAGTCTCCTCATCAGAAACTAGGTTTTTAGTTTGATTCTGTCAGATCTTTGCTAACTTAAATATGGTTAGGTAATTTTATAAATTCAATATGTAAATAGTTATTAGTGAGTAGGCAGACAAGTTATTTTATGGTGGTTCTCAAAATGCATTCCTTTAAGGACCTCATGGTGTCAGTGCCTGAAACTAAAGAGGGGCTCTGTTAATAGATTAACTTACTAAGTAAATTACTTTTAAACTCTCATATAGGAGAGTATGAATCTAGTGCCTTTCAGGATAATGAGAAAAGATGGTTCATGGTTTCTGTCATCTATTCATTCATTAACATCTATTCACTTAATAGATATTAAGTGCCTATAGTGTGTCAGGCCCAGTTCTTAGCATTTGGGATAAAACAATGGATGTAACAGATAAAGATTCCTACTCCTAGAGATAAATGGGATAAGGAAGTGTTTCATGCAGTGAATGAGACAATGAACAATGCATAATAAGTATTTATTTTATGTTAGATAGTGAAAAGTGCTATGAAAAAATATTAAAGCAAGGGAATGGGGAATCAGGTGGAAATTAGGTGTAGTATTCAGTAACATAATTAGAGCAGACTACATTAGAAGGGAAACTTTAAGGAAACACTAAAAGAGGTAACAGAGTTAGCCAAGCAATTCTGTGGAGGAAGAATTCAGGCAAAAGCCTTTAGATGAGATTGCAAATGGAGTGTTCCAACAAACAGCAAGGCAGCCGATGCCTGCAGTGGAATGACCTAGGGAAAGAGGAAAACCAGAAAAAAATGTAATTGGGAGGAGAGGCAGAATGGAGTCTTCTGATGTTTGATCTTCTAGGACACTGGAAGGGCTACAGGCTTTTATTCTTACACTGTAGCTCCAAGACATATTACTGGGTGGCAGGCTAGTGGCGGTCATGTTTTGGGACAGGCAGCCTATTTGACACAATAGATGTTTGTGTGTGGGGCTGATCTTTGCAGCGCGTGTGCATCCAGTCAAATGACTGCTACCATCACAGCTTAATCAACTGCTTCTGATGGGAATTCTTAACCAACCCACTTGCTAAAATTTCAAGTAACTCAATCTGGTTTGGCTTAAAGATTCCTTCTGTCTTTGCATAAAAGCTTTGGGGATAGTTAGTAACATCTCATAAGTGATTATCATATTACTCTAAAAATATTCTGCTTCTCTGTAAATTTAATGTTCAATGCCTACTCCATGCTAATACTTAGTATAAGACAATATTTGAGTCTGAGTTCATCCTAAGGATGGAAATCTGAATGTTTGTTTTGTGCTAGATAGTCCCTTGCATCTTTCCTCTTGTTATTAAAGGGGTAAGCTGCACACAGTAAGGAAGATTTAGAGCAGCTGGTAACAATGAACTATATCCTCTCCTTCAGAGCCTACAAGACACTAAGGTAAGTATCCTTGTGGATGTATAGAAAAGATATACTTCATCATTTCAGCTGGCATTATTCCAGGGAGTTTTGTTCTGTGGCATACTGCTGTGAGGAGGGAACGGCGATTATTACTTCAAGCTTTTCCTCTGCAGATGGACCCTTTGGAAGCATGACTGCTAAAGGAGAAAAGAGTCACAGCTCTAGAGTGACAGCTTTCTCTCTCCATTATGTCCTTTTTGAAGACTGCGTAGCTCAGAATCTGCAGAATATAAGGCATTTCTAGTAATGTCAATATCTCTTTTTCCCTGAAGATCCTTTTCCCATTTGTCTGTTTCCAAATAGCCCTACATGAAAAAAACAGGGGTATATAGCTAATAGAGAAATATGATTTTAAGATAAAAATCTTACTTTTTCTCAATGATTGATAAACCACAGTGTATCTTAGTAGCAAACATAAGTTCATTTCCAGCTACAATTTTTTTTTTTACATTTTAAGCTACAAAACAAGCTTTTATAACTACAATTAAAATTCATATTTAAGCATTTGTCTTTGGTATATATCTTCTTATATGAATTATAGTTATTAATGAAATTTCCATGATTTTCCTATACACTTGGGGCTTTAAATGCATATTTAAATATTAACCAGGCTCTGATTAAGATGCAGAAACATGTGTAAGTGAAACTATGGAAATACTTCGCTCTTGTCTTGTCTTGCTTTTATATTATATTCATCAAAATTCCAATTAGCAATGTGAGAATGCAGCATGACTTCCTATGCGAATTCTAGTTCACTTACAACACCTCTGGTTTAAGGAATTTGGGAAAATAAATATTTTTAGCACTGGGATGAAAAAAAGTTTAGTTTAATAGCAATTTCAGGTGAATTTTAAGAAGTATCATGCCTCGGCAGATTGAAATTTTATTCCCTAATTCTCAACTTAGGCTTTTAGAATTAATTTTTTTAATTATTCTTTTTTTTTTTTTTTGGTCTTAGGCTTGTACCTGCTAGTTCACTCGGTTGTCTCATCATGTTAATGATCTCCAGGTTGCAGGTTTCATCCATGTATGGAGCAGCTGTGTCTGGAGGAAATTTGGTTCAGAGGCTTCAAAACACAATTCATTCTTTAGTCGGATGCTTGCTTTGTAAAGCGATGTAAACTCATCACTTTGGGATATAACATAAAACTTAAACTGCATTTACACTAGTGATGCAGTAACAGGGATGGGATGTTTATACACCTACTGGCAATTCCCTTCAACGCGTTGGTCTTCTATGAGACTGTAAGTTCTTTAAGGCCAAGGTCTGTGTCTGCTCTTTGCTAGATAAAATGATGATGAATAGTTACATGGAAGGAAAGAGGAAATACAGAAAGGATGCATTTACCTTTATCTTATAAAAGATTATGGAGAACAGTGCCAGGGACCATATATATTTAAATATATTCAAATCTCTCTCACTTGAAAAATATCAGCTTGTCACATTCTTATAGTTATCAATTTCTCTTTCTCTTGCTCTGCCAAAATCTTGAAGCACTGACAATTCTCTGTCTACTCGTTCCTTATTTAAACTTTTCTAATCTGTTTTTTTGCTTCTATAAATTCACCAAAGCAGCTCACAGTAAGATCAACAATGACTTCAAGTCACCAAATGGCCATTTTAGTGTCCTCATATTGCCTGAGCACTTGACAGCATTGGCTTTGCTGATAACCCTTTCCTTCTTGAAGGACCCACTTTATACTCTATTGTTCATCCTCATGTATTGTTGGTCACCTCCCAATATCCTCTGAATGCTCACCTTCCAATAACTTTCTGTTAAATGTTGATGTTCTTCAATACTCTATCCCATGCTACTTATTTTCTTTTTCTGGGTAATCTTGAAGACAGCCATCTCCAGATATTTAATGTAATCTATATGATGATTGCTCCTAAATTTTATACTACCTTTCAGAGGTCCTACTGTTTACTCAACATCAGTCCTTGGGCGTCTCAAAGGCTACCTCTGAGAACTGAGACTAAATGTGTCAAACCATCTTAATTGTTTGTTTCAGTAAACTTTTACAAAGAAAAGATATACCTATAGTCCTTAACTCCATTGCTTGCTTCAGGAAATTATTACAGATCAATTTAGAGACAGTAGCTTGCTCACTTGAGAAAGTTTATTTATCAAGACTGGATTCATGAACTTTGCTCTGTCCATCAATCCTAAACTAGGATGTCATGAGTGTTTTCCAATTCCATTAAGTTCTCTGTCTTGGGGAAAAAAACCAAAACCAAAACCAAAACCAAACAAAACAAACCTACCTTAAACTTCTTGATCCCAGAACTCAAAATTAAAAAAAAAAAAAAAAAAGTCACTTCTGACTTGGCCCTTTTGAGACACTAAGATGCTTTCACAGGATAGTTCCTTATAGCTGTAAGTTTTAATACATTTATTTTTGCTTTATTAATAGATGAGACAGTAATTATTGGAAAATTCAACATCTCCAGCTCAATGTGCCCAACGAGCAAACTTGAGGACTTTCCACAAGTTCAGCTCATCTTTTATTGTTTTCTACTTTAATAAACTCATTAAACCAAAAACTTATGGGTCACTTCCTTTACTCACTCACCTTTGAATCGCCCAATTTGCATTGTTTTAGCTCTCCAGTAAATATTAGCTTACTAGATAGATAAGACAAAGATGGTAATGCATGCAGTGTCTCATTCTTCTCCTTCCAGTGAAGTTCAGGTCTGGAGACCTGGAGAGGTCAGATGGGGTGTCAGTGGGGAGCTGTGTGCCCTGTGCAAGTAGTAGAGATACATATTCTCTGCATATATAAATAATTAATAAAAAAGTTCAAAGTCTATCTGTTTTACTACCAATGTACCACAACAACTGTATACAACTTTGATAATAAATACTATTGCCAGCAATGGGTGCAGTCCATTTCCCCTTCCCACACGTGTTGTGCCATTGCACAATTTTATCTAAAGGAGTTTGTTTACTGAGCCCTTACAGCTGCTACTCTCATTATTAGGAAAGCTGCCACCAGGCTGTACTAGGGTGTATTGATTGCACACTTCTTCACCAAGTTAGTGCTGCACTCCGGAAGTGATGAACATCTTTCATTCTTTGTAAGAGAAATATAAAACCATAGGCTTCTCTTTGCATCACACCCTCCAGTTTCAGTCAACCATTCAACAAATATTAACTGAGCACGATTATATGCCAGGCTCTGTTCTAGAAGCTGACAAAATAATAGGAAACCCAAAGGAAAACATCCCCACCTTCTAGGAGCTTAAAATCCTGAGGGCAATTCAGACAATAAAGATGATAATATATGTGTGCGCATACACACAACACACATGCACATAACACACATGTTGTTAGATAAAATACATAATATACTAAAGAGAAAAAATAATTTAGAGAAGAGGAGAGGAGGTGGATATGTGGGGAGAATATGGACATTTTTACAGGGTGGCTGTTGGTTAAAAATCCGTATGTAGCTAAGTAACCACTTATTTATTTTAGGTATTAACTCTCACCCACCCTCAGAAAATTTCTTAAAGTTGTTACAAGACCAAATTTCCTAGAACAAGGGATATTTTGTACTGAGCTATTTTCATTACATCATGCAGTCAGGACAGCCACTCCAATTGCTTATAGTTCTGAGAACAATTTTGGTGAAAGTGTTATTTATTGGTGATGGCCATTTTATGAACTTAGTATGAAAGTCTGGTTTTCAATGGATCCCCCAAAGTATTCACAAAGAACTTAATTCTATTTTCCTTCTTTTCCTTTCTCATCACTGCCCTTCTGCATTATGTAAATTTATTCAAACCTATTTTTAGGCTTTAGAAACCCTTTAGCAATGTATGGAAACAGAGACTCTTCCTTGTTTTCATTAAATACGGAGTGTTGAAACATACCCCAAAGTCCACTTTTACTGAATTTACAATTTGTGTGATAAGGAACAGTGGTTTGCTCTCGGAGATATTTCAATCAGCGAGGATCAACAGGCAGGAAAGAAAAAAATCTGTTCCATCAAGCCATTAATTCTTATGGAAATGAATGTGAACTAGGGAAACAAGGAAAGAATTGATCTAGAGCTGTAATTGGTTCACAAGTCATGCCAGCCACTTCTGGTCACCACCAAATCCAGTTCAGGTGAAACAGTGAAGCAGGCTGAAGATGGGCTTTGTCAAAGGACTTGAAGTCAAACCACCACTTGTGGTCAAACCCAGTTCTGAAAAGAGGGGAGGAGACTTGTGGAGCAGTGAACTGGCTTCCTTCACTGAGGGTGAAGAATCCATTTTGGTGTTATGGTTACTTACATTTGTTAATTAGTAACTGTGAAATTTAGAAAAAAAAAGTGTTCAAGGTTTTGCCTCTTAATGGAACAATTATTCTTTGGCTAAACTCAGTCAGATCACTATGTTGAATTGCCCGCATGATCTGCATGTGTAATGTGAACAGGACTCAGACAGAAAAGTTAAAAGATCAGAAAGAAATTCATACAATGGGGTGTGTCAATACACATTTGTGAATACATACATGTTTATAAAGCTAGTTTGAAAACAGATACAGCTGGAGTAAAAGTGATAGTAAGATCATACCATATTCCCTTTTCCATATAAATGTTCTTTATTATGTACATTATAGAAAAACAAGGAAATGGAATGTCTAAAATGGTTTTAGGTAGTCACAAAATGTGAAATACTTGTAATGGAATTATTGGCAATGTGGAAAGTTGATTATTGTATTTAAGGTAAATTGCATTCTTTCTTTTTCTTTCCTTTATTTTTCTCTTTTTTGAGTATCAAGGCTATTATTAGTTGCAAAACAGTTCACAATCTTAGCTTTAAAATTTAAAGCTACTAACTGAGCAATTTGCTTAAGACTTTCAGGGTCAGAAACTGAATAGGGGCATCTAAGAAGAATCATGACAATGTAAGGTAAAGGTCAGCTCAGACAGGGATTGTTTAATCATCTGTGAAGTGCTGTGAGTAAGTATAAATTCTAAGGTAATTTAGGCCAAATTAGTAAAAAAGGAATAAAATGACAAGAAAAAATTAAAAAGCTAATGCATTTTGTAGAGTATTTGCCAGATAAAAATAGGAGACATTTAATTTCACTTATTGTTACTACCATTCACTTTCCTGGAAAAAAAAAAAATGATTCTAATCCTCTTAAACACACACATACACACAAAACACAAGGAGTGTACTTCCATTCCCTGAATAGGTTTACTTGATCATTCATGAAGATACTAAAAAGACCCTAAGTAAACATGATCAAAGTTTCATCAATTCTTTGCATTGGGTATAGAAGAAACTTACGCTGAATCTGACATATAAGATGCTTGTATTTCAAAAGGAGAACTATTTTAAAAATGGGATATGGAAATCTTCACACTGACCTTT
>NW_027529638.1:2491660-2492550 GCF_008692635.1 Crocuta crocuta | reverse complement strand
AATCTTCACGCTGACCTAGTTTACCACAGACCAGAGGCACAGTCATAGCTGCTGAAATTTTGAGTCCAGAACATACTATAACATAGGCGATTGTAAAGAAACAAATAATATTTAAATTTAAATTTTAATATATTATGCAAATCTTAAGCACTTATTATACTAACCAAGGAGTCATTGGCTTGGGAAAAAAGCTTAAAGGAAAACAGGAAAATGTAAGAAACAAAAACAGGGAAAAAGTCTTGCCAGCTTGTTTTTCAGAAATTTTAATCTATTTAGACCAGTGAAAATGAAGTATTACATTAATTTGCTCCTGCATATTATTGTTAACCATAGTAAACAATTCCCATGCTACTAAAAATGTAGCATATATTTTTAAAATAGCAAGTTGAAAGTATATAAAGTTATCAGTCAGCGGAAGGCATCTACCACTGACACAAGCCAGATTCTTCATAAAGATTTTATTTCATCACATTCTTTGGTGAAGTTCTCCTTTCTAATAGCTTTAGAGAAACATCTAGCGGGTAGGCTTTGCAGAGTTTGCACCACAGATTATAATTTTCGTCCAACCTTCTCTTTCTCTCCAGTGAACACATCTCTGACCCTTCCAGTTCACTGTACTCGAGAACTGAAAATCAATCTTCAGCATAGTATGCGGAGGATTTATCATACAAACTGCTGAATTGAAAGAAATGAGCAATATCGAGCTTGAAAAATGTTTAATAAATTAAACGTTTCTTTGTAGGCCCAATCCCCAGAAAGCACTATTCTTTAGTAAAAGGCAAAAGATTTATATGATCTGAAGAGAAACCAGAGTATAGAAAGCACTATTCTTTTGGTAGTCACAACCCATTATATTTTTTTTTTTTTTTTTATTATTCTCTTGTTTCTCT
>NW_027529638.1:2440946-2491414 GCF_008692635.1 Crocuta crocuta | reverse complement strand
TCTAGCTTAGCCTGGACAATTGATTCTCTTTCAGATAAAACATTTTTTTTTTGTTGTTCTATTGTGCTTTTTAGTTAAGCAACCTAAGAATAGAGTATCAGTAAGAAACATCCACATGCTACTGAAATGTGCATAAGCAAAGAACAGATTCATATGGACTTCAATTAAATAGAAATCCAAGCCAAGTTTTAAGGGAAAGCAAAGGAAAGATGGACTCTAGGTGGGGGAGATAGAGAATGTGGCCCTTGGAACACCTGAGACTTGAATCATGAATAGATTATTAACTTGTGATTTAGACATTTGATTCCAAAAGTACCCTTATGGATGGATTAGGTGTCTGTTATATCAAAGACAGATAATTCCATGGGAAAGTTATTAAAATAAAATAGGCAAGAGGCAATAAATGTCTAATACGCCATGGGTATTAAATGTGAAATTGTGCTGGCCGCTCTTGTTCCATCACCTTGGTTAGATCAGTCCTTTTTTTTTTTTAAAAAAAAAATGTTTTTTATTGATTTCTGAGAGAGAGAGAGAGAGACAGCATGAGCAGGGGAGGGTCAGAGAGAAAGGGAAACACAGAATCTGAAACAGGCTCCAGGCTCTGAGTTGTCAGCACAGAGCCCGACGCGGGGCTCGAACCCATGAACCTAAGATCACGACCTGAGCCGAAGTCGGATGCTCAACCAACTGAGCCACCCAGGCGCCCCTAGATTTGTCCTTAATTGGCCCTCAAATTGAAATTTCCTCCTTATTTACATTCTAAGCTCCAACAATTCTTGCAATAATTATTCTCTTTATATTTTTTCTATCCAATATTTTCTCTATCCAAATAATTGTACTCTTCCTAAGAAATTTTTCTCGCATTCCCACTAGTTAGGTTTAGTGCTTTCTACAAAACCTCTCTCAGCATTGGAAAAACCTCCTAAAAAGTTCCCCACTCCAACCTCAGAATCAGCACCTACGCCTGTCCCCTCACCCAGAGGTTCCTCTCCTCTCTCTCATCTTCCCTTTGACTCACACAAATTGGCATGTTAGCACATTTTTAAAAATTGACCTAGTAACTGGATATTGAGGTTGATTCCTTTTAAAATCTTTTAAGTATTTAAATTCACTTTCACATGTTCGCAGAGTTATGCCCCTAAACTCTACAGCTACATTCAAGCCTGGTTCTGCAATCATCTTTGGAGAGAAAGGAGCTCTCGTTACAGTCGTCACTTCCATAGGTTTTCCCCCAAGACATCCTCCCCGCTTACATAAAAGAGGCAGACGTGCTGTTCTTTTGAACTATCAGAACTCTATTACTTCCAGATTAATCACTTGCATTAAAGCCTTTAAATAAATAAGTAAAAATTATTTCTGCATCCACAACAGTCCACCATATTATAAATATGACCATTTTATTAAAGCTGTCAAGTACTACATTCAAAGAAAAGCCTGCTAGAACACTGCAGAACCACCATTTTGGAAATCACTGTTTCAATTGAGCAAACATTCCTTTTGCAAAATTGTTGTTTACATGCACACCAAACTGTATTCTCTCTGTTCACTAGAGTGATACATTTCTACCATAAGACAAACCTTTGGCTGTCCATGACACCCTCCATGTAGCTTATTTACTGCACTCCTTCTACTTAAGTTAAAAAGAATATTGGATACCTGCTACATACAAGGCAGTTAGCATGTGGTATTGTTTAGTTATCATTTTCATAGCTGTGTCCTATTTGTTTTCAAACAAGATACATATACTTTAGTTTAATGAAAAAGGCCTCTTTACATTCTTGGTAGTGTGTGATAAAGTACATAAAACAATGCCCTCTTGCTGAAACTGGTATTATTTTCGTGATTCTCTTTGCAAAAGCAACATCCTTTTTTTCTTTCTTATTGAACATCAAAGCACTTATCAAAGGCTCTGAAGTGTGACCAAATCTCAATTTTCCCAAAGAGAAGCTATACTTTTCCTGAGGGGAAATAAAAGTACCTCTAACAAAGACCATGTATATGTGGTACTATCTTCTCTGTTCCATTAGTATTTTAAATCTCTCTATGCATCATTCTTGTTTTTACAATTTTCCTAATATATTAAATTCCCAGTTAGTATAAAACAGATCACAGGTTTCTCTCTTACAGGCACATTTTAAAACATTCTTTTCAAGGCAGTCTTGATTCATACACTGTTTCTAAATTTTATTTTTATTAATAAAGAAACTGAATTTTATCTTTTGTGAAAATAAAATAAATATACACATGTTTGCTTCTAGGTAGACCATATGAATACCAGTAATATTTTAAAAAATCTATTATATCATACTTTATAAAAGTTGCTTTGCAACATTTAACAACTATTTGGAGGTGACTGAATAAGAAAGCAAAACACAAACTTTGAGGGAAAGAGAATATAACTCAACCATGAGTATACTTAACTTGAGGTATTATTTTTTAAAATATCAACTACAATTAGTAAAACCTAAAAAGCAACATTTGTGTTATGAAAACCTAACACGATTTCAGTTGGCATGGCTCTGTTAATTCTTCTCTTATAATGCTAAAAACAAAGAAAAGAAAGTCACAAGATTTCTGAATAATCTAATTAGTAATATAAGTAAGTGATAACTGATAAGTTTAGACGGATGGATAGATCCATAAACATATTTTTATAGGAAACACAAGTCTGTGAATCAGAGAATTTCTCACATAGCATCTCAGCACTGATTCCACATGGGATGGTAGGAAAAGAGCCTGATGTTACCCTGTGTGTTCACACAGTGGTGTTGAACCACAGGAGAATTACGAAACTCAGAACTTTCAATTTGACGGCTGGCACACTGGCCCTTCCTACCACCAGACAGAGACCATTACTCTGGAATGCAAAGGAATCTTCTCTGGGGAGTGGAGGAGAAGCTCTCTACTTTCACCGTGCTGGACTGTAAATAAATGGCTCTGAGAAACACAAGTTTGTAAATCTCTCTGGAGCAACACACAATCTAGCTTTTAGGGCATATTTGCTATTCGATCATTCTTCAATCAAGTTTTGCCAGCTTTTTATTCAGAAAGCCAAAACTGTGCAGTAACATGGAATATTCATGTCAAATTGTCTCTCAACGATATCAATAAGAAAATTAGTGTCTCTTTAAAATACTGTGTAGTTGGATACATTATCAGTTTTATCTGGAAATAGGTATAAGTTCAATAACCTGGTTTATTAAACCTCCACTGAAAATATTATGTTTTATACTTATATTTGTAAACATATAGAAGATGAATATATATATTAATAGTCAAATTACTTGAACATAAAATTTACCTGCCATTCTGTATTTTTTGAGTTCTCTGTGTGCAATAAAAACTAAACACTGTAAGTGGAAAAACTGGACACTGTATTTGAATTGCTCCTTTAAAGTTACTCTGCAAATTAGCGATGGAATAGAACTGGAACACGGGATTTTTTGAGGCCCCTGGGTGTTGTATCAATGAGGCCAATGGAACCCTTAGCTACAGTCTGTTCCAAGCAAATGGTACAAAATTCAGGCTTTACTCACTTAACTGCCTACATTTATCTCCTACAGAGAAGACAGTATTACAACTGTTTCAACTGCTTAAGCCCTGTTTTAGCATAATTTGGAAGCCTGCACTGTACTTGATAACTTTATAATACTTTGAACAGCATGTATAATATGCTTAATTTTAATAATGTAAGATGTGAGAATTGAAGAAATCTAACAGTTAAAGCATTGTTGAAAAACTAAAAATGTAAGAACACATTTTATTATTTCAGGGTAAAAATAAATTTTCCCATTTGCAAGTCATTTTTCCCTCCTCTGAACTGCAGCTTTTATCAGTGTGTTTCATGGCCCCTCTCATGTATTTTATTTTGTTATTTTTACTAGGCTCTAAGTTATTTGGTGATATGTTTGTATACTTCAAAGCTTCTAACAAATAACCTGTTGTAGGTGGCTCTCAAAAGTTGCTGAATTAATGAGTTTTATTTTTATTTTACCATCTTTTGTTTTCTGATTGACAATTGGTGATCTAGGTGAAGCTGTCTTTTAGTGGAAAGTATTTCATAACAACAATAATAACGCCACAAAACAGAGGTGGCTGTAATCACTCTAATTCAATAATAAGTAGCTACATAATATGAGACATGGTAAACATATCAAATAATTGTGGTGATACTATAAGCGGTCACCTAATAATATATCGCGTTCTATAACTAAGAATAAAAAACAGTTCATGTGGTACTTTGATAAACCATGAGACAGAATGTTCAAATTAAACAGCTGTTGTTTTAAAATAAAGGTAACAAAAAAGATGACCATTATTTCTCTTTTGTTTTCTGTTATCAGCATCAACATATTGTTTTCTTTCTACTTTACTTTCTTTCATTTTTAGCATCAACATATTGTTTTCTTCAGGGTAGCAATGATTCTAAAAGGCATTCAATGTGTACACAGCATCACAATGCTTTTAATTTACTTAACTATTTGTAATATGCTGTTATTTGTATTACCTTTTAAGAAATCTCAGTCTAAACATGAAACAAATGAGAGAATAACTGAATTCTTTAATTTGGAAAATTCAACCATGGATAAGCTTGTTATTCTTCCCACAATGATTTCAGGTTAAAACTAGAAAATTTCATTTAAATAGTTGAGATAAATTACTAAATGGTGCACCCCAAAAGGTTACTTGGAAGTAAAGACAATTTACTGTTAAACACTCAACATCTTCTGAAAGGATAACATACTTGTTTCTTACTCAGAAATACTTCATGTGTATGTTTAGGAATTTTTTGCATTATGGGCCAGCAGTTCTCAAAGTATGATCCCAATAGTTTTTGAACATTTCTTCAAAGCCAAAAATATTTTCATATAATACAAAGATGTATANAACGATGGAGCGAAAACAGTGGTGGGTAAAAGTGTTGTACCTTCACACAGATCAGGGCCAGGTACTAACTCTACTGGTGGGTGTGCATTCTTTACTACCAAGCAATCTCAGTTTAAAAAGAAAAAAAAAAAGAATGTCTTTGATGAAACATTGAACATTAAAAATTTTATTATAACCTGACCCTTGAGCACATATCTCTTCTTATGCAATCAATGCTTACACAAAGGAATTCAGCTACATACAAGTGTGATAGTTGTTTTGAGGAAAGACACCTAAGCCAGTTGCAAGTGCAAAACTAGCCACTTTTTCCATAGAACCCCGGTTATTTTTCTTGAAAGTTCTACTCACAACCACAAAAGTTATTAGCATTTGTGTATTTAGTAGGCATTTTCTCAAAAATTGGAAAGGATATTTCTTCAAGGGATGCAATTAACATTTTATTCATTCATTCAACAACTAGTTACTCAGTGCTTATAATTCCAGGGTGTCAGAAGATTTTGTATTCTTTATTTATTTATTTATTTTTTTGGTAATAAGGTTATTGTTAATTTTGTTGACATTTAAAGTAACACTATAGAATATTTTGCATACCCAAATGGCTAATTTCTTCTGAATATTTTCTTGTCATGATTATTTTACTTGTTTTTTAAAAAAATAATGTTTATTTATTTTTGAGAGAGAGAGACAGAGCACAAGGAGGGGAGGGGCAGAGAGAGAGAAAGAGAGGGAGACATAAGATTTGAAGCAGGCTCCAGGCTCTGAGCTTTCAGCACAAAGCCCAACATGGGGATTGAACCCACGAACTGGGAGATCATGATCTGACTCAAAGTGAGAAGCTTAACTGACTGAGCCACTCAAGTGTCCTAAGTTTCAGGATAACATTAATTGAAGGATTACTATGGGGTAGTCACTACTCTAAGCATTTTGTATATGTGGTCCCATTTAATTTCCACAATTCTGACTTTGATGGCATTATGATTCTTAAGTAAAGATAAAAGAAAAGAGACATANGTTTCAGTCTGTGACTCCCTTTCTCTCTGACCCTCCCCTGCTCACGCTGTCTCTCTCTCTCTCTCTCTCCTACAAATAAATAAAACATTAAAAAAAAAAGAGAGACATAGAGGTGTTAATTAATTTATTCACACCAAAGAGCATTAACTGGTCGAGTTGGGATTCTTATCCCTGTAATAGTCCTGACCCTACTGCCACATCCTTGACTAATTTATCCCAGTTATAAATAAATTTATATAATTTATGTTCTGCTTAAATTCTAACCTGTAATTTCTTTGCTAGCTTCAAAATGCATCTATTTATAGTAGAGAGGTATCCCTTCTTTCTGAGGGTGGGGAGCTTTGAGTCCATGTGTGTCTTCTTTATTGCGTATGAAGATACTAGTATATTGATGAAAAGCATGGACTTTGAAAGCAGACCTGAATTTGAGTACTGACCTCATCATTTATTAGCTCTGAAATTTTCTGCAACTTTCTTAAACTTTGACATCAGTTTCTCTATCTGTAAAATAAGGACAATAGTTGCAAGGACTTCAAAGTGTTAGGATTAAGATTATTTATGTAAACCTATTAATAATTAATGGCACACAATAAGACACTCAATAAACATTAGTTATACTTGTTCATATTTATACATGTATCCCTATGCCTTCAATATCTGGAACTCTTAGAGAAGGTGCAATACAGAGTCATGAAAAGAAATAACTTGGAAGTAATTCAATAACTTGAAAATAGTCACTACAGGAGAAGACTAAGAAAGCTGGCATTTAGGGATACCTGGATGGCTCAGTCAGGCTAAGCATTTAACTCTTGGTTTCCACTAAACATGATCTCATGGTTTCATGGCTTCCAGCCCTATGTCTGTCTCTGCACTTAATAGCGTGGATATTACTTGGGATTCTCTCTTTCTCCCTCTCTCTTCCCCTCTCCCCACTTGTGGTGTCTCTGTCTCTCTCTTAAAAAACAAAAACAAAAACAAAAGGAGGCATTTAATTCCCATATTGGAGAAAGACAACTAAAAGGAGATCATCTGTAAACTAAGACAATTATTTTAGTTTCAAACAGTAGCAGAAAGTACTCACACACTCATTAAATTGAATTGATGTCGTGAAGCCTAAGATACCCGCTATAAGTCTTCTGAGGCTGATGCCCAACCTATTATCTCCCCCTGTCTCTCCCCCTACCTGCCCCTCGTAGGCCTTACCTGTTTAGCATACTCAGATGTAGATACTGCGAATATCTGCAGCTCTGTGCCAGGACCTTAACTGCCTACAGGGCAGGCCACTAGTGCCTGAGAATTAAAGTTCCTGGGAAGAGCCCACAACAGACTGATAGTTATCAGGAGGCATAACTGAGGTGACTGCTCAGCAGGATTAAGTTCCAGTTACTTACAGTGGTCACCCGCTTGGTAACAAATTCCTTATTCGGTGTCTTTCTTTCTCTATGTTACTTCTGCATTTCTGTCAGTGTTTTCTGGGATCACCTCTCTGATAAATTAGTTGAATTTGAATCTTTGTCTCAAGATCAGAAACACAAAGACTACCTATATTTTTCATCACTGTATTATTCAGACTTGAATATAGTTCCTGGGACATAATACATACACAACAGATATTGGTGGAATTAACTGATTAGTTCTCAAAAGAAAGGGCTACTTGAAGTCATCATAGTCATTTTAGTATACCCAGATCCTGGCAGAAAGCCTGGCAAAAAGTATGCACCCAATTAAGGGAATAAATGAGAGCATAAACTTGCCAGTATTGTTTAAAGAAAAAACCACTCTGACTACTAATAATGAATATATTACTACTGACAAGGACAGTGAGAACTGAATAAAACTTAAATCTAATACGTAATAAAAGTTATTAAAAACAAAGTTATTTAGCTATTTAATAACCATATTTATATTCATTGACCAGGCTAGCATTAAATTAAGGTAGAAACCTTTGCTATAGAATCTTGTGAATTACATTTCAAAAATGTACACAGATATTTCAACTTATTTGCAAACTCCACTTACAAGTCTATAGCCTACAATGACCAAATGGGATAATAAAAGGAGGGGGAAAAGGCATTAATTGATTAATTGATTGGACAAATATTTATTAAATGTCTAGTAGGTGTCAGTCATGTCCCTACACCCATGGTTTTATAGTTTTTGCCTGAAATTTACAGTAGGAAATACATTTTACATCAAGACCCATACACACATGTATAATGTATGAATACATAGATATGCTCAAAACTAAAAAAAAAATACTACAGCATACAATATGTATGTTTACTACATTTTATTTGCTCTGAAAAAGTTTCTTTTAGTCTGCCCTATTTCTTTTAAAAAAAAAAAAACTTTACAAATCCCATTAATCTGATTTTACTACTTACTAATGGGTTCCAGCTGACATTTGGAAAAAAACCCCACTAGATATCAAAATTAAAATGATGAGTCAAAACAGGCACCATACTTCTTTGAAGGATATTAAATAAACACAAATCAGGTAATTTTAAAAACCGGTGTGATTGATGCAGAGGTACATGGAATGAAGAAGGGTTTGGGCCAGGATGATCTAAACTAGTATGGGGGCAGAAGGTCAGGGGTGATAAGGAAAGGTCTCCTCAAGAACTGGTAATTAAGTGGAGATTTAAAGAAGGGTTGAAGTACAATCTGAGGATGAGTTAGTTAGACCATCAAAGGTCTTTGTGAAAGGCTAGATATGAAGAATGAGGAAGAAGGATATATCAAGGCACCTGCTAGATAATTGCCCAACTGTATAGGTGATAGTGGTAGCTGCTGAAAATAGAAGACTAAAGAAGACCTGATCTGTAAAGATAGGGTGGGAGATCACACATTTGTTATTAAACATGCTGCTTCTGAAGTTATCTAAGAGCCAAAGGCACAGAGGCACTTACATGTGGAGATCTAGATTTCAGAGGCAAAATCTAGGACTTAAATGGCAATTTATGAATCATCTAGGTATGGACCAGTTCAGAAAAGAGCCGAAAACATTAACAGAACCGGACAATATTATATTCATTCACTTATTTACACTTTGTATGATTTCATGAGGGATTTTTTTTAATATTTATTTTTCAGAGAGAGAGAGACAGAGCATGAGCAGGGGAGGAACAGAGAGAGAGAGGGAGACACAGATTTCAAAGCAGGCTCCAGGCTCTGAGCTGTCAACACAGGGCCCGATGTGGGGCTCGAACCCATGAAGAATGAGATCACGACCTGAGCCGAAGTCGGGCCCTCAACTGACTGAGCCATCCAGGCGGCCTTCATGAGGGAATTTTAATAGGCTTTCAGATAAATTGTGTGCCGAAAACTGGTGAAATGAAGTAGAATGATACTCATAAAAAGTTTGAGAAGACTAGTTGTGCTATGAAACCAGTGTGAAAAAGATAGATGCCCATGATGATGATGGTGATGATTGACAGTGATGAAAGTATAAACCAATACCAAATGTCTGGCACAACATTAGGCTCTTTTTGTGAATTATCCTAATTTAAAAAAAAATTATATGAGGTAGATAAGAAATCTAAGAAATAGACACAAAAATAATTAGCCCAAGGTCACAAATCTGATAAAGCATGTACATGGATACTTAAAATGAGCAAGTCTATCTCATTTTAGAGACCAAATTCTTCCTTCACCACTTTATTATACTGTTCCCAAGTATAACATCAAACAGCCAAATGCCGTCAGGCATGATCTTTGAACATATGTTTTCTTCCAGAGAAGTAATCTTTTTTTAAGTTGCTGTACCATATCAATTGTATAAGTAATTGCCTTTTCAGTTTTTTCACCTGTAAAGGCATATTTTCCTAATATATGCACAGCAGTTAAAATCTGTTACTTTACAAATGCCTTTAAGAGATAATAATAAAATTAGCATTGAAGATCTTATTTATAATTTTGCAGTTCATTGACTAATTCATTCAAAAGCATTTATTGTGTACCTACCTGTGTATCAGGTGCTGCTCTTGTGTGCTATATACCAGACAGTCTCATGCATAATAGATATGATAATTCAGAATCAATTAGTTTCCTAGACCTTGTTGTGAATTAGGAAAAAAAAAAAAAAAAGTAAGAGATTCTTCTCATAACAGCTCCCCTTTCCTCCAGATATCTTTTATACTACATGCCACAGGTAAAACAGGGCACAAACCTTTTGGAAAGAAACATTTTGGAAAAACTAGCACATGAGACTTTAAATGGCAAATCTAATATACCTATTAAGAATGTAAAAGTAATGTAATTCAAAGTTCTGGAAAACAATATAGAAGGAATCACATTCAGATATAAGAAATCTGACTTGCAGGCCAAACATATTCAATGCTTTCAAAATGTATTGGCTGCAAATTTCCATAACAAAGACCTATCCTTTTAAGGCAAAAGTAAAAAATAAATTAAAAAGGACTGTAGAATGTTGTTTAGACTCATGAAAGCTATGCCTTCTCTATCTATTAAGCTTTTGCTCAAGCCACAACAAATAATAATATTAACCTGCCATAGGAGTTTTCCTTAATTATTGTAAGAGAAATAAATGGGGGCGCCTGGGTGGCTTAGTCGGTTAAGCGACCGACTTTTGCTTAGGTCATGATATCGCGGTCCTGGGTTCGAGCCCCGTGTCGGGCTCTGTGCTGACTGCCAGCTCAGAGCCTGGAGCCTGTTTCAGAGTCTGTGACTCCCTCTCTCTCTGACCGTCCCCTGCTCACTCTCTCTCTCTCTCTCCTAGAAATAAATAAAAACATTAAAATAAGAGGAATGAATGGATATGCATGGCTAGAGAGTGAAATACATAGTGTTGGAGTCATGTAGGTCTGTTTGAAGGATGTGTATGTGAGGAAAAGAAGTCCTGTGGGTGTTTCCAGTGGATGGAATTTCCATCCTTTCCTCAGCCATTGCCCATTTCTTTGTTCCTCTTTACAGAAACATTCTGACCTAAGTCACTGTGCTGGGTTGACTCCAAAAAGGCTTTGCCTCTGTAGTAGGCTGAATAATAGCCGTCCAAAATATGAGGTGGAAGCTGTAGAATGTTGCCTTATATAGAAAAAGGGTCTTTGCAGCTGGGATTAAATCAATGATTTTGAGGTGGGGCATTATACTGGATTATCTTATCGAGGAGGGAGACCATTAAATCCAACCACATTTCCTTATCAGCATGAGGCAAAGGGAGATTTAATACACAGAGAAGAGGAGGCAAAGCAAAGATGGAAGCAGAGATTGCAGTGGGGCCCCACAAGCAAATGCGCCTCCTGACAGCCTGTCCTGCTGAATTCAGACTTGCCAAGCCATCCCCATAACTGTATAAGCCAATTCCTTGACATAAGTATCATGACATATATTTCCTGCTGGTTCAACTCTGACTGATACACTTGGCTTCAAAGACACCCCTCTTGCTTTCAGTCTTATTTCACCAGCTGCTTCTTTCCATTATCCTTTTTCTCTTTCCTCCCCCTATTTCTCTTATTGCCTCCCTAAGCCCAGAGCTCAGTATTTGGATTCCTTTTCTCTATTTTACTCACTCAGTGAATGAGTGATACCCTCTATGTGATGATCCCTTGCATTTACTCTTAATCTACAGCCTGGACCTCTTCCCTAAACTCTAATCTTAAACACATAGTCACTTACATCACCTCAGGTGTCTAACAGGCACTTGGACATAACACATCTCACTCTGAATTTCTCATCTTTCCACAAAACTTGCTTCTCTTGTCTTTCTTCCTCAGTAAATAGCATCAATCTTTCTTGTTGCTCAGGCCAGAGACTTGCAATTGAACATAACTTCTCCTTTTCTTTCATTCTCCTGCCCAATATATTAACAAAGTAGAATCTATCTTTGAAATGTATCCCAAATGGGACCACTTTTTCTTGCCTTGCTCCAAAATGCCACAATCTTTTACTTATATTATTGCACTAAGCTCTTCAGTAGTCTCTTTCCTTCTGTTCTTGGACTTTCTCTCTCAATCTTTCCCTCTCCCTCTCTCTCTCATCCATAGCCTAGCTAGCAATCTAAGCTATTCTAAAATATGAATCAGATCACATCACTCCTCTGTTTCAAACCCTCTGGTAGCTTCCTGATTCAGAGTAATAGCCTATTGTTTTTATTTTATTTTTTTGAGAGAGAGAGAGCGAGAGCACACATAAGTGGGAGAGGGGCAGAGAGAGAGAGGGGGAGACAGAATCTGAAGCAGGTTCCAAGCTCTGAGCTGTCAGCACAGAGCCTGATGTGGGGCTCAAAGTCATTAATGGTGAGATCATGGCTGAGCTGAAGTGGGACACTTAACCGACAGAGCCACCAAGGCCCCTCAAACTTAAGTTCTTTTAATGGTTTATTAGTCTTAGTATGAATCACCTCAACCTCTGACCTCAACTCCTATAACTATTTTTTCTTTCCCTTAGATCCATGCACACTAAGTCTGTTTCTTGACTTTGAACAAACAAGGAAAGCCTTTGCTTAAAGGAATCTGAATTTGTTGACTCCCATGCTCTGTTTCCCATAGTCATATGTCCACACAGCTTGCTCTGTTAGTTTCAGCTCAGTCATTTACCCAAATATCACTTTATCAGTGATGCCACTAGTCAAAATTAAAACTCTTTCCTTTCATGTACATTCCATCCCTTGCCAATGGTTTATTTCACTATTTTTTTTTTTTCTTAAGCTTCTGTTTCCTAATACTAGAATATTAGTAAGCTCCTAAGGTCAATCTTCTTTGTTTTGTTCTCTGCCATATCCTTTGGGATCTAATACAGTGCCTGGAGCATAGTAGGTATTCAGTAAATACTGCACAAGTAAATGAATGGATACATGTGGATATCTTAATGACTGGATAAATCCATAAACCAGTGTGAACACATATAATAACATTTAACAAATGCATGTGAACTATACTGGGACTTAAATTAAATTAAAAAAAAAATAAATTTAAAAAGAATAGTCCAAAAAAAAAAAGAAAAAGAAAAAGAACAGGACAGCCATAAAATCTCTACCAGGCTCAGCCTTTTGTGTCTTATTTTTGTAATGTTGCTTATTAGATTGGTTGACCCATGAATTATTTCAGAGACAATCATTTTATGTGCTGTTTTCTGTAATAAGTGTATCACTATGTAATTATTACCTATTAGATCTTTTTTTAATCTGCTTGATGTCAGAGACTCAAAGATGGTACAAGATAAAAGAAGAGAGGACCCAGAGCTTAGAGCAATGATATCATAATTGGTTTTAGTTAGACATTCAAGACAAAGGACATGGGCTACCCTAGAAGTCTCAGAATTCACTTAATTCAATGTATCTTATTCTAGTTACTTACTCGTATAGAATGTGCCTGAATTAGACATGGCAGTATATAGCTGTGGGAAAGTAGGATATAGAAGCACTGCCTATAACCAGATAAATGCTCCTTGTTTCATTTGGTAGGAAATGCCAGTACAGCAGTGACTTAGTGACTCCAATGTTAATTGAATGAGTATTTTACCACAACATTTTCTGACTTGGAGCCACAGTAAAGTAACTGTATTAAAGGAACATGTCCTGTGCATGAGGAGGATGGCTGGTTAAAAGCACTCTAAAGGCTTTCGCTGATTATACTCAGGGGTGCAGAAACACTGATTTTCCTCACATGGATGACTAGTTTGACACCTTGTTGCTTAAAAATTGCTTATGTTTAAAGTACACTCCACAGCTAAAGGGCCATGCAGATGCCACATTATTGAATAGCATATGGACAACTCCAGGGCTGTTAAAAATGATCACACCAACCGTCTGTTTTTACTGGTGCTTACTGTATTTAGACAGTTCTAAGACAGAAGATTACGCCTTACAATGTAGCTCAGGGGACCTATATTGAGAAGGAAAAGGAAGCAGGGAAGGCACTTGTGAACTTGCAAAAGAAACTATGTTTCAGTAATGACCTCTTTCTTAACCATGCGGCAGTTTTGAATCTCAGAGAGGACAAAAATCTTTTAAGATAAAAACTATTATTTGAACAATTTGCAACTAAATTTAGAGCCTCTACTGAGCTAAATTTGGTGGCAAGGATGGAGTGACTAACATTTTCTGTTTGGATGTTTAAACTCCCTTAGCCACTGACACAAATTTATCTTGAGTTTGTCTCCAACTTTGGTGTAACCTCAGAGTTCTACTTGGGAAAGAAGGGTCTGAACAATTGCTGATCTTTTCAGTAACAACAGTGATGGTGTATTCTCAGTGACCCATTGTGTCTTAGGTCTATTAATACCCCACATCTTCTTTCATTAACGCACCTTTAATCCCCCCCGCCCCTCCCAGCTTTTGAATCGTCCACAGTGTCAAGCACCATGCTAAGCATACAAGATATCCTCATCAGTGCTTGGTGAGGAAAACAAAACCAGGCATAGGGTGCAAGATGCAAGGCTAAGTGCTGCAGGGATGATAATTCCCTGTCCCTTATGTTTGTATCTCAAAGATATGGGGGCAAGGACTATAGCTGTTTCTCTAGAAATATACACTACATGAAAAAAAAATACGGACAAATTGTGAAAAAAAAAATGTATTCTTAGGGACGTCTGGGTGGCTCAGACTTCGGCTCAGGTCATGATCTCATGGTTCATGAGTTTGAGCCCCGCATGGGGTCTGCTGCAGTCAGCATGCAGGGACGGCTTCAGATCCTCTGTGTCCCTCCCGTACTCACAGTCTCTCAAAAATAGGTAAACATTTTTTTAAAAAAGGAATTCTTAGTTTCCTCCAAGTATGTAAAATTAAAAGTTGTTAATTACTAAAGCAAATAAGTTTATGGATATCACCTGGTGGAAGGCTCTACCAGCATCATGTCAGATGGTGCTCCAATTCAACCATTCTATAAAGGCTAATCAAAATTTTCAAAGCTCACTTTGATTAAGGAAAGAATGGGCAAAGTCTATGCATTTGTCACACTAACAAAAGAAGCATAATCTTTGGAAGAAGTTACAGGAGCAAATAATAGACATCGATGTTTTATATCCTTTTCAGTCTTAATATCTCTAAATCAATCTGAAAATTCAAATGATTTTTATTAGTGTTGAAAAGCCTAACAGATGTTTGTCTTCAGTACCACACGATTACATGCTTGCTGTTTAGGTCAACTTTACAATCTAGTTTTTGAAATGATAACAAAATTGATCTTTCATTTAGTGTCTAGTTAGGGTAAGCCAGACACAGTCAGGACCATTTAAGAAAGTCTTATTATTTTCCTCATTTTATAGATTAGAGGGTATGAAGTTAAATAATTTGCCCAAATGAATGCACTTACCACATGACAAAGCCAAAACTGTAACCATGGCCCTTTGACTTTAAAGCCTGTACCTTTTCTTTAAGTTTAAGCATTTATTTGGGGGCAGGGCAAGGAGCGAGGGGGGGAAGAGAATCCCAAGCAAGCTCTGTACCGTCAGGGCTCGACATGGGGCTCCAACCCATGAAATGTGAGATCATGATCTGAGCATAAATCAAGAGTCAGATGCTAAACTGACTGAGTCCAGGTGTCCCTAAAACCCGTACCCCCAACCACTGGCCTGATGCTTTTTGACACCACCACTCCCCATAAAATGGGGAATGAGAAAAAGGAAACAGTCCACTGGCTTAGAGCTTTTAGCTGCATATAAATAAAGTAATTAAAAAGTAGCTAGTGTATTCTTGATTTCTTTCATGGTAAATTGTGAATGAAGACTCTTAGTTTGTGTTCAGAGTACATGGAATTGCAAAAAGGATAATCAGCTTACTATTTGAAAATGTTACCATGAGCAAAAATGACTGTAAGGTAGCATAACATCAGTTTGGTTGACTACTCATCTTGGTTGAGTTTCTCTAAAATAATAATGTAACCCACTTTCATCAATACTATAGCATTATCCATATGTGGGCATGTGCTTATTTTGAAGGCACCATAAAAAATCACGCCTATAAGAATACCAAAAATGCCAAATGTGCCAGAGTTCCTGATGTCTTCTGAGGCTTGGAGCTGCTATTTGTTGCAGCTGAACATCACTAATCTCTCCAGGACACTGCAGTGTAGTAGACAAACCTGAAATCATGGCTGGGGAGAACAGACATGATTACTAAAGCAAAGGCAATTTTTAGCCTGGAGTCTCTTAAGTACGGACACTTAGTATTAGAACACAGAACTCGATTTGAACATTAGTAAGGGCATCTGAATCAGAACTTTAGTTTCCCTGGACCACATGCATTTCTCATCCTCATAACCTATCCACCCCCTCCTCACTGGTCATTGCAGCCAGCAAAATGATATTGGGAGGCCAAGCTTTTGCTAACGGAGAGGCGGCAGACTGTTGCAGTTAGGTGCATTGACTCTAGAAGGTCACTGTTTTGTTCATATCCCTCCCCTGCTGTTCGCTCTGCCGTTGGGCAAGTTATTTTACCTCTCAGTGCTTCCCTTTATACATGTGACAGCTCCATACTGTGTTATAAAAATTAAGTCTTTGTCTACAAAACACTTGAAACTACTTCATATGTAGCTGCCTTATAGGAATGCTGTTATTATATATTATTATTACTATTACTTCTCAGATATGAAAAGGATACTATTTAAGGCAATTTTTAAAAACTATTTCATCCCTTTAGTGGGTCATGAAACTAGTTTAGCTGCTCTTGATTTACATAAAAAATGAAATACAATCATATACAATAGAGAAAATGACATCAGGATTCAATGTCCATAGGATAGGTAAATATTAGTTTATGGGACAAATATATATATGTGTTGTCAGATGTATCAGAAATATATTGATTAATGACAATCTGGCCGAAAACACAAATAAAAACAAATCTGGCTTAGTATTATCATACAGGAAGTATGGCAGTCTTATATCTGTGTGAAAGGAAATTTTAAATTTTTGCTGCAGTTCTAACTTCAAGCATTTAATTCATTCATAAATTTAGCACTTAGGCAACATTTTCTATGGTACAGGCACGACACTATGGTCTGGAGGAGCAATAACAAGAAAATTTGACTTGACTCTTGTCCCAGGGGACCTTACAGCTTAATGGGAAAGCTCTCTTTGTTAAATAAGTTATACACTAACCACCAGTTATGAAATATATTATTCTAATTTCTTGTAAATATACACTTACATAATCAGCAAAAATAAACTCATGGAAAATTATAAAGTAAAAGAAAATAATCTCACCAAAAATTAGGAGTAAAAGGCAACACTTAAAAATGCATACAAAGCTGAGTACTCCCTACACTGCTCTATAATTAACTGATGGAACAGAGAAAAAGTGCAAGTGTGGTTTGGGATACTTGTTTCTAATTAAATTTCTATTATAAGTTATTATTTATACCATTTAATTTTCATCAAATTGTCTCTACTGCACTGCCTCATAATAACTTACATAGCATACTTAGTAATTCTTTAGTGAAATCAATTAGTATCTCTTAAAATTGGTATATAAATTTAATGTAATTTCAATTAAAATCACCATAGTGTTTTAGTGGGAATTGGAGAGAACAATCTTGAACTATACATAGAAAAATATATGTCCAACTATGACTAAAAGAATTATAAAAAAAGAATAATATTCATTTTGCCTTATCAAAACATCCTACAGATATATTGCACTCAAAACCACTTGGTGTTGGTAAAAGGAAAGAAAAAGATCAAACTTAGAAGTAGGAAGTTTTTTTCGGTGACTATAAGAAGTCAATATTTGACAAAGACACTAGTAATTCATTTCAATGGATACTTATATTTACTTATTTAATAAATTGATTAAACACTTGTAAGAAAATTAAAATGAAACCCTTATTTTTCCACAGATAAAACAAAATTATAGGAACACCTGGGTGGCTCAGATGGTTAAGCACCCGACTTCAGCTCAGGTCATGATTTCACAGTTTGTGGGCTGTTCTGATAGCTCAGAGCCTAAAGCCTGTTTTGGATTCTGTGCCTTCCTCTCGACCCCTCACCAGCTCGTGCTCTGTCTCTCTCACACAAAAATAAATAAACATTTAAAAAATAAATATAAATAAAATTATAGGTAAGTAAAGTCTTAAATATAACAGAAAGTATCTCTCAGGAAAACTTAGGAGATGCACAAACTGTGGTTTGGGAAATACTGTCAAAATAACATGGGAACTCAAAGTTATAAGATAAAATATAGAGATTATTTATCTATATAAAGATTTTCAAAAACTTTTTATTTTTTTAAAATTCGATAGAAAAACAATAGGTCTGGAAAAATTATTTGTAATTCAGACAACACACAGGGAATAACTTTCTGTACATAGAAGATCCTTTCAAATTGGTAAGAAAAAGATAAGCCAATGGACAAAGTATAATAATAGACAATCCACAAAAAAACAAATGAAATGGTTGAAAATATATGAAAAGTTTCTCCAGTTCAGGAGTAGGAAAAACAAATTAGATTAAAATCTCTTTATGCCATTAATTAGACACATTTATATGACCTATAGTATTTTTGCTGGAGGGTTTATAGGAATAAAAGGCACTATTATTACATATTTTTAGTGAAGATGTAAAGTGTTACAACATTTTAGGAATGTGATCTAAAATTAAAAGTATGCATACATCTGACCAAGAAATTCCATTTTCGGGAATCTATTTCAACTTATTCTAATATTAAAGGTGAATGATATTTACTGCAGCATTTTTTGAAGTAAGCAAGAATTGTAGACAAAATCATCACCTATCCAGAGTGAAATGAATGAATCAATTGTGATAAAAACTATTTCTATGAGTATATTATACAGTCATTTCAAAGAGTAAGTTAAAGCCAGCCTTGATGATTTAAGAGTCTTCAAAGAGATTTTCATGAGGTAATCTGGGTGAGAAAAGATACCAAAAAATGTGTATAGTAATATCCCCTTCTTAGTAAAATAAAAAAAAAAATGTGTGGATGTATGTATAGGCATGTATTTGCATATACATAAAAATAAGTGTATATATGTAGTATATGCACATGATTATATGAGTATAAAGAAAAATATGAAATTAATAACACTAGGCTTTTAATATATTCAGTAGGGAGGCAAAAATAAAATGTGGGATTTTGATGGGATTGAAGAAAGAGAAAAAAACAAAAAAAAATCTCCAGATAAAAACAGATAATTTGATCTCATTTATATACATTTGTATGTTTGTGTGAGAGAGATAGAAAAAAGAATATAAAAATGCATGCATAGATCCTGCTGTTACTAAAATGTTGACTATAAGGGCAAAACCAATAATACAAAAAAGGAGAATGAAAGGTAAATCAGTTGATGTTGACATCTGTCACTAAAGATTAAGTATGAATATATTTGTAAGTGAAGACTAATTTCTTTCTGGCCCCTAGATATCATAGTAACTATTTTCCTAATTTCATCACAGAGATCTTTGTTACTGAACTGAAATTATAATATCATTTTTCTTGAGGATTCTTCTTTCTCAACCACCTTTAGAGAGATAAGCACTTCTCCCTACCCCATACATTCATAAACATACACTCACAGCTGTCACACGCCATACAAATGTTCTTGTGGAACCAAACTAGTGTCAGTCCATTAGTAACACTGAAAACCTTTAACATGAAATTTATTGTTAATATACTACAACGACATTGCCATTTTTATGTACTATTGGGCAGTTTTTGTCAGATTTAAAATCTTTGAGTGAGTCAATGGCTTTCATAATATGTTCCTTATGAAGACAAAAACATTTCTCTCTGTGCCAAGAAAAACTGTATCCCTAAGCACTTTAATATACATCAGAAACCACATAACTGATCTAGACTAGATATCTTGACTGCTGGAAGAGTCTAGTTACTCTAGCTTCACATATTTTTATTATTTATCATTAGTTGTTTGAACATAGAAATATTTTTTAAGCCACCTTAAATATTTCAGGTAGGTTGTATATCCATATTACAAATAACATTAAGAGCTCTGAAACAAGAAGCAGATATTCCAACACTGACTTCTGGGAGATAGAGAAGAAAATAGCTTTTAGCCACACAGACTAAAGGCGACTACTGTTCCTTGATCAGAAGAATTGTAAATTGATATCATAACCCATATTGTATTAGCTGTATATTGTATGTAAGAGAAAATAAATGCATGTATATGTTCTTGTTATAGAAACAAATCCAATTCCTGTGTTTTTAAGTTCTCAGAATAAAGAGCCTCTATAGATACGGACATGTATCGATACCTGAACTGGAGGCAGCTGGATTGACTATTACAGAGTGGGCAAAATTAGGTAACCAGTATCCCTTTAAAAGGGAACCCGTTTGCACGGTTGGTGGGAATGCATACCAGTGCAGCTACCGTGGACCACAGTATGGAGGTTCCTCAAAAAGTTAAAAATGGAACCACCCTATGATCCAGTAATCACACAACGGGTATTTGCCCCCAAAATACAAAAACAGTAATTCAAAGGGATACAGGTACCCCTATGTTTATAGTAGCATTATTATAATAGCCAAATTGTGGCAACATCCAAGTGTCCACTGATGGATGAATGGATAAAGACATATATGTGTGTGTGTGTATATATAATGTGTGTACATATATGTGTATATGCATACATACATATATATGTATACATGTATCAATGAATTTATTACACAGATATATATATATATATAGGAAGTGAGTATACAAACACGCAAACACACACATACACACACAAATTGAGTATTATTCACCCATGAAAAATGAAATCTTGCCATTTATAGTAACATGGATGGAGCTAGAGAGTATATACTTAAGGGAAATAAATCAGTCAGAGAAAGACAGATACCATATGATCTTATTCATTTGGAATTTATGAAACAAAACAAATAAGCAAAGGACAACAAAAAATAGAGAAAGACAAACCAAGAAACAGACTTTTATAAACTACTATTCTTTTTTAAAAATTTATAATTCATGTTTTTAGCAAACTCTACTCCCAATGAGGGGCTTGAACTCAAGGCCCCAAGACCAAGAATCTCATACTCTACCAACTGAGCCAGCAGCTTCTTAACTATAGAGAACAAACTGATGGTTGCCAGAGGTGAGATGCAGAGAGATGGGTGAAACAGGTGATGGAGATCAGGGGTACACTTGTAGGGATGAGCACTAGTGATGTATGGAATTGCTGAATTACTATATTTTATACCTTAAACCAATAAAAACTGCACTGGAGTTAACACACACACACATAAATACCACTTCATTTGTTTCAAAAAATAAAATAAAATGTAGCACAACAGTACTACCACAAAGGACGGGAAGGAGGAACTGAAAATACACTGTTGTTAAGATCCTTACACAGCATATGAAATTGCATAAAATATTTTAAAGATAGACTCTGATTAATTAGAGATATAGATTGTAAACTCTAAGGTAATTGCTAAAATTTATTTTAATGAGATATAAATATTATTTCAATAGATCAGGTAAAATGGAAATAAAAAGAGAATTCCTCTTTGGAACCTAACAATGTCTTGTTTTGCCACCTAGCCCAATGAATTTAATAATCTACTTTTAGAGAAACAGATGCAGTAAGTCATAGCCAGTTTCATGGAGCTGCACTGAATCTGAGTCCTTTTTTTTTTTTTTAAGTATGAAAGAATTAGCCCTGTTTTCATTGCTTCAAATCACATTTTTCTCCCTTACATTTATTTGATTATGTCAGCATGATAAGAGAAAGCCAAAAAGATTCATTATGCTCTCATTCAAACAAAAATGGTTAAAGTTAATCATATAGGTATAGATCTTACTTCTTCTGCAGAAAATTTACCACCATTTTGTCCAAAACTGCAGGACTGTTAAGTGACCATTTATAACTGACGTATACATACAATGACTTTATCATTTTAAAAATAGATTTACTCAACTTTCTAAAAGGTTTCTTGTAATATTGTCTTTTTTTTTGGACAAAAGAATGCACACTTTTTCACACTTAATGAAACAAATACTACATCTGTCTTGAAAGAAAATAATAGGACTTTAGATCACTGAGAAGGTTTCAGTCCAGGAATAGAAAATCAATCTCATATTTCAAGAGAGCAGAACTTCTCATTTTAGCAAGGCTGTTATTCACATCACATGGAGAAAAACATAAAAATTAAGCATAGGAAACACAATTACCAGGGGAAATCCAAGGAAAATAAATTTGGGAAACTCATGTGAAGCGACATCTTCAAACCTTTATAAAACTAAGTCAGAGTAAGTTGTATTGTACTATAAACACAAACTTTGACACAAAATATCAACGTACGGTTAATAGTTAAATGAAAACAGTATGTATGAAATGATCCTTTCATTTTTAGTATTTATAATAAAAATGTGGTTGGTAAGGAAGCTCAGAGGTATGTGTTAGCAAACTGGCTTCGGACAGATGGAGCCCTTGAGGCGGTTAGACTCCATTTCTCCCGCAAGAAGGTGGCCGTCTAAGGGCAGCGCTGGCGCTGCACAAGGGGCAGGGGACCACCTGTCCATCACCGAGAGCAGCAGGAATGCCCCGGGCAGCGCATGCCTTTAGCACAACTTCTGAAGTCCTGGATCTTAAGCAGCAGACACCCAGCACCCAGCTGACACTTGATGTGAAGAGAACTATTCCATTTGGAGGTGGCTCAAGTGCACAGTAAATCCCTAAGTATAATAATAATTTTGACTGCACTGTTATCATTTCAAAACTTCCTGATGTTTAATGAATCCAGCTGCTATATCATCTCAATAATATCATTCTGAAAACAATGAAAAAATCAAGCTGTTGAATAAACTCAGGATGTGTGCATCCCTGTCTCTAATGTGACAGATATTCAATGAAGAAAAGTTGAACATCATTTGAAGATATTGCCAATAAAGTCTGAGGGAAAAAGATATCAAATATATATAAAAATATATATTTCTTGATGGAAAACACCTATCTTAAGATAAATTTAGGGAAGTTTTGTTATGTGGAGACAATTTACCAGGGTTGGATAGCTTTAGTTATAAGTTGCTCGTGTTCAATTATTAGGAAGGGTGAAGTTAGAGAAGAGAGTAGTGCCCACTAATTTATCCATTCATTCCCTCAAAACATATTATAAGCTTTTATGCCTATAATTCTGATAGATTGCTACTGACAAAATTTGTGTAATAGAGAAACCCTGACTAGGTTTCTTTACAGAATTGGTGATGCAATAGCAGACCAGTTGTCAAGTGTATCTACTCATTTGATTTAGTGAACTTTCCCTCTTTAGTTCAACAGACTATCAACATAGCCATTTGGCTACCATGTTGATACCACATGTGTATACATCAGTACAATATTTTAAAATGTCATTTGAAGCAAAATAAAAGAAGCAAAAGCCTTTTGGTTAAACTCTTAATCTCTTCTTAATTCAGCATAACTTCTTGATAGCCTCCTTGCCATTAGAAATGCTCCTAAGGCATATTTCCTCCTCTGAGGCTATGGCGCTACTGGAGGTTACAGAGCGGTACTGGAAATGGCTTTTTAGGTTCTAGTTGCCTTGCCTTACGGACAGTACTGTGGAGACTTTCTCCTTTGTAACTTCCAGACTGCCTGAAGTGAGGCATCAGGGTTCTTCATTGTTACTGTCACATTGGTTTCCAGAAGTTCATTTCTGGATACATAATTCAGGAGTAGCCTGATATTTCTGTCTTTCTACACTTCTTTTCCAGACTCTTTCCTCTTATAAACAGAACAGTAACAATACAGAAAAGATAATAAATATTTTAAAAAATTCTTCATAAAAGTATTCAACTCTATGATAAAATTTTTTCTGAATAAGATGATCGATCACAAAGAGGAGGTAAGCTACAATATTAGTTACTTTTTTTTATTCATCTCTCACTTAGGCCATAAGGAATAAAGAGAAAAAAACTACCAAGTAGTTTGTGCTGGGTATTTTATTTACTTTTTCTTATTGTAGCTTCACAATAATCCCATCATTATTTTGCTCACTTGAAGAGTAAAGAAACTCCTGGGGTGCCTACGTGGCTCAGTCGGTTAAGTGTCCTAACTCTTGGTTTCAGCTCAGGTCATAATCTCAGTTCATGAGTTCAAGCCCCACATCAGGCTCTGTGCTGACAGTGTGGAACCTGGTTGGGACTCTCTGTCTCTCTCTCACCCCCTCCCCACCACTCTCTCAAAATAAAGAAATAAACTTAAAAAAAAAAAGAATAAAGAAACTTCTGTTTGAGTTGAGTCTTAGGGAGATATTGATTTTCAATTATATCAAGTTTTACTCCATGAAGAGTTTAGTTCTTTGATTATTAATTTCATTTTTTTAAACATTTATTTATTATTTTGAGAGCCAGAAAGAGACAGAGTGCAAGCAGGGGAAGGGCAGAGAGAGAAAGGGAGACATGGAGGTCAGACACTCAAACAACTGAGCCACCCAGGCACCCCTACTTTTAATTTCAGAGGAATGACAAACTTTATACAACAGAAGTATAATTTGGGAAATAATTTGTTCCAGAAGGCAAAGCATAATCTTGTAAGAGGGGCTAATCTAATGATTATATATATATCACAGGTGGAATTAAGATAAACTTCACAATCAATGTGCAAAATCCTTTCCAATAAAAAAAAAAAAAGAAAAAAGAAAACAAAAACAAGAGAGTTTTCCCTAAAGGGATCAGAAGAGGTTCCAAAGATATATCTCTGGGCTGGGTCTTGAGTGATGGAGAGCTTTTTGTCAGGTAAATGTGTGTTGGGGAGAGAGTGAGGCTGAAGGATGGGGTGCTGAGTAAGCTCTTAGGTAACATTAACGGTAACAAACACAGACAAGGAGGTGAGGAAGGATAGTATGAATTCAGGAAGGAAATGTAGTTATTAAAATTGGAATGCAGATTCAGGCTATAAAATGGAGGAAGATAACATTGTAAATAGTACTAAATTTGAACATGGAACCAGATTAAATTGTTTGATAACACTGGGAGCCATTCTTTAGTATTGATTTTATTGGCATCATTTAGATTTTCTGATTAATCCATCCTCTTAACAGGAGGTGTTAGGTGCTGTAACTCGTTCATTATAATCAAGTCAACGTTCCAATAACCTTGATTTACAAGTGAGAGCTTTAGTTTACAACTGGTATGGTGGTCGAAGTCTATTTTTACAGTATATTCAAGACCTTTGCTTACATAATAGTCTTTTTTTGTTTTTCACATATGTCACAACTTATTGCAGTATTTTATGTAAATCCAAGGACATATTTGCAACATGCAAATAAATGATTTTTCTTCTGGCACTTACTGCTGTCTGAAAGTTAGATACATTTAGGCAGAAATTACAGTTTCTTTTCAAGGAAACTACACAGCTTTTTTTTTTATTTTTAAATTTATTATTTCTAGGGGAGAGAGAGAGAGAGAGAGAGAGAGAGAGACAGCATGAGCAGGGGAGGGTCAGAGAGAGAGGGAGTCACGGACTGAAACAGGCTCCAGGCTCTGAGCTGGCAGTCAGCACAGAGCCCGACGCGGGGCTCGAACCCACGAACCGCGAGATCATGACCTAAGCGAAAGTCGGACGCTTAACCGACTAAGCCACCCAGGCGCCCCGAAACTACACAGCTTATTGTATCTAAAGACTATTAAAATCTTAGCATAAATAAGTTAAATGGACTAAAAATCATTTTTCTTGGATTTAGAAAAAATGTTTAGTCTTCATAGATCCAATTCAGTGTGCAGGGTTTTATTTCAGAAACACACAAACTGCCTTGATTACCAATTATGCAATCTTATTCCTAAATCAGTAAGGAGAATTACCGTGTCACTGCCATCCCTTAACTTTCACAGCACTCCAAATGCTTGTTTAAAAGGCTGAATTTTAATCTATATTTTAGCATTTGCGATATTATGATTTGGCTAAATTTAAACAAGTTTTTAAAACCTGCATTTTGCCATTAACTTCTACATTTCATTTTAGATATATCAGGAGCTTGTACTTAATTCCTTCCCTCACACAAGTTTTTAAGTAAAAATAATAAATACAGAAAAATATACACATTCTTGTTTTAAATGTTATTGGAATTCTTGTAAAGTTGTCTATTTAGTGTTATTTTTAATAAGTCCAGTGAGAAAGGCAAAGTTGTGTTAAGACTAAAGATCGAAAAATATGACTCCTGATATTTTTTCTTCTATGATGCGGATTTTATTTCCCCCCTTTTCTTTTTAATTTTTTTTTAACTTTTATTTATTTTTGAGAGACAGAGAACAGTGGGGAAAGAGCATAGAGAGGGGGGACACAGAACTCAAGGCAGGTTCCAGGCTCTGAGCTGTCAGCACAGAGCCCGACATGGGGCTCAAACCCATGAACCTGAGATCACGACCTGAGACCAAGTCAGACGCTTAAACAACTGAGCCACCCAGGTGCCCCATATATTCCCCCTTTTTATGACAGAGGTTTATATATAGAATATTCACTATCTTATATAGAAATATAAATTAGAAGAGGCACCTTGACATCTTTGGCCAAAGGAGAAACATCAGGACAGATGGAATTTCTCAGCCAGGAGGAATTCTAATATTCTGTAAGACAGCAGATCTTAAAAGGTATCTGAAGTGCACAGACTTAGGAAATGTCATGAAAATACCATTCCAATGATCCAACCACATAAAATTACTTGGGGAATATTTGTATTACAATTTGCTTTCTAGAGAAGTATTACATATTGGACACACAATTTCACAGAGTGCTTTTAATTATACCACTTTGCCTGTGATTGCTAGTATAGAAAATCAAATGACACATTAAGAGAGTGAACAGGTTTTGTGTTAAAAAAAATAAGCATTGCTGACTTATCCCCTTTCCCAGTTCTGCAGTTAGTTTGGAAGAAGTATTGGGTATAACATATATTCATTTAACCACCCACTCATTTACTCCTTCCCTCATTCACCCAATACTTATTGATCCTCTATTATGTGGGCCAAGTGTCATTAATATAATGACTGATTAATCTTCATTTTCAAGGAATAAGATCTCTTTAAAAACACAAAAATGTTCTTTACAGTCTTTTACAATTTTTTAAAATGTTTATTTATTTTTGAGAGAGAGAGAGAGACAGAGTGCAAGTGAGGGAGGCACAGAGAGAGAGAGCGAGACACAGAAAATGACGCAGGCTCCACATTCTGAGCTGTCAGCACAGAGCCCGACACGGGGCTCGAACCCACAAACTGTGAGATCATGACCTGAGCTGAAGTCGGACGCTTAACTGACTGAGCCACCCAGGTGCCCCTGTTCTTTACATTCTAACTGCATTTTTTATTCATAGTATTCATAAAATATATAATTAGATGATTTTATTTATATAATGCACATAACTATTGTGGTTATTATTAGTTTGCAAAAAAGTCTGTATGTATGAATATATTTTAAAATCTTGCCACATTAAAAAAAATGAGTATAGTGGGGGGCATTGAAAATGTTACCCCCTTCTATTGTTTTCACCTCTTATAAACTGTGGTGAAAAACTTTAGAGTTGAGTCTATGACTTCTAATATTTTTGATTTACATTTAAAGGAATACAAAGTAAGGTGAGCAAAAATATTATTGTGTTTTCGTTTTCTCCCTCTGATATAAATGAATCAAGCTATTCTTATCTGGGCACATTAGGGCAGCAAATTGAAAACTTAAACATTAATAAAAGGAGACAAGACACTGCCAGTAAAAAAGTATAAACAAGTAGAAAATTTTTCATCTTCTAAGGAAAGAAAAATCAAACCAGATATGAAAAAAAATGACTGTTAGTGCAAAAGTAATGAACAGTGAAACCTAACTATAAAATGTTTAATGCTTGGAACTACATAATGCATCCATTAATATACTTCTGTGACATGAAATATTACAGGTGATTGAGCTAGGTCCTTACTGTGTATAAAGTGCTACCTGAAATTACGTTTTGAAATGTTCATGAATTCTCTGAAGTACCAGAGTTTGTCTGTTCTCTGAAAGCGTAAATTTCGGTGGTAACTAAGCTCCCAGTTCAGTGTTTTCCAAATAACCTGAAACTGCTTGTTTAGTTACTCATGGGGCTTCATGTACTTTGAAAAAGGAGGCAATAGATCAGGGCAATCAGATGTGGTACATAAATTCTTCCTGTTGTCCACACTGAAATCCTGGAGTGTGAACTGAGCACCCAGGGTCAGTAAGTCAGTTCCCAAGGTAATGAGAATTAACTGCCTCTATGCATCTCCCAAGCTAATAGGTCTCAAAGTTTAGAAAAAAAGTTGACATTATTAAAATGTGTATCCCTAAAGATACATGTTCTCAGAGAATTTGATACTGTTGTCTTGGTTGTCTCTTCATAGGTTTATAAGTTTCACAAAATCTCCAGGTGATTATGCCATGCTCGACATTGTTCACTCATTTGGAGCAAGTTGTGGGACCTAAAATTAAATATAATAGTGTCTATCTCCAGGGAAAGAGTATCATTTTATAGAAACAAAGTACCACTGATCAGAAAGGAACTTATTGTCCAATACAGTGGCTATAATCATTGGGGTATATATGGTTGTATTAATAAAAATTAAAAGCACATGACATTTAATACAGCATCTTTTCCCTTCCTGTGTATTGTGGGCACACATTTCCAACATGCTTTGTGAGATTAGTGGGGCAAGAGGCCACAGGCAGACCTGTGAGACTGCTCAAGAGTGTCACTGCTTTGGGTCCTTGCAGTGTCTGTACTACCTGAGGGCAGACCAGTGCAAAGAGTGCCCAAGTAGAAGAGAGAAGGAGGGAGGGAGAGAGAGAAAGAATGAGAATCTCTCTCAAGCAGGTTCTGCACTGTCAACAGGGAAGCTGATTCAGGGCTCAAACCCATGAACCATGAGATCATGACCTGTTCCAAAACCAAGAGTCAGATGCTCAATCGCTCAACTGACTAAACCACCCAGGAACCCCTAAGGCAAAGAGATTCCCAAAGGAAACACCAATTTTCTCACTTCCAGAGCAGTTCAAATTTTTCAGCCTAGCCTAAGTAGTAGGATCAGTACCAATATCTCATATTAAAGAATAATGCGGTGCTTATAAAGAAAATAAACACTGAATTATTTTTTCTCCCTTTAGCCCTAGTCTATCTATCAACACTGGGATGAGGTTAGTTTTGTTTATTTCCTTTTTAACACTTAACTCTAGGGAATAAATTTTGCTAACTTTATAGAGGATTGTTATTTACTACTATTTTGTAATATTATAACAAGAAGTGAATCATATAAGTGTATTCCATATAGGAGAAAGGTTTATATGATTCCCAAATTTGTTTATGTGTGGTCCAAATTTTTCAAGATTGCAGAAGCAACATTTTCTTGCTTTAAAAGTAAGACAAATCTTCAAATATTACCAATTTATTTCACCCAGTATACTCACTCATAAGCATATGGCCCGGTACCAGTAAGAGACTAGGACCCAGATTTCTCAAACTTCCACTTCTCTACAATTGCTTCGCTGAACCGTGCTGATTGCATCAACAAAGTCTGGAGAGGGATAGCCTGGTTGCACATGCCAGCTTTCCCACTTACTTTATGGCCTACATCCTGCTAAAAAGTCAGGTAATATCATTCCCATTTTCAAAACTCTCCAAAGGCCTACCATCTTACTCAGAGTAAACACCCAAATCCTCACATGCAAATCCTGCAAGCTCTGCTCTTCTGCTCTCTCCCAGCTACCTCTCTGACTTTACTTCTTGCTACTTTTCAGATGTAGCTGAAAAAAATCTCTTCCTTTTTGTTCCTCAAGGACGCTAGTCCCAGCACACTTCTGAACTTGTCTCTTGCTTTTTCCTCTGCCTAAAAGGTGTTCTCCTCTGATGACTTTACTTTCCCTCACCACCTCCATCATGCATCATCACACACACACACACACACACACACACACTACATATAGTAATATATAGTACTATATATTATAATTAATATATATGTATATATATTACTTCTCTGCCTCCACCAGAATGAAACCCTACCCCAACCCCAGGGTAGGGGCTCTATAGCTTTGTGTATTCTGGACACTGCTATGTCCTCTGTACCTGAAACAGTGTTTGACATATAAAAGGCAGTCAAATATTGGTTGACTATTGAATTTCATACTTTATTTTCCTCAGCTCACACAACCACAAGAAGAAAGAGAGAAGACAATTTGTTCCACCTAATATCTTAAAGGAATTCAGGCTCACTGAAAGCAGTTTAGATCATAATATTATTGCATTTGAATAACTATTCATATAGTTTTAAAAATCAGATTTTCTGCAAGATCTTTAAGAAGATGAGTAGGGGTGCTGACTGGTACATAATCTATGTTTCCCACAGTCAGGGTTAATCAGGTAATAAAAATCCTGCTCCCCATTTAAACCATAAAATACACAGCACCTATGCAAACAGGAGGGGTGTAAATCTAGGAAGCAAGAGAATACAGAATCATAAGTCTAGATTTATTAAAACCCAGAGAATACAGAACCATGAAGAAGACATAAAGAAATTTTCCAGGGGAAACTTATTTAATATTAAGTTCACTATTTTGCAACCTACCAATTTTATGATTCAACAGAAGCCTAAGTGGTAGAAGGTAATGTGGAGATTAGATTCATTTGTGAGGAACTATTTCAGATGTTTATGTTTGAGATATATATTTAATGAAATGTATTTTTAAAAACCTCTCTCTCTCTCTCTACACACACACACACACACACACACACACACACCAAAACTTGCCACATACACAAAGTCTGAGCTCTGCAGTTTGGTACACAATGCCTTCCAAATGTGAGCAGATTTCTCCAATCATATCACCTACTCTTGCCTTACTCACGTGAAAGTGCTGATGCAGAAAGTATCACAGAGCCTCAGATTTACTGTGACTTCATATTTTCTGAATACATTGGTTCAATGAGATATATCCCAATTAACTTGGCTATTCGTTTTAATACATAACAATTGTGTGGATTTAGAAGGATATACAAAAGTAAAGGATTCCATCAAGTTTAAAGGTGTTTAATGTTAAGTAGGGGGAGAAAAAACATTTATATATTTTAAGGAGTCAAAAATATATAAAATTGAATCAAATTATATACAAATGTGGAAGGATTACAGACTTACCATAATTAGATCAGAGACCTGTATCACATAAGTCTTTCCAATATATAAAGTTATGTGAAAGATTATTTCTAAACCTCAGTATATTCCAATATAATCCTGAATAAGAGGCTGTTATTATCTTGGCTCAGTATCCTCCAAATTGCTGAAGACTACCTTATTACTACTTTAATAGAAAAGATTCCTTCATATCTAGAGGGATTTCAAATTAATTACATTTTTAAGAGAATAAAACCAGACATATTAACATCTTGATGTTAGACATATTACGACTTTATGTACTAGTAAAATTCAATATCTATTTACTCATAATGTGCCTAATTGGAGTAACATATGACTAATATAAATAACTAATTTAGATGCTATTTTAAAGTAGAAATATCATCATTTATTTATTGCATTAGAACTTATAAACAAACTTAAGCCATATATTTATAAATTTCTTAGGATACTCGCATACTTGGGACATTTTGTTAGTCATATAACTAAGGTAGAATATTTGAAAAGGTAATCACATATACTTAACATACAATTACAGTTTAAAGTATTTGAATGTGTTTAACTGCTTAAATGAAACCAAATACTATTCAAAGTTTTAAAACTGATCGTTAAAACAGGAGGGAGACAGTGAGAATGAGAGAAAGGGAGAGGTTAACAACTAAAGGATTCTAAAGCTAAAACCGTAATAAGGAAGGAGATCTTTTGATTTGTAACTTTAATAAATTGTTCATTAATTTTAAAACCAAAGCGACTCTAATATTATATTTTCTGTTCACAAAACCTACACGAGTCATTATGAAACACCCTTTAACTTCCTAATGCAAAATTATTTCTTTTTTCCCCATGATTTTATCACAAAATTTTTCCATGTTTGTAAAATTTCTTCCTTTTTTTTCTATTTCCATGTTTGTAAAAATTCTTCCTTTTTTTCTATTTAAAACTCTTTTCTTCAGTAGACTATGGACTGCTTATAAAGTGTGTTTGTATTTTCGTAGTATACTCAAATAAAATTTAACTGAATTAATTGGATCCTTCATCCTCAAACTGCTTCGTAGCTAATGTGATGCTTTGCTCTCTTCATAAAACTCTTACTACCTTTGCTGTGTCACCATTTCTTCCTTGTGGCCATTAGAAGTGAGCACTTCCTAGCGCTATGACCAGTTCCTCCACTGTGTGTTGGGTCATCACCAGCTCTCCCTCAGAGATCGCATTTCCTCTCATGGTTTTAACCACTGCTTCTCAAATCAATACCATTACTTCAAACTTTGCCTTTGAGCTCCAGCCCCACATTTCTGATTACCTGACAGACATTTCTATTGCGATTTCTTATCTCAACAAATAACATGGCTTAAAATAAAAAGTCACACTCAATCCTTTAAAGCCAATGTATTCTGTGGCTTTCTCAGTTTCTAGCAGGAGAGCGGTATTATTTTTCCAATAACTTACTCTTGAAAACTTGGAATCGTTATTGGCATCTCTTTCCATTCTTTTCCCCACATTCCTAGTTATTCTCCTCGAGCATTTATTTTTCTATATATTTGTCCTTTTCTATTATTCTCTCTACCATCATTACTCCCTTCTCCTTGCTGGCTTCTGCCACCGTAGTTCAGGTCCATCTCCCACATTTAGCAGTAGGCTAATTGTTCTTCCTGAATGTTTTCTCTCATTGCTGTAATCTTCCTCCTATGTTGCTGCCAAGGTGATGCCAACTGCATCCACATTGTTCCTCTGATCAACCTTAAATATAAATAGAGTCCAAGCTCTTTAGCCATAAGTTTAAATGTTCTGCATTCTAGCATCAGAATAACTTCCTAATCTTATTCCCCACTATTTACTTTCATAGATGCTCTAATTCAGGGGTGGCAAACTTTTCTTATAAAAGGCCAAAGAGTAAATATTTTAGGCTTTGGGGGTCATCCAGTCTATGGTCTCTGTCCCAACAACTCAGCACCATCATTATAGCACAAGAACAAGCACTGATAATACATAAATAAATGGATGTGACTATGTTCCAATAAAACTTCACTTGAAAAGGGGGGGCCTGGGTGGCTCAGTTGGTTAAGCACCTAGCTCTTCACTTCACTTGGGTCATGATCTCACAGTTGAGAGATCAAGCCCCACATTGGGCTCTGTGCCCAGCTTAATGATTCTCTCTCCCCCTCTGCCTATAAAGCCCACACCTGTGTCTAATCCATTTGAATTTGTCTTCTATTTTTTTCAAATTTAATTGCCTTTTCATTTCCATAGACTTGTTTGCATCTCAAATGCCCCCTCATTTCTTTTCAGATCACGGAAATCTTATGTGTGTCTTTATGCTTAATATTTTCTTTAGAAACTTCTCTTAATACTCTATCCCATAGTTATCTATTTTTCCTCAAAACTTCAGTAGATATTCTTTCTTAGTTTGCTCATTCATTTAAGAAACACTTATTAAACACTCAGTATTATAGAAACTAACACTACAAAGATGAGCAGATGCTGAAGGAATAGATCTGTGTGAATGGAGTGGAGGCAGAGATGAGAGTAGTGTTAAATTAGAGTGGCTTCACTTTATTTAATACACTTGATGAAAATATGGATAGCACATTTACACTCAGCTAATATATTAGAATGTGTACCTAAATTTAGAGAGCAATGGTAAAGAATTGCTTTATATATGTAATTACTTTATAGTTACATTTTTAAATATCTCTATATTTAAAACTTAACTATAGTCATTTTAAAGTTTTTATAACAAACAGCTAATAAGCACTTGACATATTAACTAAGCATAAGTTGTATAATTTTTTTTAAGTTGCCAACTGAAAGTTTAAAGATCAAGTGTCTTACAATTTCTGTTATAACACTGAATTACAAATAACATTAAACTACATATATATAGTAAAAAGAAAGATGAGATAAAATACATCCAAATTTAATTCTCTATTTGCAAGTATGCTAATTTTCCTAATGTCTGTTTATGATTCATTGTGGTATCATGTTGCTATTTTGCAAGTAAAATTATTGGACACATTAAATAATTTCGATTTATTTAATAACAATTCTAAGTTGAAGTCAAATAAAACAAAAGATTTGTTTCTAAGCATAGAAGAGCAAGTAGATGTATATTAAAAACAAAATAAATAACTTACTCTTTGGTATACATTAAGTATGAGGCCTGAAAGGCATTTATATGTGTCCAATAGATCATGGGCTTATAGGGAGCAAGGATCATTGGTTATAGAAGTAGTAGTATTGTATAAATACCTTCTCTACTTAAATTATTATAAGGTCTATTTTTTTAAAGCACAGGAGTAAAAGTTTTACTAACTATCCTATATTTGATTTAAAATCAGCAAGTACATTGGGACACCTGGGTATCTCATTTGGTTGAGCATCAGACTCCTGATTTCAGTTTAGGTCATAATCTCACAGTTCATAATCTCACAGACACATGAGCCCTGTGTCTGACTCTGACCTGACAGTGCAGTGCAGAGCTTGCTTGGTATTCTCTCTCTCTCTCTCTCTCTCTCTGTCCCTTCACCCAGTGCACACACATGCTCTCTCACTCTCTGTCTCTCTCAAAATTAAATAAATATTAAAAAATAAAATGAAGTCAGCAAGTACATGTAGTATATCTAAGAAACTATATCTACATCAGCAAGGTTATAGGATACAAGATCATTTACAAAAATCAATTATATTTCTGTATATTATCAATAAACAATTCAAAATAAAATTAATAAAATAATTCAATTTATAATTGTATTAAAATAATTATTATTTTATAAAAGATTTTAAATGTTTATTTATTTTTGAGAAAGAGAAAGAGAGACAGCATTAGCAGGAGAGGGGCAGAGGAAGAGGGAAACAAGAATCTAAAGTAGGCCCCAGGCTCCAAGCTGTCATTACAGTGCCAAATGTTGGGCTTGAACCCATAGGGTTACATATAAAGAAATATGAGGGGTGCACCTGGGGGACTCAGTCAGTTGAGAATCCTACTTCGGCTCAGGATATGATCACGTGGTTCGTGGCTTCTAGCCCCGTGTCCAGCTCTGTGCTGACTGTTAGCTCAGAGCCTGGAGCCTGCTTAAGATTCTGTGTCTCCCTCTTTCTCTGACCCTCCCCTGCTCATGCTGTCTCTCTCTCTCTTTCTCAGATATAAATAAAAAAAAAAAAATTTAAAAAATTAAAAAAAACCCTGTAAGTCTTTAATAGAACACTTAAGAGTAAATCTTAGCAATACTGGGCTAGATAATGGTTTCTTAGATATAACACCAAAAACCCTAACACTAACAAAGAAAAAAAAAATAATAGAGAAGTTGGACTTCATCAAAATTAACTTTTAATTTTAATCAAAGTTAAACTTCTGTCCTGCAAATGAAACCATCAAGAAAGTGGAGAGACAATCCAAAGAATGGTAGAAAGTATCTGCAAGTCCGGTATCTGATAAGGAACTCGTGTCCAATACATAGAAAATACTTTTACAACCCAACATTAAAAGACAATCCAATTAAAACTTGGCAAAAGACTTGAGGAGATATGTCTCCAAATATATACAAATAGCGAATAAGCATTTGAAAGATGCTTGTCATTAGTCACTAGAAAAATGCAAATCAAAGTACAATGAGATATTACCTCATACCCACTAGGGTTGTAATAATAATAATAATAATGATAGACAATTATTAATCTTGCTGAAGATGTGAAGGAATTGGAAGCCTTGTATATTTCTGGTGAGGGTGTTAAACAGTACAGTCACTTTGGTAAACAATTGGGCAGTCCTCAAAATGTTATATATAGAGTTGTCATTCTACCTCTAAGTGTGTATCCAAGAGAAATGAAAAAAATATGGTCACATGAAACTAGTAAACAAAATTTCAAAGCAGCATTATGCATAATAGCCAAAAAGTGGAAACAACTCAAATGTCCATCGATTGATTAATGGATAAATAAATGTGGTATATCCAAACAATGGGATATTATTTACCAATGAAAAGGAATGAAATACCGATCCATGCTACAATAAGAATGAGGCTTGTAAAGCATAATGCTAAGTGAAATAGGTCAATCACAAAAGGTCATATAGTGTATATTTCCATTTATGTGAAATGTACAGAATAAGAAAATCCTCAGAGAAAGAAAATGGATTACGAGTTGCCAGAGTTTAGGGGAAGGGAGAAATGGTGAGTGACTGCTATTGGGTACATAGTTTCTTTGGGGGAAGGTGATATCAATGATGAGGGTTGAAAAACTCTGAAAATGCACTAAAACCACTGAATTTTACACTTTGAAAGGGTAATTCCATAGTATTTGAATTATAACTCAATAAAGCTGTCTTATTTTTAAAAATCTGAACTTGATTCAGGAAATGGAATTTTGTTTTTTTCTTTTCTATTTTCTTTTTCAGAAAATAACAAACAAAATAAAATCTCAGACTAGACTTTGTGGCATACACACACATTGTTTTTTCCAGAAAAGCTAAATTATTCTCAAGATTCTAGCCCTGCAGCAGGATCCAGCCTTTCTGCACAGCCAGCCTTCCTACCAAAGAAAATAATTCTTAGAATAGCTTCAAAGTTTCCTAGTTCCTTCTTGTACATGGAAGACAGAGTTAAGAAGGAGCTCATTTCTCTCACTCATGAGAATGTTAAGCTTTTGTGACCATTCCTAAAATTCTACAGTGAAGCTAAAACCTTCTCCAATTCAAAAATGTCAAGACTATTTACTTTTTTTCTCCTAAATCTGCAAGTGATCCTTCTGAGAAGTGACAGTAATACATACATTCAAGTTGAGTTACAATTTTTCTCATTTCCTCAAATCCAATCTTGTAGTTCTAAGTAATAATTGCAGGGCTGAGAATGTAAAATAAAGCCATAGCAATAATACAACAATAAAAACACCAAGAAAGCAATAGGAGATGTTAGAAAGTGCCTTGTTAGCAAACAAATGGCATGGTGAATATTTAACTATCCAGAACAGTCTCTAAATTTAAATACTGATCTTAGTATTCACTATCAATGTCAGTCCAGGTTTTAAGAATATTAATGTTAGTGATAAGAATATGAGGAAACAGGGGCGCCTGGGTGGCTTAGTCGGTTAAGCGTCCGACTTTCGCTTAGGCCATGATCCCGCGGTTTGTGGGTTCGAGCCCCGCGTCAGGCTCTGTGCTGACTGCCAGCTCAGAGCCTGGAGCCTGTTTCGGTCTGTGACTCCCTCTCTCTCTGACCCCCCCCTGCTCACGCTGTCTCTCTCTCTCTCTCTAGAAATAAATAAAACATTAAAAAAAAAAAAAGAATATGAGGAAACAGCTTTCAAGGTGCAAATAACATCGGGCACTATGTTGTGAAATAATTATACATAAAATATGATGTTTAAAACCTTAACAAGCTAAGTTAAATAAATGCCCATACAGGAAATTCCATTAGTTTTCTATTGCAGGCATAACAAATTACCAAAAATTTAGTTGACATGCATTTGCTTTAGAGTCTTTAAGTCAGAAGTCCAGTAGGCATCTCACCAGGCTAACATCAACGTGTCTGTATCACTGCATTCCTTGGAAGTACAGGGTAGAATTTATGTCCTGCTAGTATGAGGTCTAGGCAAATTAAGTCCCTTGCAGTTGTAGGAACCAGGTTCCCATTTTCCTGTAGGCTTCAAACTGAGACAATTCCAGATTCTAAAAGAATCTACAATCCTTAGTTCATTGTCTACTTTCTCCATCTTCAAAGTCAGTAAAGGGTAGGTCCTACCTATGCAAATCACAGCTCTATGACCTCTTCTTCTGTCTCTCTCTTCCCCTTCTTGACCTCATGTGCTACACTGGGCCAACACAGGTAATCCAGGATAATCTCTTCATTGCAAGGCTAGCTAATTAGCAACCCTATTTCATTGGCTACCTAAATTCCTCTTTCCCATATAATTCTCCTTCTCTATCATATTCCTCACCTAATGTAACATATTCAAGATTCCAAAGATTAGGGTGTGGACATGTTTGAGGGATGAACCATTATCTTTCTTACTGTAAATATATAACTAATGCAGTTTGAATTGAGGGGGAACAGGCTGTTCTCTTTTTCTTAAAGTAAAGGGATTTTTATTTTTTATTTTATTGAAAAAATTTTTTAACGTTTATTCATTTTTGGGAGAGACAGACAGAGCTTGAGCAGGGAGGCACAGAGAGAGGGAGTCACAGAATATCAAGCAGGCTTCACGCTCTGAACTGTCAGCACAGAGCCTGATGTCGGGCTTAAACTCACAAACCATGAGATCATGACCTGAGCCGACGTACAACACTTCACCCACTGAACAACCCAGGTGCTCCAGGGATTTTTAAAAATTAAAATAATTTATATACTGTCCGTAGATTTTTCATCTTGATAGAGATAATAAAAAGATGATTGGGATACTCTAGGATGAAATACAAGTGACTCAAAAGTGAATGAATAAAAATAATATTACCTAATGTAAAATATATTTTGAATAACTACTTTGTACCAACTTGTAAACCAAGCAGTCTATATACAGAAGTGAACAAAACAGAAATAGACCTTGTTTTCATAAAGGCTTAAAAGTTAAGCGAGAGTACTAGGTGTTGTATGGAAGTGCTGAATTACTAAATTGTGCACCTGAAACTAACAGCATTGTATGCTAACTGGGATTTAAATAAAATGTTTGGTGAGAGAAAAAAAAACAAAACAAAACAGTATAAACAATGGCCACATAAATACATAAACAAATGCACAATCACAATTTCTAATACATGCTATAGACAAAATAAGTAATATTCAGTGAAATCTGCTAACAGCATGAAAAGGTAGAGTGAGCTACAAGAGATGGTCAAGGATTATTTGAAACGATAATGATGTAAAGAATTCATATTTCACAACACTGGGAGTAAAGAATATCCCTGGACATAGCAAACTTTTTTTTTTTGTCAAAAAGATCTTCTGTTATAAATTGTACAAATATAACCCAAGGAAATGAAACTTGAAGCTGGCTAAGGACTGCCTGCAGAACCAAAACTGAAGGTTTACATTACTCCTCTGCATCTCCACAGCCACCCTACCTCTTGCCTGGACTATGGCAACAGTATCCATATGGTCTTCCTATTCCAACCATTGCCTGCTAGAGTCTACCCTTACATATTAGCCAGAACGTCTGTTAAAAGAAAGAAAAAGATTTTTAAAAAAAGAAAAAAAAAAAAGGTAAGTCAGACATAATTACTCCTCTGCTGAAACCATGTGAATGGCTTCCTATGGTATTCATAGTGATACCAAATTCCTTTCTAGATAATAAAAGCCCTACACTCACTCTGTTCCCACCACAGTGGCTTTTCCTATAAGCATACTCTCCTCTCAGGCCCTATGACCTACACAACATATATTAGCTCTCACTTTTTCTAGTTCCTATCCTTCATATTCTGCTTTACTTACACTTTCACAAAATTTGCCACCTGATGTATCATTAAATTTGTTCTAGTTGTTGATTGTTTTCTTGTCTATATCAGAATGAAAGTTCTATGAAAGTAAGGAAATTCTCTTATTTTTTCCATAATGAATCTCCAACAAAACCTGGAACATGGAAGAAGATCGATAATTTTTACTGAATGAATTAACAGAAACAGGTTTTAGGTTTCTTCTTACCATACCTGTGTCCTTGAGTAAGATTAATAGACAATATGTCTCGATTCTGGTCCTAACTTCAAAACCTACTCCAGCATGCTTACTATCTTGGGTATGCGACTTATTAACCAACGTTCAGGTTATTCTGTACTTCTGTTCTATTCTCAACATACACAGCATCAAATAAATGAATATACATGAAATTATAAAACACTACAAAGACATAAAATGTGATTATTAGTATGTGCCTTTCTTGGTCAGGTTATAAAAATTATAAAATTATTGACTTTGAGTTGTATAAATATTAAATATCATAGGCAATACTCATAAAGTACAATTAAAACTATAGTTTTTGTGTCTTACAATACTCATAAAGTATAATTAAAACTATATTTTTTTTGTGTCTCACAATCCTTTTAAATTTATTCTGCAGAGTTAATTTTCCCTTATTCTCAGATAAAATTTAGACAGGACCCATGGTTTCTCTGTTTATTCTTAAGCAATAAAGTAACTTAGGGTCACATTCTTAATTCAGTAATTTAAAAATCACTAGCTTACTAAAATTTTAAACTCTGATATTGATTAGACATTGAGGCTTCTGCTCTACTCCTACTTGGAGGTAGGAAATCTATAGCTGGGGACATTTAGTTGATTTTGTCCCCCTCATTCTTTGATCATCTATTTTATGACCTCTGCTCCCTTAGTTCTCTAACTGGGGTTTCTGGTCCCCGTTTGAAGCACAGGAAGGCAGAAAAGGAAAAATAAAAACAAGAAAGTTATTTATTTTTCCTAGTCCTGCATTTTAATGGGTGTTCCTATCACACAGAATTTCTATCTATTCTAGCTGGTTGCTACACTCTTCCCCAATCCCTAGGAATCTGGTGGTACCTCCAGATTCTCTGGAGAATACTTTCTAATGAGATCTGTTTGTTACTATATGTAGCCCTTAGAATTGATGACCCACACAAGAGATATTCTATTTTCTGTGTGGCTTCTATCTAGTCCACAGGACATCAGTATAATTTGCCCTATGAGCACTGGGAGTTCAAATTACATAATGTAGCATCAGTCTTTCCTTCAATCAGCTAACTAAGTAGTAGCAAATCAGTTACTCATGTTGAAGGGCATGAATCAGCCACTAGGCTTCTGTTCTTCAACCTACAGGAAATATATATCACATTTTCCAGTTAGACTTCTTTATACCCTCTCTTTTGACTGCGGTGGAGGCTGAAACCTTCTCCAACTCTCAGTGGTAGAAGTTGGGTGGGTGGGACGTTGTAGTAGAAGGATCTATAGCACCCTAACAGTTCTCTCTAAAGAGATCTTCTTTAAAACGCCTAATTTCCAACATGCTTATATCCTCTTTGTGAGTAGCGCATTTAAGAATTTAAGTTACTGTCCCTTCCTTTGGCAAGTTTTTGTTTGGACATTGTATCCATTTTTGGAATGTCATCTGTGGAGCCATTTTCTGAACTCATAAGTTGAAAAAGAACTCCTTGTGAGGTTAAAGTAAGTCTCACAGACTCTTACCATCAGATAGCGACCAACATTCACCCCCACCCAATTGTTTCTTCTTGGAGCACCAACCCCCAAGGCATCTTGTTGATCAGTATTCAGTGAGACTTATTCTGGCCTTGATATGCTGATCGCACCCTGTGAAGGAGCCTATTGTAAGAATTTCTTCTTTTGGTGATTATGGGAGCAAACATTCCTGTTTCCTGAAAAACCTGTTTTTCTTAATACTTCCCCTTAAGCAAACAGGCTATTGACCTCTACTCACAAAGAACTAACTTTGCCTTTTTTATGCTAAAAACATTGTCTTGTATGCTAACGATATCTTTCTTCCCCATAGGATAAGCATCTAAATCACCTCAATCACCAGTGATAAAGGTTATGCATGAGTCTTCTACAAATCTATGTTCTGGGAAATTCTTACATATCAAAGAAGTTTGTCATCAGAAATCATTGTCTAAGGCAAATACCTTTCCTGTGCCATCCCCCAAATACTTAATTATAAAATAAATTTGAGCCCCAGTCAAAGCAGAGATGCCTGCCTGGTGATTAGAAAGATTCTCGGGGCTCTCTCATCCCTTCTCTGCCGACACCATCCATCCTTCAGGGACCCCTGGACTTGCTGGAGCCGGCCATCTGTATTGTATCTTGATGCCCAAAAGCTTTTCAATTCAACATCCTGTTACATTTTTATTAAAAAAAAAAAAAATCCTGCAGCCTCCAGTGTGTGTGTGTGTGTGTGTGTGTGTGTGTGAATGCGTGTGTACGTATGCACATTTTTGTAGATAGATAGTTCCAACTACCTTGGAATACTTTTTTTACCATGGTTTCCTAGCTATCTTTTTTCTTCTTCAACTACATTTTGCTAGAGAGTCAAGTTCCTTAAATACTGCTCTTGAAGAAACTTACTTGCTTAGAGGGCTTTAATAGCTTCACTTGCTTACTTAGAAAAAAAATCTGAACGCTTCAGCATCCTGCTGTGCCTACCTTTTTTGAGGGTGAAACAGAAGCTGATTATGGCAAAGCATCATTCCTAAAGGATTATAGAAATCATATGTAAATCTCAGAATGCCTGGGAAACAGGAAAAGGAGGCTTTCACTTCAAATGGCAACAACAAATATTCCTCCCTATTTGACAGAATGCTGAGAGGCGGCCGAGGATGTGATCCTTTTTTTTCAATGCCAATCTGCCCAAGAGAGAACAAGACTTTATTTTATACATACTTGAGTCCCTGAAGGGAAACTTGATTGAAATTTGGATTCTAAGCTGCTGTGAATTTCCTACTTTATTGCTGCTTGTGACTATATCCCCCAATTGGTTGTTCAAGGGAGACTACTTAGTGAGATTTATTGCCCTGGTATGCCTTACAAACAAATCTCAACATTGAATGTCCATAATCTTCATTAAATCCCGGGAAATCACACTTCCCTAAACCCTCTCCCAATTGTAGATTTAGATCTTCAGTTGCCACTCAATAATATTTGACTTTATTTGACTTGATATTTGTCTTGATTGTTCTTCATTGAGTTTTGTCTATCTTTATGCAAAACTTCTGCAACCAAATATTGGCTAACAAGAATAGCTTAGTCAATACAGGCTAGGTTTTCTAATTTCAGATGAAAAAAATTAACTGGCTGCTAAATTAGGTAATGGCTTCTCAAGTTTAGGCTAGTGTTTTCCTGCACAGTAGAATTATCCTGATAGCTTTTTAAAAAGTCAAGTCTCATTCCCAGAGACTCTGATTTCACTGATTTGGGGGTGGTAAGCAGGCACTGAGTATTTTTTAACAGCTCCCAAGTGATTATATGGTACAACAAAACTTAAGTACTGCTGCATTCTAGACATGGAAACTCTAGAGTCTTCCTAGCATTGACTAAAATTATCTTGCGTTATGTCTAGATATGACCCTGAATTGAAAGATACTGACATGCTAATTTTTCTTCTTGATTTCAGAATTATATATATGTAGAAATATGGTTTCAGGAAATAGATTCCATCATTATCATAATTTTATGATGTTCAGTCATAAAACTTGTATTTCTCCTCATCAGTTGAAAATAGGCACAGGAAAAGGAGAACCATTCTTCAGTTCCCCATCAATCTAACAGAACATAGGCTCTGAAGATCATGCAACAGGCCCTTCTTTCTTCTTTTTTAAATTCAGCTCTCTGAGAAGATGAATGTGCTTTGGCTTGGCGCTTTTATATTTTTCTCACCAATGTACCAGCTGCCAGTTTAGATGTCTGGCTATAATTTAATAAATTGTTTGCTCCTCTTTGTCTATATATTCATTTACATGATTATGTCTTCTGTGATTCCCCCAGCCCAAGTTAGGTAAAATGTAACATGCAAGAGATGAAGGAACCTTACGAAATTTATATTTCATTAAAATCCATTTTTGTCTCACCAAAATTCTTAGCCCTATTTCAACGAATTATGTAGTCCAGTAAAGTCTTGGATTCACCCTACCTTCTCTATAGTTAAATTTATCTCACCCTACAGTTTTTTGTTTGTTTGCTTTTACAAACTGAATGCTTTGTATCCCTACCCAAATTCATATGGGGAAGCCTAATGTGACTATTTGGGGAGATAAGGCCTGTGAGGAGGTGATAAAGATTGGATGAAGTCATAAGAGTGGGACTCTGATCTGTTAGGACTGGTGTCCTTATAAGAGAAGACATGGGAACATGCTTTCTCTTTTTCTCAATCTCTTGGTCTTCATAAAGAGGTCTTGTGTGTACACAGTGAGAAGGTAACTGTCTGTACTCCAAAAAGAGAGCTCTCACGAGACACCAACTCTGCTGGCACCTTGATCTTGGACTTTCCAACTTCCAAAACTGTGAGAAAATAAATTTCTGTTGTTTAAGGTACTCAATCTCTCTACCTCATATATGTGAAATCTGCATATAAAGAGAGAAGCCATCTATCTCATGTGATGCGAGGATTAGCACAGTTAAGAACACCTAGTAGAGATTAATAAACTTTCCCATTGTTATTGTTATATAATTTATTGAAGGAATAAATATGATCTAAACATTAGGAATGATGATAGGATTTCCAGCGTTATTCCTTAAATAGATTTAGAAAGGAAGATTCCTTTTATCCATAAATTACAAACTTCCTGCCAAATGTACTAAATTTTTTAGGAACTCAAACACCATTTGCAATTTCTCTATGCCTCTCACCTTCTCTTTGAGTGTTAGCTTAACTCTGCCAGTCTGGTTATCTCTAAGGAGCAGGACTACAGGCACCTCTAGCCTTTTGTTTTTTTAAAGCGTAGTATCAAAAGAAAAACTCTGGGAAAGGATTCTGGTTAACACACCTTGGGTGACATGGTTATCACCAAACAGTGGGATCTATGAGGTTGGTATGAGAGATGCCACAGTTGGTTCAGTTTGGGTCATAAGCCCCAATCTTTGGGGTGTGTGTGTGTGTGTGTGTGTGTGTGTGTGTGAAAAATAATGGTGCTGTTCTGGATATATAAAACCACACAGGTGGCTCAAGTCATATGCCTAGGATGATATGACTTCTTTTCTCTCCTATAGCTAACAGTGTTACAGATGACATTTTAGTTAGACCTCTCTAGAATGAGTATCTTGTGCAGCTTCTGAATTAATCACTTCCCACTCATTTGATAAAGTGGTTCTTCAGAGTGTTCACAACATAGTTGGATTGATGAGATTTGGGAGTTAAGGAAAATTAAATGAACAATTTTCCTAAATCTTACATGTAGAAGATAGCACCTGTCCTCCAACTGCTGCAAATGAATTTGTTTTTCAGTAAATTGAGACAAGTTTTCATATGTTCCAAATGTAGACAAATATGGACTTTATCTTCTTAATTTGACACTGATACCTAAAGCCCAAATGAGCTTCAAATACTTTCATGAGGGAATAGGCAAAATGGAATCCTGAAGAGACTACCAGGAATCTGTGTAATTTTAACTTTACTGGACTTTTAAAAATCGTAATCAAACACAGCTCCTTGCATAGGACTCAAGACCAATAATCAGAATAAATGTAGGTGCTAAGATCATGTCTCTGGGAAGAAAAATTGTGGAACACAGAAATCAGTGGTCAACCATGAAGCTCTAAGAGAGTTTTCAAAGTAAGGTTTAAAAATATCTCCTCATATAGCTTGTTTCATCAGAAAGCTTAAGTTCAAGTAACAATTATTTTTACCACTGCTTAAAGGCTCAAGGGATCTAACCTCATCTTGTTAACCATAATTTTGCTATGACCTTATCCAGATAAGATCACCTTATAATCTACGTCAAATAAAGAAGTCAGCTTCCTGAAAATGACAGAACAATCACCATATATGTATAAATTACTTAAACTACTGGGTTCTTAGTGCCTTATTTAATAAATCATAATTGGGTATATTGCATTCAATACTGCATGAGGTAAAAAAAATATAAATACGTCCAAAATAGTAATAACATTCCGTTTACACATTTCAATGACTGTTTCTGGATCTTTGAATCTGTGCACAAAAACCTTTTTTGCACTAAATTTGAATTTTACATAGAATCCCTATTATTAGCTGCCTGAATTTAACCTGAATTTTAATAACATTGCGAAAAACAAATTCAGCAAGATCATCACAGAACAGATAATAATTTTAAGCAAGACAAAACATGACTCTCTCCTTAAACTGCCTAAAAACAAACAAATTCATTTTGATGACCTGAAACCACTTTTAGTTGATTTTTATGTTCCCATTCCATCTCCATTAAGAAGATAAGAGCATTTCTCCATAATGATGTAGAGTCATTGTCACAAACCAGGAGTAGCCTGCTTTTGAAGGACAGAATGGTTAGTTTTTTACAAAGGTTTTTATCTGTATAGTTGTTTCTGACAGGGCCTCTTCAAATTACCCACTCCAACACCTAGAAAGGGTATGGAAATGAAAAATCTGCAAGATTTAAAAATCAAGACCATCATTCAGCTGGACTCTGGAAAGATGATCCACTAATTACTAAGCAAATGAAAGTGGATTGAGGAGCATACCCATGAAGGCAGGTCAAATGATCTTTTTAATCCTAATATTATATATTCGGATTTAAGCATTATTAAAATGTAATGCACAATTATTTAAGACACCAAAAATCTTAACGGGAAGGGACAACTTTTTGACTATATAGAAAACTGTTCAAATACTTTAAACAAAATATTTAGTTCTTCACAGAAGACATACAAAAAAACACACTATGATGGGTCAAAAAGATAATTGTGAATATTCAAACCATAAAGTGAGTTGTGTAGGGAGCAAGACAGGGTTAGTCTGATTTCTTCCTAGGAAAGGCCTTCACTGTTTAAACTTTAGTATATAAAAGGATAAGGAAAATAATTTGACTATGTTAACATTATAACTTCTTGTAAGTCAAAACAAAATAATTTAAAAAGTGAGTCATATATTAGAGAGGTATTATGAAAAAAAGACACAGGGTAAAACACCTTAGCATGGAAGATTCTTAAAAAAATGATAAAATACTAGGCTTGCAAATTATAAATGAAGGAGAATATGCATAACTAAGAAAAAGAAGGAAAATGTATGCTTCTTTGACACTAATAATAATAGAAATGCAAAGTGATCTCATTTTTTCCTACATTTGTCAGGAGTTTACAACAAAGTGACTCCTTAGTACTGACAAGTGGACTAGCGAGGCAAAGTTCTATACATAGGCACCCTCATGCAACTGCTGGCGGTGTGGAAAACATTTTGAAAAAGAAAAACTGGAAATCATATAGCCTTAAAAGTGTGTAGCCTTAAAAAAGTGCTATACACTTTAGTATAGCAATTTCACTTTTGAGGATCTATTCATTGTATTCATTATAACACTTAAAAGGCTGAAAATGGAAAAAACCTAGAAATTTAAAAAATACTGGGATATTTGCATAATGTAAGTTATGACCATAAAATACATCCATACAGGTTTGTAAAAGATAATAAGGGAAATCCACCAACACATTAACAGGGATATTATTCATAGTAGGCAGATTATGGATGAGTTTTCTTATTTCCCAAGTTTTTGAAGAGGAATAAGTAATTCTTATGTAGTTGGACAAAAACAAATGATTTAAGATTTCCTGTAAATTGAAGTGGGAAATCTATGTGTATAATTATTTGAATAACATATAATTTCAAGGTATTTTATGCTTTCTTCTTGAATCAGCCTGAGACCTTAAAAAGACTGTGTATTTCGGTTACAATCACTAATAACCTTCAGAATTTTCTTCTTGGGCATTCAGAGTTACATTATCAGCTTTTCTCAAAAGATGATTTCAAAACAGCCATATTTATATTTGGTTTACAAATATAACTACTGAAGACAACAAAGTCTTCTGTGAGCCACTGCTTTTATTTTTTTTTAATGGTTTTTTTTTTTTATTTCTAGGAGAGAGAGAGAGAGACAGCGTGAGCAGGGGAGGGTCAGAGAGAGAGGGAGTCACAGACTGAAACAGGCTCCAGTCTCTGAGCTGACAGTCAGCACAGAGCCCGGCGCGGGGCTCGAACCCACGAACCGCGAGATCATGACCTAAGCGAAAGTCGGACGCTTAACCGACTAAGCCATCCAGGCGCCACTGTGAGCCACTGCTTTTAAAAGGGAATATTAGGAAGGGGGACTAGACTATTTTATTACCCCAATAATAACAAGACCTGTGGAATTGACCATGCCTTTCTGGGCATCTAAGAGACTGGAACCAAATTCTTGAGCTCAAGTATCTTAATGCTATTAGTTGATTTTAGTATACTTGGATATTTTTTTCTTAGNATTCTTTCAGTTCACCCCTTTGTGGAAGAAGCCAGAGGTTGTATAAATAAGATCAACAAACTACAGTTTGACCCTCGGCCTGTTGGTTTATACAGTCTTGAGCTAACAATATTGTTATATTTTAAAAGAATTATAAAGAAATACATCTATACATAAATCATAAGACTATGAAACAGAGACTGTAAATGGCTCACAGTGCCTAAAATATTCATACAGAAAGTCTGCCAACCTCTGGCTTAGATAGATGGCTAGATTTGCTGTCAACAGGAATACTCTTCTTGAAGCTTCTCTTAATATAAGCATTTGTTCAATTTACTATAATGAATTTATTCAAGCATATATTCAAGACTTGACCCCTTACACATGTCATGTCTACTCTTATCTTTTTTATTCTCTATGTATAGTTTATTCTATGTGGAATTTTTCTTCACCCTTTCTTGATACTTCTTGCAATCCCAGACTTACTAATTGCTAAATTATGGAATCTCACATAGAACTCACATCCTGTATATGACATTAACAAGATCCTCTCACTAATATTGACTTGTGTACATATCTAGTTCCATAAAGAGGCTGAAACACACTTAGGTGTAGTGATCACATTTTTGGTAGTTCCCAAAGTATCCTAATGTGTTGCTGGTTTTTAAATTAATGCTTATTTTTGAGAGAGAGAGAGAGAGAGAGCGAGAGCAAGCAAAGGAGGGGCAGAAAGAGAGAGGGAGACACAGAATCTGAAGCAAGATCCAGCCTTTGAACTGTCAGCAGAGAGCCAGATGCAGAGCTTGAACTCAAGAGTTGCAAGATCATGACCTGAGCTGAAGTTGGATGCTTAACCGCCTGAGTCACCCAGGGGCCCTCACTCCTCCTAATACTTTGAAGCTTCCCATAAATCAGTGTTTCTTAAAGTGCGGTAGGTCTGTAGACACCAGCTTGTTAGAGATACATATTTTGAGCTCCTCTTGAAAGGTACTCAGTTATATAATCTTTGGGGGTGGGGCTTGATAATTGAAGTTTTTAAAAGATATCACAGGTGATTCTTTAAAGTTTGAGAACTTTATATCTGTGTGTGTGTGTGTGTGTGTGTATTCCCTATACGTATCCTATGTCAGTGTATAGCTAATCCAAGTCCCAGGGATCTGTGATGAGCAGGATGCTCCATCTGTCCTGGATCATTCATCATTCAAGAACAAGTACCTACACTTAGACCACAAAACTGTGTGCTGGTTATACCTTGGTGGTTATAATTTTCCTTCTATGAGCCAACCTTTCAGTTAGGACAAGCCCTGGATGTCCACTTAAACTGAGTATGATTAAGATCTCTGTAATGCAGCTTTCTACCTCATGTATATTGTATTTCTATATTTATATTGAAGGGATTTCAGGGAATGCCATTTATATTCCATTTCACCCAAATCTACCACAAGTGAACCAGAAACCCCATAAAAATCCTGTAATCGGCCTATGAGGGCAGTAGGATTTCTGTCCTCCAAGTAGAAACCAGTATTCATGATCAGCATATTATGACTATTATAACTGCATTACAAAACAATGATTTATATTTTGAGTGTTTGTGAAAACCAAACGTTACAACATAAAACAGTATGATTTTGAGTATAAATAACAGTTGATGCTCCAATTCTTTTCCCTTTTGCTTTACTTAAACATAACTCAAATTATTTAGTGTAGTGGTATGCAAAGGCTGTCACCATTTTAAGTTGCAAATTTGTAACAAATAAAGAAATATCTAGACACAAGACACAAGACTAATTTATTGTTTCATTTTAATATTCTATTGTTTTTATTCATTATAGGGTTTTCTTGGCTTTTTGAAAAAAAAAATATTAAAGGCAATGTGCCCAAAATATGAGTTCTGATTCTTAAATTCATCAGTTCCTCTTATACCAATAACATATAGGATAAAAAAGCAGTTGAAACTATAAAAATAATTTATTTTCAAAATACAGGAATGCAAAATTGATTTTGTAATAAACCTCTAGGACATACAGTTGATCAGAGATGCTAGTGAGAATCACTTGCTCAAGTGTTGGCAAAGTATCAATACTTTTTATAAAATAATTCTAAAGTAATAATGCATTCTATTTAAGAAAATGACAAAGTGAGAATAACTTAAAGGCTAATTTCAGTTTGTATAAATACTTCCTGCATAAAAAATTAATTCACGTAAGTAGTTCCATATAAAACCAATAAAGAAAACTATACACTTTAATATCTATGGAGAATGCATTATATTTGGAAAAGAACAATCTATCACCCTACTCATTCATTCAACTGTGCTTTACTAATGATAATGGTGAAAAAAGGTAGATAGTTTCAATGTACACCTCATATTACTTAGATAATATTAAATATAGCCATTTAAGAGAATTAAGAAAACAATCAGAATCCCAGAAGAGTGATCATATGTAAACATAAAAAAAAGCTATTTAGTCTAATTCCCATTATAAAATTAATTAGGAAAACATGATTATTGCATTCACATTCCTTGGTAAAATATAAGATAAAACATGTAACTGGATGTCTTCATTATTTTCTTCAAATGTTTACATACATCTGGATAATTCAAAACTTGAGTTAAAAATTTTAAATGTAAGTCTGGA
>NW_027529638.1:2360996-2440933 GCF_008692635.1 Crocuta crocuta | reverse complement strand
GTCTGGATGATAAATTTATTTATTTATTTATTTATTTATTTATTTATTTATTTATTTAGGTCTGCAATTAAACAGACTTTTCTAAATTTCTTCATTGAAGTAGTAATTTGCAGTATAAAGTATACTCAATGCTAAATTTTGGCATATGTATGCATATGTGAAGCTGTTTCNCGTTGGTTGCCTATTAATTTTCTGGGTTGTTTCCTTGGCTGTGCAGAAGCTTTTAATCTTGATGAGGTCCCAATCACTTATTTTTGCTCTTGATTCCTTTGTTTAAAGCTATTTTAAAAAGGAATATTGATATCTCCTTCAGGACACTAGAAAACTAGCTGGTCAGATATCAAATACCCTGCCAAATTATAATTAACATGGAGCTATCTATGTATTTATAGCAATATCAGTAATTGATAATCTATTGACAAGCAAAATCCTTGCTCTGAAACTATAAAAGTTTGATGAAATAAATCAAGGATGACACAGAAAATGGAAAGATATTCTATGCTAACGGACTGTAAGAATTAATATTACTAAAATGTTTAGATTACATAAAGCAATCTACAGATTCAATTCAATCTTTATCAAAATCCCAACAGCATTTTTCACAAAACTAGAATAATACTAAAATTTGTACGGAACCACAAAAGACTCCAAATAGCTAAAGCAATCTTGAGAAAGCACGAAGCTGGAGGTATCACCATTCCAGATTTCATGATGTACTACAAAACTGTAGTAATCAAAACAGTATGGCACTGGGCACAAGAAGTAGACAGGTTAATGGAAGAGAATAGAAAACCCAGAAATAAACCCATGATTATATGGTCAATTAATCTATGACAGAGAAGGCAAGAATATACAATGGGGAAAAGATAATCTCTTGAATAGTGCTGGGAAGACTGGACAGCTGCATATAAAAGTCTGAAACTGGACCACCTTTTAACACCATCTTCACAGTTTTAAACCTTAATTCTACATGGCACTAAGTACTATAAAGCCAACTAACTTGTCTTCCAGACATCTGAACCAATTATCATTTGTTATCTGTCTGTCCCTATTTTATTTATTCATACACCATTAATAAATCAAATACTTACAACTTGAGAATGTAAACAAGCTCAACTTGAAACAAAATGGTGAAGTAGGCAAAATTATCTATTATATCTATTTGTATCTATTATTCCTGTCTTTCTCTGAATAGGTATCTTCTTGGCTCCATTGCCTTAATGTTACTGTAGTTAGTGCATCAACTCTTGCTAATATTCCTAATGCGGGCCTACATCTTCTAGTTGAGCAATACAATTAATTCTTCCTTCCTATCAAATCTCTACACACTTACAATCTGTTCTAGAAAAGAGAGGACAATAATAAATCCATGTTCTAGTTACTGTTTATTTACAGCTTAAAATGGTAATGCCTCCTGTTCAGATGATTTTAAAAGCTGGAGTCTACATGTGACACTGCATAATTAGCAGCAAAGTATTAGGCACCTTAATGGATAATTAAAGATATTTTGGGTGAAGAAGAGCATCATCCTGCTGCTTTTCAAATCTCACCATAAATAAAGGAACCATGAATAAGTCATATTTGTTTCCATATAACTTAGAGTCTTTGATTCAAAACGTGAGCCTGAAATAATATCAAACATCATCATTTCTATTCGCATGTGGCTGGTATTAAATACATAAAATAGTGTTAATGCACCTTATATTTTATATTAAAGATATTTAACTCCTTTATAGGGTTTTTCTGGAATATAGTTTTCTCAGTGACTTCAATAAATCAAATTACTTTTCGGCAGAATCATAATGTTATTTCATTTGACCTGTGGTCAACCAAAATCTTTCATTAATTTTTACCTAGACTGTTATTAATTTTTTTTCTTAATTTTTGCCATTGCCATTTTATTTTTTATTGCAAGTGCCAAGTTTGGTCTTTATCTCTGTCCAATTATTTTTGAAGACCTATTACTTGTCCTTTCATTAATAGTGGAGATTTCACTATATAAAATTTTATCTTTTTAAAACTTTTCTTAAATATTTTATTTAATCTTCGAGAGAGAGAGAGAGAGAGAGAGAGAGCCTGAGCAGGGGGAAGGCTGAGAGAGAGGAAGACACAGAATCTGAAGCAGGCTCCAGGCTCTGAGCTGTCAGTACAGGGCCTGATGCAGCGCTCAAACCCATGCACTGTGAGGTCATGACCTGAACCAAAGTTGGCTGTTGAACCAACACCCAGGCGTCCCCAAATATTATCTTTTTAATCAAGAACAGTTTTTTTTTTAAGAGAGAGAAAGAGCGTAAGTGAGGGAGAGGGGGTAAAGAGAGAGAGAGAGAGAGAGAGAGAAAGAATCTTAAGCAGTCTCAACACTCAGTGCAGAAGCCAACTGGGGGCTTAATCCACCATCCTGGGATCATGATTGGGGTAAAATCAAAAGTTGGACACTCAACCAACTGAACTACATAGGCATCATGAGAACACTACTTTTTATAAGTATAGCATTATTATTATTTTTATATATACATATATATTTATAATTCAATAAAATAAAAATATTATATTGTCAATCCTTTTCCTAGCAATAAACTTGAGTAAGATTTTATTTTTTTCTATGTCTTGCTGAGGAAAAAAAAATGGGAATGAGCAGATATTACCAGGTAGAGGCACTCGCACACCATGTTATTATTCAAGAAGCATATTTTTATTATGTAATGGAGGAAATATAAAGGAAAGATTCATATAACATTTTTATAATTGAAGACAGGCTTACACCTTAAAACTACAAAATACTGGGACACCTGGGTGGCTCAGCTGGTTAAGTATACAACTTCGGCGCAGGTCATGATCTCACGATTCGTGAGTCCAAACCCTGTGTCAGGCTCTGTACTGACAGCTCAGAGTCTGGAGCCTGCTTCAGATTCTGTGTCTCCCTTTCTCTCTGCTCTTCTCTGCTCACATTCTGTTTCTGTCTCCCTCTCTTCAAAAATAAATAAACATTAAAAAAAATACAAAATACTTTAAATGCTTTATAACACTTTTTTTAGTAAGAGGATAATAGTAACAGAATTCAAAGATTCATCAAATAAAAACAAGAAATATACTCTTAATTTATTTCTTATAGGTTTAAATCCTTCCCATCCACAGAGACAATTTTAATATTTATCAAATTGAAATTCTATAAATAAATGTGATTAGAATATTTCCTAAATCATAACACTTAAAAAGTCACTATCACTAGACTAATCAATACATTATTGGTTTTCATTTCCTTTTGAATACTATCTTTAAATACAATGTCATTACAATACTTTTAAATACATCAAGCATTAAAATCTAGTAAGGCTACAAAATTATTTTTTTCAATAATCTTTAAATTTTTTTTAGTTTCTTGATACACTATATTTGGAGGTAATTTCCATTGTTGATATTAAATAAATCAAATTAATCAGATTGGAATGCTAGGCACTACATATATAATGCCATTTTCTATATTTCAAGACATCCAGAGTAAATTTCATTTTTCTAATTATTGACATTAATGTTAAGTTGTTCAGTTACTTGCAGATCATCTGCTACCACTGCTATTTCTTTTTTGTCCTACATGCATTCCCACAACAACAGCTATAAATTGAACAAACTGCAAATTAGTTGCTTAATAAAATTATATGGTCAATGTATAAGCATGGTAAAATTTTCTAGTGTTTTGAATTACTTTAGATTTCTATACCCCATGGTATCACACTGCTTACGCATAAGCTCCAAAGTATCATGAAAAGTATATGTGTGTTTGTTTGTCATAAAGCTATGGCATACACTGGATGATAATTAACAAAACATTTCTCTCTTTGTTTATATTATTAATACAATATGTCTTTGGTCTATATTGCTTTTTGTATTTATTCATCTTCTCTCTAGTAGGTGATATCTACTAGATATCTACTAGATATCCATATCATTTGTCATCTTTCTATTATCCTATCTATCATTTTCTCTCTAAAAAAGGTAACTCTATCAATAGTAAATACTCACAAATGTTTGCTAATGTTATACAATCTTGAAGAGAATTATGATTTGTATCTTTCAATATATAGAGCTATTCATGTCATGCATAATTCACCCAAATCTCATCTTGGAGAAAGACAATCAACCAATCAACATAATAGCCCCAATATATTTTTTGCCTAACATTCTTATGACAAATAAACACTTTGGGTACAAAATTCTGTTTAGGATTATAATATATTGAAGCAAAAATAATTTATAGAAACACTTTATTAGAAATTTAAACTCATCCTCATGTGCACCTATTTTTTTTTTTTGTAAAAATATACTTCTGTTAACAACAATAAGAAAAAACTGAAAATCAGGTTCACAGTGAGACAATGTGGCTATAGTCCAAAAGAAGAAAAGGAAGGGACTAAAGAAAGAAATGGCAATATTCAACGATCAAAAATAAAATTTAGAGGGGCATCTGAGTGGCTCAGTCAGTTAACCATCCGACTGGTGCAGGTCATGATCTCATAGTTTGTTGGCTCGAGTGCTGACAGCTCAGAGCCTGGAACTTGCTACCGATTCTGTCTCCTCTCTCTGTCTTTCCCCACTCACACTCTGCCTCAATATCTTTCAAAAATAAATAAATATTAAAAAAAATTAAAAAACAAAATTGGGAGAATGAAAGAAAAAATGACTAAAAATTCAATATTCATTAAACATTGGAGAAGAAAGGTAGAAGAGTAGGGCAGACAGTAGCCAAAAGCTTCCATATCTTAACAAGTAAGTATTTTTTTAAACATTAGAATTAATGTTTACAAGAAAATGTGAGAAATATTTATTAATGTGATTTTAAATAGTTTTTCCTTGGAAATTAATAAACTCTAAAATAAATATAAATATATTTGGAGATTAGTTCCATACAGTGCAAGAAAAAACAGAAAAGAGCTTATCTTTGCTGCTTTTCTCATACAGGTAAAGGCTGTGGCAAGAACTTACAAGGCAGTGAAAAGACAAAACAAAACATTGAAACAGATGTTAGTCTTGGTTTTTCTAGCAAACTAAAGACTTTTAGGGAAGTCATTCAATCCACAAAACACAGGCACTAGATATGTAATACAGAGATGTTTTATCAAATGACTGCTGATTTTTCCCTGATTTTGTGATCCCTCAGAAATGTTTGGGATGGATAAAAAAAACGTGCCTATTTAGAAAAACTCTGGTATGTTTAAATAGAATAAATATTCATATGTCTATTTTTAATGTAGATACAGATAACACAATTATAAGCAACAAAGAGAATATATAGAAGGTAGGATCTGTTGTATAGTCCATTTATCTAATACCAATAGAACAGCTAGAAAAGAAATAACATCTAAGAGTCAGAAATGTTTCGCTTGCTTGTAAGAGACTGAAGATACTAGAATCACGGGGGTGTGGCGGGGAGATGAAATAGAAATTAACATGTGAGTTTCAACAAATAAAAATCACATGAGATAAGAATCCTGTTCCTGAATCGTAATTATTTTGTTCATCCCAAGAATAATTTCCCAGGTTCCAATTTCCTTTGGAAAGAGAAAATATCCTTTCATGCAACACTCTCTATATGGGAGACAGAAATATGATAATTTTTTTACAATCTTAAAAGACACTGTATCCTATTTAATGAAGGCACACATTCAAATCTTATTAGTATTCCAAATGGTTATAATTATATATTCTGAAATGCATTAGCCTGGGACTGAAAGATTTCCATCTCATTTTGGGATATAGATTCATATCAAACTTGAATGAATCAAAAGAAAAAATTCTCAAGAAAAGCGTTTCAAATACATTTCTATTTAAACCCACAAAAACTACTCTTATTCAGGTACTCCAAAGCAATAAAACTTTCTATAGCTTCTGATTAAGAATTGCTTGAAAACATTTTCAATAGATAAGTATTTTTCTTTTCTTGAGCATCAAGTGACTTTCTCAAGATGATTATAAAATTCAGCTAGACACATTCATTTGATAATTAGACATATCAAGGCATAGCCTATATTAAGTTCAAGATATTTTTAGCGTTATTATTTAAAGTGAGATTCATTTCTCACATCTGATTATTAGAAATAGAATTGCAGAAATGCTATTTTATTGTTATAATGATATTTAAAACCCCTGATGAAGTTTATTTACTGAATATTTTAAAATCAAAGTTCACTGCCAATAAGTGTAAAAGGCTCTTACTGTACCTGAATTATTGTAATTAATACAAGTGCCTCAGTACTCAAAGAGCATCTCCATTTCTAAATATTTATCTTCCATGTTAGAAAAAACTCTGCACAAACTTAGCTTTTTACACAACTTAGAGAGATTATTATTAAATCCATAAAGAATTTACTAGGAAAGGCAAAATTACCAATAATTTAAGGTAAAAAACACAAACAAAAATGGTATTGTTCCTCAAAATAACATTTGCAGACTCAACGAGAAGTGAGGGGTAAGCAAGGTAAATAGTATAGCTCAAGGAACATATCAGCAAGCTCTAAATTAATAATTGATAATAATACTATTATGCATTTAAATAATAAGGCTCTCTTTTGAAATAAAAATATTACTTTGAAAAACTGCCCATCAGAATTATTTTGGGTATGACAACTTTTGAGATTATATATATTTGATGATTTAAGTTACCATGAAAACTTCAGAACAGAGTAAGAAGAGACATGGGTTATTTTTGTTAGTTTTTAAAAATCTTTATTACTTCTTTAATCATTTATCTGCTTTTTGATGGTTTGCAAACATTTGGGATTCAGCATAACTACTAATTTCAAAATATAAATGAAACAATGTGGGCATTTGTATTTTAATAAGATCTTATTGGTAATATCAAAATATTTAACTGTAAATTATTTCACATTAGTTATTTATTCATAAAATCTAAGTAACCAAATTCTCCGACGAAAAATTAAAAAATACACATTTTTAAAATTAGAACAAATAAATCAATAATTCTTAGGGATTCTTTTTCAGAGTTTTACTTTGAAACTTCCACCAAAGGAAATCATTTGAAGACACATTTCATGTATTAAAAATAATTTTCATTAGGGCAAGAATTTTGAGGAAACATGTATGTAAAATTGCCATACTGTAAAATTATTTTGGATATTTTTATCCTATTCAAAGATTGGAATATTTTGTAAGTAAGGCTACAGATAACTTCAACATGATATAGTCATACGTCAAAGTATATATCAATTGTATATTCTAGTGTCACAGATAGTATCTGAAAGTAAATGGATTGTTTATCCGGTTTTTTTTTAATAGCTCTTCATAATTCTTTATGAATGCAAGATGTAATTGGTATGAATCATGAAATGCTAGGTCTAGAGAACAGACTCTATTTCAAAATGGAAGCAAGAAAACTTTTCATCCCCGAAGTCTACATTGCTTTTATACTTCTGTCAAACTTCCAGAAACTATTTCTCCTCTAAGTACAAAGATAATTAAAAAAAAAATAAAACTTCTAAAACTAAACTTTTATGTTTTCTGATTATTATAGTATTACACATCCTTTGCAGAAAACCCAGAAAATATCAGAAAATCTGGAAAAGAAACTAACAATAACTGTAGCCTATAATGTCACTATTTTAAGATTATCAAGCTAAACAGCTCTAAAGAAAAATTTAAATATTTCATATTTAAATATAGAACTAAATAACTAAATGGGAGAAAATAAATATTGCATTTAATTTTCCTAGTTAGGAATAAATTCTCATTCTACGTACCGTCATAGAGTTGCACACAGTTTTAAAAAAAGGCACTATCAAAAGGAGACAATCTTAATTTTCAGAGATACTTACCATCAGGTAAATAAGGACATGTTTACATTAATGGTTGGTATGGGTTTAAGGTCTCATTAAAAATAATTTATATTTGAATATTCTCTCCTCAAGAACCATAGTATAATCAGAAACAAGATGTCCATTCGCAACCATATGTTAATAGTCTCCATGCTGTTGGGGATGAGGATCAGTTGCCAAATAACATATGCTGTCTTTAGCACAGTCAATATATTGCTTTTAGCACACAAATCATTGGTTTTCACTTTTTGGAAATGCAACAAGGTGTATTGCTTGTTTTTACTGCAATAAATAACCTTTTTGTCAAGAAAGAAACCTTGGAGGAAAGTATTCAAACTGATAGCAGAGCCTTAAAAGGGGGCAATAGTTTAAAGATCCAGCAAATCCAAAGTCTCAACCAAGTTTTTCTTAATAATGTAGTTGCTCTTCAAAAGAAATAAATAAATATCAATCCCTTCATTTTCTAATCACTGTAGAAGAACTTAATTTGGACTAAAGTCTTACCGGTGTCTGACTAGCTTTCATGTATCAGGTGTCTTGGTCAGGAAAGAAAATAAAATTACTTGGTGGAGGGAGAGAGGCAGAGAGGAGGCAATACAATCAGCAGTCACCAAAAGCTATGATTACAATTTCAATTATTCATCAGTGATATCAACATAATATTCATTAGTTTGAATGAAAGTCCCCAAACAAATGAGTTATGAAGTCTCTATTAGCAAATTTCGTGAGCTTATTGGCCCAGACTATTTAAATTTTTATAATAATTCCACTATATAAAACCCAGTTCCTGTTGAAGGAGAATTTATAATCCCCTGAAGTCAAGACAGACTTTAGGGAATAAACAATATTTAATCAAACATTTTAACAGACTACAGAGAAATTCAGAGGTGAGAGAAAGCAAATAATTTGAGGTGCAATGACAAACTTCTGGGATTATGGTTCAACTGAACCTAACATACCATGAGTCACTGTACTACAAATTAGTCTATTATGAATTTACAATATAGGTATACAAATGACTCACACTGTTTCATCCCATCCTGGTCTGCCCATTCATGCAAGCTTTATGAAATAAATCTTTGATATCTGCCACTTAAAGTTTAATCATAGCAATGAGACCTTGGAAAAGTAGTACACATATGAACAAATATTTCTCAATTCTGCGTATTCCTAATTTATTTTGCATTATGATTATCGCTTGGTAGTGGGATTTAGACATCAATCACCATGTGTGGCTGAAACTAGAAATGAACTTGTTCAGAGGATAGTATGTACCACCACATTGTGTATTGGAATTTGAGCTGGATTGGAGTTTCACTGGTAGTTTGTGTGTGTGTGTGTGTGTGTGTGTGTGTACATGCACGTGCCTGTGTGTGTGGGGAGTGAGGCAGATTCCAATGTATCTCACTGTGGGTTGCTGTCCAGCGGACTAAGAAAGAAACTGAACCTTGCCTCCTCTGTATCAGGAATGGTCTTAAACTCTTAACCCAGTCTGACCTCTGACCTCTGGATGTGGACTAGAGATGAACCACAGATTCTGAGTCCCTTTGGGAGAACATACATATGCAAACATTCCCAGAGAGTCTGCATGCCAAAGTCATCTACTTTCCTCAAATAAATCCTTTCCTCAAAAGTAGAAAAGTAATCAATACCAAGCCAACAATCCAAATTTTATAATCCTTCCAGAAAAGTTCTTGATTCTATTTCTACCAACACTTGAGATAGGAATTATACCTTGTCAGGGATCTTTGCCCCATGCTGGAGAAGTTGGCAGCATCCAGCCTACCAGGAAAGATAGCTCCTGTTCTCTCCAATAGGCTTTAAATGTTGCCTACATGAAGCAAGAATCCCTGAGAAGTCATCTCAATCCAGGCAACAGCTAATTCTTCCAGGAAGGTCAGAATGACTCTAAACATCAATGATACAACTATCATTTTCTCCTCTATGTAGTAATAGTAGATGAGCTCCTCTCAAAGCAGAAATGATCCAGTTCACAGCAGATATATATTTTTTTAATTTTTTTTNAGAGGGAGTCACAGACTGAAACAGGCTCCAGGCTCTGAGCTGGCAGTCAGCACAGAGCCCGACGCAGGGCTCGAACCCACGAACCGCGAGATCATGACCTAAGCGAAAGTCGGACGCTTAACCGACTAAGCCACCCAGACACCCCCACAGCAGATATTTTTTGAAAGTGCAGAGTTCTCTTACCCTTCAGAAAACTGCTGGGGTCAAGAATTTTGAGACTCTATCACACTGGAAATTTTACAAGGTACTAGGGTGATTATCACATCACTTTGTGGTGCAAAATGTTTTCTGGAAGATATATCACAATAAAGCTGATGGAGCTAAATTTATCATGATTGTGTATTAGATATAGAGGAGACCGGGAGGGAAAAAAGCTGTTGTATTCACAACATATTCTAGATTCTCTCCATTATATAAACCTTCCAAGATAATCAATTCATTGTTGGAAATATGACAGTAAGTAAGGATGGCAGATTTTCCAATAATTATAAAGACTGGGTTTATGCAGGCTGTGTTAGTTACCAGATTCTCTGCTACTACCCTCCCATTAAACTGGATATGCAACTAAGTCTTGATTAACAGACTTGTAGAATTTTAGAGTTAGAAAGAATATGAACAAAACAGAAAGGTTAATGTCTCTTGCTATCGCTGAGAGTGTCACGTATAATGCTCTGTCAATCACAACTAACATGAAATTACTTTCCCCACCTCACATGGCAATTTCGTAGCAGAATAGTAACTAGACTGCATTTATTCTATTGGCCTTAAAATGAATCACATAGATTGCTGTCCACTCGCAAACTGACATGATTTTAATTATTTCTTAATATGTATCCTACAAACATAATTTTACCTATTATTTACAAACTTATTCAGAGATAAGTATTATTATTCACATTTTATAGACAAAGAAATTGAGACTGGCTGAGTTTAGTGGTCTTAAAATCACACAGAATTTCAACCCAGGTGTGTTGGACAGTCAAGGATATACACTTTTCCACATTACAGCATACTAAATCTAGCCTAGTTGTTAGAAAATAATCCCAATTACCAATAATTCCTAATGAGCTTGCACTAGCTCTTTTGTAGGTCTTTCCCTTTTGCTTAGAAAAATTAAGCTAACTATTTGCTTGGAATAATCAATCCACTATTTCCCTATGTCTATGAATTTATGAAAATATATTATACATAATCTTACTTAACCCCTAAAGTAATTGATTTTATTTTTGGTGACCAAATGGCCAACTCTGTTAGGTACTGAGGATAAAATTGATGGAAAAGTTATTATCACACATCCATTTTCTAATGTGGCATGTCAACAATTAATTTGTATGCACATATTTACTTTCCATTAAAATAAAAATATGGTTATTATATTCATAGATTCAGAGAATGATCTTACAGATTATCATGTTAGTATCCACATGTGTTCATTAGTTCATTCACAAATACTTAATGAACATCTACTAAATGCATGCAAGAAATGAATAGCAAGAAATAAATAGACATTCTTATGCCACAGAATTACACTGTAATGGAAAAAACTTATTACAAACAAGTAAATATGTCACATTTATGTGTGTTCGTATATATACATATATTTATTCTATGTATGCACAAATGAAGATTGTATATATAATTACATGCATATAATTCCATTGAGGAAAAAGTGCCATAAGGAAACATAAAACAAGTTAATATGCAAAGGTATAGACTATTTTACATATTCCAGAACCAGAACACAAATATAATGTTGAAGAATACCAGTAAAATATTTAATCATTGGCCATTTGAAGGTAAAACTGTTCTTTCTTCTACTTACAAGGCAGTTAAATATTTTAGTTTATTAAAAATGGACCAATGACAACCTATATAATACTATTTGCAAAAACAGGTTTTCCCAAGAACACAAAATAAGTTTTATATTTGTGAATTTAATGTTGGAGAACCTGAGTAAAGATTCTAAACCTATCTGAAAAGCAATTATACCTAGGAGCTACAATATGTCTGCTGTACCATTTTATTTCATCAGCTTACATGAGAAAACAGTTTTATGAAGATACTAAGCATTACTCTGCAATTAAGATTGGTTTGTGAAACCAGGTTTAATCTATTTTACTGGCCTTATTTTCCTGTTTGTGATAAAATCAAAGACTTTAGGTCTAGAGTATTAAATTTAAATGCTGAAACTCCATCTTAGTAATAAATAGTGAGTAGCATTGGCAAAACCAAACCGAACAGAGAACATTCAGACACATAAGCAAATAAATATCAAAACCAGAACAAAACCAAAACCAAAAGCCCTAAAAAATAAACAAACAAAAACACTGTGGAGAATTTCTCTTCTAAGAAAAAAAAATGCAGATTGATACTTTATATTAAATAATTTAATCTTTACTTTTTATGTATTCTAATTAGTCTTAGGAAATTGGATAGGATGTTATCAAAGTTTTTTCTTCTTGGAAATACTGTATTTTGATGAACAGAAAAAAGAACAAACATTCTTGGAGAAAGTTTAAGAATATAGAAAACCTTGATGATTTGGCTTTGAGGTTTACCTGAACTTATCTTCAAGGGTATGGTGTCTAATACCTTGAAGGTACCATCTACTGAATGAAACACCATCTTCCATCAAAGGAAAAGAACATGTAAAAAATATCAAAGCAGAAGAGCTCTTTGTTTTGATCAACATAAGTGATATTAGATAATCCTTTTTATATTCTACTCAAATTCAGAAAAAAAGAAACCTCCACTCATACAAATGCCAAGAGAGCTGAGACTAGTCCAAAATTTGGGACTTGGTCAATCTCACATTCAAATTCAAACAGACACAATCCTGTTAGTTTATGAGAGCGGACATTCCCCCTGCTCGAGGTGATAAGGCTCAGGCATTGTATACACTTAGCCAGGGGCAGAGGAATAAACACAGACAACTTGACAGTTCATCAGTTGGAAAGCCATCTACTCTTTTTGATACATGGAGATACTGGGAGTGGAACATTAATTTTAGACACATCTAAGTGAATCTTTCTTGTAACTATTTGCATGGTAATGCTTTTACTTGATATTATCTCTGAATACATTATATATGTGTTGATGCCTATATGGAAGAACTGCCCCATTTATAAATGGAGCTAGCAATCCACAAACTTATTTACAGTACTTTTAAAATTACTTGAGAAGTAGATTTGGACTGTTATAAAGTCAGCAATTAGTTAAAATTGTAGTTTGGTAGAAAAACATTTGTGTTACAACAACAGATAAAAAATTAAAACAATAATACAAACACTTTTGACAACAATAAAAAGGTGCTGTAAACATTATGGCCCCTTTTACATAAAATCTATATAATGCCAGTGCACTGAGGTGTTTCAATCCAATTTGGGACTTGCAGGAAGGAAATATAAATAGTTACAGGAGTGGTCTAATATTATTTAACATTAAAATAGACATAATTTGAAGTATGTGATTCGCTGTCAACCGAATGGCATAGATGACACATTATATAGACTTTGAATTCAGAGCAGGGTGAAGTTGATCTTGTAACTATATTGACCTTGGAAGGGTAAATGAAGCCCATTTCTGCCACCCTCACAACCATGACTTTTTGAGCCTTTGGGACCCATCCAACCCTTTGAATCAAGAATTTAGATGTCGCCGGGGCGCCTGGGTGGCTTAGTCGGTTAAGCGTCCGACTTTCGCTTAGGTCATGATCTCGCGGTTCGTGGGTTCGAGCCCCGCGTCGGGCTCTGTGCTGACTGCCAGCTCAGAGCCTGGAGCCTGTTTAAGTCTGTGACTCCCTCTCTCTCTGACCCTCCCCTGCTCACGCTGTCTCTCTCTCTCTCCTAGAAATAAATAAAAAAACTTAAAAAAAAAATTTAGATGTCCCCTCAAACACAACTTCCTGGCTCTGAAGGTCTTTCATTTAATGCAAATCAATATACAGCTTCTTTGGACTTACTGAGGGCTCTATTATCTCAAGCTATACTTTTCTGCCTGTTGTTGAGACTTCTGCATGTGTCTATGTTGGATTTCATGGTTTGCCTCTTCACTCATCACTCTGTCAATATCCTTACCCTCCCTGGCTCATTTTATTGCTACCAAAAAACAACAAACAGAACAAAAACACTCTGATGAAATCTCAATCTTACATTACTTTGAATACATTCTGTTAACCGAATACTGTTGGGCAAAAATATATAACTGTGCAGGTTAGTGCTGCAATGAAACTTGAAACCCCCAAGAGCCAACAGAGCTTTTCTGCTACATTGCTGACTCCCCTGTACCTCTTGAAACAAACTCTTCTCAATTGCTGTTGCGATGGAAGTAATTCTTGCTTGCATTCACACCATTCTTTCCTTATTCTCTCCCACCATCACTCTGGAAAACAATGTCCTCCATGTCTAAAATTAAGCTCTCCATCTAAATGATCTAATCCTCTTTCTCCCAGATCTCTATCAAAGATCACCTTTCTTTCTTTTCCTTTTTGTTCTTTCTCTTCCTCTCTACTGGCTTAATCTGAGCATCTAAATATACACAAATCTACATTCTGAAAGTTTGCCCCCTAAATGTTATGCAGCCACTTAATGGCCACTGTTATAGCCAAATGGGTGGGCTAATATGATACTTACATTTACTTCCTTACTCATCACCTTCCTATTTATTTTCTGACCTGTTTTTTCAACATATGACATTACAACTCCACTGACATTTCCTTTGTAAGTGACAATTAATTGCAATCTTTTTTGAGGTACAAGGCAAGTTCTGGATGTGTCACATCACTAACTCATATAGGTTGCACCTACTTACGAGTTTAGTGACATGCCTGAGGTCATTTGGTTTTAAGTAATATAAACATTTGAATAGCCTGACATTAGCAGCCTCATTTCTAACCCATTTGCTCTACTGCCTCTTCTCAGTTACTAATGAACCTTGAGTTCTTAAATTCAATGAACTCTCTTTAGCCTTTATGCTACTGCTTTTCTGCTACATTGCTGACCCCTCCTATTTCTTTAAACAAACTCTTTCTTCTTAGCAGCTATAATGATAGGAATACTATAATTATCATCCTTGCACATGCATACATAGCTAATTATTAAATTGGGATAAGTGTTTATGTAAAACAGGGAAGTATTAGAGTTATACGTCTTTAGGAAACTTAATCATAACACTACATGAGAGAGTTTACGCAAAAGATATTGGAAGAAAGAAGAAACCTGGTGCAAAATGATTACACCTAAACTAGCTGATAATATTGAGAGTAGAGTGGAAGGAAAACACCTAAGGGTTTTGTATGGAATTAAATAATAACTGCATGAAGAACCACCAAATATACAAAATGGTAGAATGTACAAAATGGTAGACTTGAATGTTAATGTATTAGTAAATATTTTTCATAGAAATACATGAAATGCTCTGAATTTTAGGAATGAAAGTCAAATTAGTGTCATATAATTCATTATATACTTTTAATAGAATTATATATAAAATGAAAGGATGCAGAAAAATTGAAAGTAAAAGGATAGTAAAAATAAATGCCATCCCAATAGTAATGGAAAGAAAGTTGGTTTAGCTCTATTAATAGCAGGCAAGATACTTTTTAGGGAAAAAAGCATTATTGGAAGTACAAGTCTTTATAATAATTTTTTAAAACTTTTATCTATTTATTAATGCTTATTGTTGAAAGAGAGAGACAGAAGGGGGTGAGAGAGAGAATTAGTGGGGGAGGGGAAGAGAGAGAAGACAAGATCTGAAGCAGGCTCCAAGCTCTGAGCTGTCAACACAGAGCCTGATTCAAGCTCAAATTCACAAACCGTGAGATCATGACCTGAACCAAAGTCAGATGCTTAACTGACTGAGCCACTCACGATCCCCTAAAATGATTTTTAAAGTGCTAATTACCATGAAAACTATTCAAAAATGAAAATAACTTCAGGTCCTGAAATGCTTCATATGTTTAAAAAGATTGGCAAATTTTTGGTGATATGTAGAAAAAAATGAAAGAACATAAAAATAAAAAGTTTTGAGTTGACAAAGATCAGAAAATTTGACTTTTATTTATTTTTTATTTATCATGGAAAGTAGAATCAGTCATTTAAAAAAAGTCCCACAAAGAAAATTCTAGGCCCAATTGGCTTCATTAGGGTGACCTATCAAACCCTCAAAGAAGAAATTCTTCCAATACTACATAACTCATAGAGTAGAAAAAGGGGAAACCCTTGCCACCACATTTTATGAGAGCGATGTAACCTTAGTATAAAAATCCATGTAATATAAGACATCAACAAGAGAAAGGATAAAAATCATATGATCCTTTCAACAGATGCAAAAAAGGCATTTGACAAAGTACAACTTTCATTTCATGATTAAAAAAAAAAAACAACCTCCCAATAAAGCAGGTTTATAGGAAATATACCTAAACATAATAAAGGCCATATATGAAAACCCACAGCTAACATAATCCTCAGCAGGGAAAACCTGAGAGCTTTTCCTCTATGGTCTGGAATAAGACAGGGATATCCACTCTCACAACTGTTATTTAATAGTACTGGAAGTCCTAGCCACAGCAATAAGACAACAAAAAGAAATAAAAGACATCCAAATCACCAAGGAAGAAGTAAACTTTCACTATTTGCACAAGACCTGATACTCTATATAGAAAACCCAAAAGATTGTACCAAAAAACTGCTAGAACTGATACAAGAATTCAGTAAAGTGTCAGTATTGATTTTGGCTAAGGTCATGATGTCAAAGTTCATGAGATCAAGCCCTTCATTGTGATTCTCTCTTTCCTCTCTCTCTGCCCTTCCCCCTGCTTGCACCCCCCCCCATAGTAAGTAAACTTTTAAAAATTGTCTATACTCCCCCAAACAATTTATACATGTAATTCTATCCCTATCAAGATACCAACAGCATGTTTCACAGACTTGGAACAGACAATTATAAAATTTGCATAGAATCACAAAAGATCCCTAATAGTCAAAGAAACCTTGAAAAGCAAAGCAAAGCTGGATGAATCACAATTTCAGATTTTGAGTTAAATTATAAAGCTGTAGTGATGAAAGCAGGATGGTATTAGCACTAAATAGACACATAGGTCGATGAAACAGAATAGAAAACTTAGAAATGAACCCACAACTATATGGCCAATTAATCTTTGACAAAGTGGGAAAGAATATCCAATGGGAAAAAGGCAGTCTCTTCAACAAATGGTATTGGGAAAGCTATACTGCAACATGCAAAAGAATGAAGATCACTTTCTTATACCATACACAAAACTAAATTCAAAATGGATTAAAGACCTAAATATGAAACTTGAAACTATAAACATCTTAGAGGAAAAACATGCTGTAATCTATTTGATACTCACTGGAGCAGCTGCTTTCTAGATATTTCTTCTCAGGTAAGGGAAATGAAAGCAAAAATAAACTATTGGGACATTATCAAAACAAAAATCTACACAGTGAAGGAAACAATTAAGAAAACTAAAAGGCAACCTATGAAATGGAGGGAGATATTTACAAATGAAAAATCTGATAAAGAGTTAGTATCCAAAATATTTAAAGAACTTCTAAAACTTAACACCCCCCAAAAATAATAATCCAATTAAAACATGGGCAGAAGACATGAGTAGAAGTTTTCCCAAAGAAGACGTACAAACGGCTAACAGACACTTTAAAAGATGCTCAACATCATTCATCATCAGAGAAACATAAATCAAAAGTACAATGAGGTATCAGCTCACAGCTGTCAGAATGGCTAAAATCAACAACACAAGAAACAACAGGTGATGGAGAAGATACGGAGAAAAAGGAACCTTCTTGCATTGTTGGTGGGAATGCAAACTGGTATAGTGACTCTGGAAAACAGTATGGAAATTCCTCAAGAAGTTAAAAATAGAACTACCTTATGATACAGCAATCACACTAATAGGTATTTGTCCAAAGGATACAAAAATATTAATTCAAAGGGGCACATGCACTTCAATGATTACACCAGCATTATCTACAATAGTCCAATTACTGAAAAGGCCCAAATGTCCATCGACTGATGAATGGGTTAAGAAGAGGTGATATATATATACACACTGGAATATTACTCAGTCATCAGAAAGAATGAAATCTTGCCATTTTTAGTGACGTGAATGGAGCTAGAGTGTATAATGCTAAGTGAAATAAGTCAGTCAGAGAAAGACAAATATCATATGATTTCACTCATATGTGGGATTTAAGAAAAAAAAAACAGATGAACATATGGGAAGGAAAATAAAAGAGAGAGGGAGACAAACCATAAGAGATACTTAAATACAGAGAACAAACTGATGGTTGCTGGAGGGGAGGTGGGTGGGGACATGGGTTAGATGGGTAATGGGTACTAAGAAAGACGCTTGTTCTGATGAGCATTGGATGTTATGTGTAAGTGATGACTCGCTATAGTCTCCTGAAACCAAAATTACACTATATGTTAACTAACTAGAATTTAAATAAAAACTTGAAACAAAAAATTTAAAAAAAGAATTAATATACTGCAAATCAATGATAAATTAATCACACTATTGTTGAATACAAGGGGTCATGAAAGAAATAAATTCCAAATTTATTTAAGGTGTTCCTTTATAAGAGTTCCTTTATAAGAAATAAATTATTCCAAATTTATTTAAGGTGTTCTTTTATAAGAGTTGGTAGTCAGGAGAGAAGGCTTTGGGAACTGAGGGCTGACTTCCAGCTGCTAGTGCAAAAGTAAACGTCCCTTGTTGGGAGGGTGGATATTGGCAGAGAATAATGGCACTGGTGTTGATGGGTAAGAGGATTTATTTATTTTTATTTATTTTATTTATATTTTTGTGCTAGGTGTTGGGAAAAGAGTTATCTTTACCATAGCAGGTGCTACTTGCCCCAGGGTCCTCAGGGAACTATTCTCTCTTCAAATTATTTAAATTCCAGTTAGTTTTCAGTGTAATATTAGTTTCAGGTGGAGAATATGGTGATTTGTCACTTACGTACAAAACCCAGTGCTCATCACAACAAATGCCCTCCTTAACTTCCATTACTTATTTAATCCATCCCTCATCTAACTCAAATCCAGTAACCCTCAGTTTGTTCTCTAGAGTTAAAACACTGTGAAAACAAATGTAATTTAAATAAAAACTTAAACATATATTTATGTATAAAAACAAACATATATATATATATGTTTGTATATATATCCTAGAATCAATTATAAAAACAAAAGACAACCCAGAAGAACAGGTACAAAGGACTTGAATGGGCAATTAACTCAAAAAGGAATCTGAAGTGTCAAAAAGTATAAGCAAATATGCAGAAGCTTTATATAATCACTGAAACAAAACTTGAAACCATGAAGATATATCATTATATACCCAATAACTTAATAAAATTTTGTGAAGTCTAATGAAACCAAAATTTGGTGGGAACATAGGGCAATGAAAACTTATTGCATTGCTGGTGGTATGAAAATTAGCAAATCTCTATGAAAATGGGTTTGAGGTTATACAGTAAAATTCAAGATATGCTTGAAGTATATATACATATATGTATATGTATGCATATGCATATGTATATGTATATGTATATGTATATGTATATGTATTTAAGTCGGCTCTAAGCCAGGCATGAAGCTCAATACAGAGCTTGAACTCAGGAACTGAAGATCAAGACCTGAGCTGAGATCAAGAGTTGGATGCTCAGCCAACTGAGCCATACAGGTGTCCCAATATGCTTCCTTATATTAAGCAATTCTACTCCAAACGTACAGAAATATACACACAAGTTCTAGAGTATATATTCAAGATATATTTCCAAGAATATTTATAACTGCTTTTCTTATAAGAGTCTAAAAATGGATAGAGACCACAGTGGCCTGGGACACATTCACGTGGTAGAAAACAACAGCAATATAGAAATAAACTACAACTGCATGTAATGACAAGAATGGAGAACACAAACAGAATGTTGAACATAAGAAGCAAGAAAATAATATATGCAACATTGAGTCCATTCATACACTGAAATAGTGGCAAAATTCAATTATGTTATTTAAGGATGCACACAGGGATAAAACTTATATTTAAAATATAACAAAATGAGTATCAGAAAAGTCAGACTAATGGTTATACTAGTGAGAAGAGGAGCCAGGGATATATCAGGGAGAAGTACATGGGGGTGTTTAAGATGCTTGATATGCCATAGTTCTTTTTTTTTTTTTTAATAGTTTATTGTCAAATTAGTTTCCACATAACACTCAGTGCTCATCCCCACAAGTGTCCTCCTACATGCCCATCCCCCCTAATATGCCATAGTTCTTGATGTCAGTAGTGGTTGTTTCCTTTAAAATAATTCAATAAACTATCTTTGTGTTTTATGTAGTTTTTATGTCTCCTATGTTTCACTATAAGACAATAATTAAAAACATATTTATTAAGGCACTTTCTACTCCTCTCTAGCATAAGTTTTCTTTTTTTTTTTTTAATAGTTTATTGTCAAATTAGTTTCCACATAACACTCAGTGCTCATCCCCACAAGTGTCCTCCTCCATGCCCATCCCCCCCTCCCCCCACATCCATCAGTCCTCAGTTTTTGTCAGCATTCAAGAGTCTCTCATGGTTTGCTTCTCTCCCTTTCCCCCACCATTTCTGCCCTTCTTCTCCCCCTTGTTCCTCCGTCAAGTTCCTCCTAATCCTCCTATACGTGCAAACATATGATATTTGTCCTTCTCTGCCTGACTTATTTCGCTCAGCATAACACCCTCAAGGTCCATCCATGTTGCTACACATGGCCAGATTTCATTGTTTCTCATTGCCATGTAGTATTCCATGGTATAGATAAACCACATCTTCTTGATCCATTCATCTGTTGATGGACACTTAGGCTCTTTCCATGTTTTAGCTATTGTGGAGAGTGCTGCTATGAACATTGGGGTACATGTGCTCCTATGCATCAGCATTTCTGTATCCCTTGGGTAAATTCCTAGCAGTGCTATTCTAGCATAAGTTTTCTAGGAAGTTTTACTGAGGATTAGAATAACTCCTAACTGTTTTGTCTGTTTCTCTGCAGCCCACATCTCAGCACTGGAGAGAACACCTATTGAAGAAGCTCTTATTCTCAATGCAGCTACCTTTATACAGTTAGAAATTTATAGTTGTGAGCTCTGGAAGTGCACTCAATTATCTTAGTTTTTTTTTCTACCAAAAATATATAAAAAATGGCAAATCCAAACTATAGAAAAGTAATTTCAAGAGGGGCTTTTATATTTCTCCTTCAGAAAGCTATTGTATCAGTAGTTTGTAAAATATCCTTTATTAGCACTCACCTTCTTACATGTGGCCTGGAGTATAGAACAAGAGCTCATTTCCTACAAACCATTTTCTACTTATTACATGACAAGCATAGAATTTGAATTACTGTAATGTCAGTTTTTAGAGTAGACTTTCCCTCTTACTGTATGAAATTTATCAAAGCTCTTATTCTGATTTTGTGCATGTTACAAGTTAAAAACCAAGTAGTTATGCATTCTTTAAATATTAAATTCCCTACTTTATGAAAATTATTATAATGAATGGAAGATGATGCTAGTTCCCTAGGAAACCATTAGATTACTTTTTTCTTTTAATTATTCTAAGGCATAAATGAAATGCATTGCTTAATACTTCTGATAAGTAATTAAAGGCATTTAAATACCATATTCTCCCCTTCCCCTTTTGTTTCAAACTACAGTATGGACTTTAACGCCTACTGTGACTGTACTGCATGGAGTAAAATCAAACAAAATTATAGTTGCTTTAGGAAAAAATGCATGTATCAATGTGTCTGGTCTTACTTTGCGAACACCTCGGCCAAGCTCTTCTCCATAGTTGGTTCCAAGAATTTCAAAGTGGACATTGGGATTTCCTCCATTCTCTCCAAATTCTAGCTCTCCAGTCAACCCACTAACTCCACCCTAAAGGAGAGAACAGACACTGCTATAAGATTTCAGAAGAAGTAAAATAATAATAATAATAATAATAAGGAGGAGGAGGAGGGGGAGGAGGAGGGGTGGAAAAGAAGAAGGAGAAAAAGTAGCTGTGGGAACACAATTTCTATCTATAAAATAAGTATATCAAGCATGCAATTATTAACAGGCTATTTTTTAAATAGGTGCATATAACAAATAGGAGAGCAACTGAAAGTTAATCTTAATCCAATCTTACCCGCTTTAACAAGGGAATTTAGACCTAACGAGTCAAATGACTACTCAAAATAACACCATGTTAGAGCTGAGACTAACTTCCGGCATAGGATTTTGGCCACCATATCTTGTGAAATGCACAGATCCATTAGTCAGAAAACAAGATGCTTCTGGAAAGCATAAAATCAACTCTGGAGACAAGTTTTGACAATATTCTTTCTCTAGCACAATTCTATTCTAATTAGATCTAAAATTATATCTGGAAACCTTAAAAGCCATGGTTTCTGATTGGAGATATTTTTTCTTCTTTAAATATCTTTTCCAAATTAAAAAAAATAAAAAGCTAAATTAGGCTTGAAATCTGTTTTTGCTCTTAAATAGTAATGCTGGCTGTTGAGATTCATTGGGAATTTCCAAACTTCATCTTTCATTCAGTGTGACAGATGTGCATTTCCCCAACAGATGGCAATGTAGGTCATACTTCCCTCAGTCTTGTTTACCACTCTTTTCTCAGTTTAGTTTATACGCCTTCACATTATTTAGAATTTTACAAATGAAAATCATATTCCAAACCACTCCTTTAATAAGGCATTTTTAACTTAGAATTTAGCCTGATGATCACATTTTTTTGGAAAAATTATCTGTTTGAAAATTGCTTCAATTAACACCTCTCTGATGTTGATACTTAACTATATCTCATTTGCCATACCCTCTAACTCAACTTCCAGTCTTTTTTGGCAGGTTTTCTGTTATGTGCTATATCTTCTATTTCATATGTCTTGTAGACCATAATATGACACTACATTCAAAACAGATATTCAATAAAACCATTGCTTACTCGTTAATTTCAGTAGCTACTTCATTTTTGCAATAGCGATAATCAACAAAACTGATTCTCCACTACTATTCTTTAAATTAAAAAAAAATATTTTATTTTTCAGAGAGAGACAGAATGCAAGCAGGGAGAGGCAGAGAGAGAAGAAGACACAGAATCTGAACAGGCTCCAGGCTCTGAGCTCTCAGCATAGATAGAGCCCAACACAGGGCTTGAAACCACTAACCACAAGACCATGACCTGAGCCGAAGTTGGACGCTTAACTGACTGAGCCACCCAGGCACTCCTCTGCTACTATTTTTTAATGTCATCTTCCCTTTTATTATCTAGTTTTTTTAATAAACGTAGGTTGAATTTGACATGTCTTTGTTCTTCTCCTATATGATTAGCAATTAACAACATGGATTTGAGAGTTGGCCTTCCTTAAGTTGATAAATGGTAGCACAATCTACTTGTTAGCAAACCTGGCTAAGACCTTTTTCTCTATGCCCCAGTTTCTACATCTGTTAAATAGCAAAATAATAGTGCCTATCCCAGAAGATTATTATGCATCTTATAAAACCATACCCATAAAGAATATAGAAGAGTGCTTGAGTGGTGAGACCTTAATTACTATCATCATCATCATCATCATCATGATTATCTAGATGATTACTTCATTCTTTAATTTCAAACAGTTTCTAGTTCTTTCAGAAATTGTAGGCATACTCCTGATGTTTTTCTGCTACTTTGCAACTGTAAGGTTTCAAAATTTCATTATATGCTTGAATCTTTACATGCATTGGGAAATGTTTTTGTTTTGTTTTGTTTTGTTTTGTTTTTGCAAATTTTGACTCAGTCACATTTCACTGATAAGTATTTGGGGGGAAAAAGTGTTAAAGCACCTGGTCTAAGATCTCATTCACTTCTTCTATTGTTATTTGTGTTGTAGGGGGAGAGGGTGAAGGTCAGGGAGAGGAAAAAAAGAAAGGAGGTTGTCTTTGTCTACTAGACCTCCAGTTAGAGACTAATAATATTTAATAGGAAAAAGAGTCCTTATCTATAAAAGCCCTTAGCAGGGTGTCCTGTGTAGTAAATAAACTCAGGATCTGTAGAATAACTGCTTATGGCTTCCAGGAAAATGTCCTAAAGCTTTACACTTTCTAGAGTAAAAAATGGATATATTTTATAATGTAAACTACGTGGGGAAATCAATAAAACTTTCCTTACAGACACAATGTGTGTGTCCAATGTGAGAAGAAAGGATTTGGAGAGAGGTGTAAAGTGCCTCACAATCTCTCTCCTCTGTGTCTCTTGACTGGCTGTATCTTTGATATGGGTAAATTAGTCTATTATTGCAAACCAGGTTAATCTAATGTGTTTACTCAGTACTAACATTTCAAATAATTCAATTATCACTTAAGAATTTAAACATTGGGGTAAGTATAGTGGATCTTATTATCAGTAATATGTCTAAATGGCAAATACTGTGGGAGTTTGACAGACCGATATAACTTATATTTTTACACATAAGTTCAAACTGTTGGTATTCAAAAATCTTCTTATTAGAGATTTTCTTGCCTTCTTTTACATATCTATCCCAATAATATCTCCTAATTAGATCACAGTTTAAATTTTTGTCTTAGTACTTATTTCTAGGGAAAAAATAAAAAAAAAACATAATTCAATATGATTACTACATTGCAAAAATGCTATATACTCCTGACGTTTTTAGACTTTTGAGCACTAAACTGTCCAGCACTATATAACTATTACTCCCAATCAATACTCACGTGGTCACTCTAGGCCAGTGTTTTTATCCCTAGATTGTATCTGGTACTGNTAAATCAGAGAAAGACCCAAAAAAAAAAAAAAAAAAAAAGACAAAAAAATCCCCACCCACAAATCAAGGGACCTGCATTTAGTTAACTGTGGCCTCCACTTACCTTGTTCACCTTTTTGACTCTGTAATTTATCTTCTTTATGTTCCATTCTTAATGAGATGTTAGCATGTGTAGTCAGTAAAACCTTTCCTCATGAAGACTTAAGGGATGCTTGAGAGGTTGGTATTTCAAGCAAATAAACCCTTTAACTGAAGCCTCTTGTTATCTGGCCCAAACTTAACCTCTCTGATTTTTGATTGCTAAGTCTATTTCCATGCTTTTGAGCTTTATATTTTTATTTTTTTCATCTATCCTCAGATCAACTTTGAAAACCGAGCCTTGATAAAAATATGTGCTAGCCAGGTGGTAATGAGCAGTCATTATCTTGGTACATGCACAGTTGCATTTTTTATCTCTTGGTGATGCAGCAGATTCTAAACAGAACAAGCTAATGGGACATTGATAGTATGAATAACACATACAAGTAATTTCTAAATGTCCTTTAACTTGACAGTAAAAATTGCTGCCAGGGTAAATCTTTTTTAAAATACCAAGTGAAATTGGTCTGAATTTTATCCCACCCAATCTTTAGAAATATCAGTGGGTATCAAAAATAGAAAGGAGAGAGGAAGAAAAAGAAAACGAGGAGAATCAAAGGTTGGGAATAATTTACCACTGGTTAATCAGCAGCTCAAAAGGCAACAGTTTGTTCTTCCCCTATAGATAGGGTAAGTTGGGGGGAAAAAGAAGAAAAATATTTAGTAAGAATTTATTTCTCTCTATTATGAAGCTGAAAGACTTTCCCCTATGCTTCAACAGCACAGTAACTTAGACATAGCTTTGGAGGATCGTCTGGAACATGAAATATTTATGATACTCAGCTAAGTTCTTCATACATATTTCTAGGTTCCTTGCAACCTGCAGACATGCTTGGTAAACAAGAACACCCTGTAAATAAACTTGAGTCCAGAAAGGCAGAGAACACACTGGAAGATGCCAGATACAGTAGTGTGCCCTGGTGCCCTCATGTTTCATAAGTTAATTTCAGAGAGAAAAATCCCTGATGAAAGGAAAGTATCACATATTTCTACCCAGAAAAGAAATATAATGGTAGATAAATACTATAATATAAGATGAAGAAAACCATGAAAAATTAAAATGAAACAAACCTTTGTTGGTGTGAAGTGGTTAGGAAAATTTGAAGTTGCCATATAACATTTCTATGTGTATATATACATATATATATACATATATATGTGCATACATGTGTCCATATGTGTATTTGCAAACATACACATTCAAATATTCATTCATAATAGATACTTGCATCAAACTGAGAGTAAACAGGATATTACTAGTAATTTGATCATGCTGTCTATATCTTAGAGGAAAAGAAAATGAGGTCCAGACAACAAGTTATTTGAGGAGCCTAAACTGAATCCTACATTCTGTGATTCATACTTTTTCCTCTAGACTATATAAACTGTGTGTCCAACATAACATATGTATATCTAGTGGACTGCTCAAAAAATCCACTATGATATTGTATACTTTGTGATTCAAATGCCCTGAAGCCAGAGAATATATTGACAAGTCCACAAGAATCCCTATTCTAAGGGGACATACTGCATTTTAAAAAGCTCTGGTAGCAAAAAAAAAAAAAAAGTTATTTGCACACATTTTGTAAAAAAGGCTATATTATATCTCAAGTCAATACTGTTACTTGCTACTGGTAAGTCAGACTATGTTCTCCTAAATTATCTCTCTCTTCTCCAGGTTTGTAAATTCTATATGGTACAGAGTGCTTTACACAAAAAGCAAAGCAATATGTTTCCATTCCTCTAAGTTTACAAGTTAAATAATAATAACAACAATATCTCCAACTTATTATAGTTATTTTTCTCCAAGCCAGATGCCTAGAATCTTCTTTCCTCTCCTACACATTTATGTTAAGAAACCAAATCTTATTTCAATCACCTAAATATCTCTCAAAGACATCTCTTTCTGTCCATCCCCATGCCCAAAACCATTGCTCTTCATTTCCTTTGAATTGGAGCACCAGCCTCTTAATTGGAGTTTTCTCATCCAGTCTGTCTTGGTCCAATGGCAGCTGCATCATGGATTCTCCACTTGGAAGCCACTGAGTAATCTAGTTTTGTCACTCCCTGCTCCCATGTAAAATACCTCAGTAACTTGATCTTACCCCTTGAACAGAGTTCAGGAAATTTAACATGGTTTGCAAAACCCTTCATGTCTTTCCCCTGTGTACCATATTTTAGCTAATAAGGAACGATGTCCCAATTCCACATCTATTCTAGCCACCCCGCTCTTATTTCAGATGCTTACATGTGTCAAGCACTCTTTCCTCCAAACCTGAGAATATTCTTTTGCCCTTGCATGGAACATTCTTCTCCATTCCTGGAATACTTTTCCCTTTCTTTTCTTTGCTAATAACTACTCATCTCAAACATTTCCAGTTATCTGTCATGCTTATACCTAAGTAGGTCCTCCAGTCACATATTTCCAGAACAGTTGGTGTTTCCCCTTTTGTAGAACTGATCACACTTGTACTATTTTTGATACTTCATTTTCCTTTCTTATTCTGTGATCTCACGGTACAGCATATGGTAGTACTCAGTAAATATTTGTTGAATGAATACATTACCATATAAGAATTAGAGTAAATTCAATACTTTTGCCATTTCAAAGAACACTTCCTTAGTTTTTTAATGTTGATTTATTTAAGACAGACTATAGAGGGGGAGAAAGAGAGAGAGAGTGAAAGAGAGAGAGAGAGAGACAAAGAGAGAGAAAAAGAGAGAGAAGAGAGAGAGAATCTCAAGCAGGCTCCGTGCTGTCAGTGCAGAGTCCCATACAGGGCACAATCTCACCTACAGTAAGTCATGACCAGAGATGAAATCAAGAGTTGACTGCTTAACCGACTGAGCCACCCAGCTGCTCCAAGAATACTTCTTTAGATATCAACATACATCAAAATCTCTTTTAGGAACACTTTTAGTGAGGAGCCTGCTTGGGATTCTCGCTCCCTCTCACTCTGACCCTCCCTTGCAACACGTGTGCATTCTCTCTCTCTCAAAATCAATAAATAAACTTAAAAAAAAATCTCTTTTAGATAGAATTGGTACCAATACAAGAAAATGTATTTGTATTAAATGATTTTAGATATTGACATAAGCGTTGATATACTCTATTTCCCCACATTTTGTATTGGAAAAAGTCACCATAATGGATTTAGCAGAAATTGATCAATTAAGCCAATGCAGAAGTATCTGATTTAAGGATCTATCAAATCTTGATTGTCTTATTCATGTAGAATACATAGAAAATGTCAGTGCTTTTATATGTAATCAGATATTTTTCTTGTAGTATTTTTCTTAGTTTTTTTTAATTAAACAATTTTGAATTTTTGAATTTTTAAAAAAACTATATAAGCATATTCTTTCTAAAACTCAGGTCTCATTTTGTTATATCCATGCTCAAAAATTCTTTAGGGTGTTTTACTTACCTACAAAATGAATTCCTTTCCTCAGTATCTTTCCAATCTAGACTAGTCTCTTCATGTGTTTTATCCACTGGCAAATTAGTCAATTGTTGTCATTGTCCACATAATTTATTCAAATAGCTATGTCAGCTAGAGTGTTCCCACCACCTGAAATGCCCTCTTCTTCATAGCTTTACATATCTTAAATCTGTTAATATTCTAGTTCCCATTAATATGCTATCAGTTTCATGCAAACTCTCTAATCTGTTTTCTGTGTTTTGAGTCGGGTTCCCAGGGAAATAGTTCTGAAATGATTTGCTTATCTGCAGGAGGTTACCAGAGGCACTCCTAGGAAAAGCAGTTGCAAGAGAGTATGAGAAGAAGGCCTGGAAAGGGACAGGAGACACAATGATGGAAATATAGCAACAGCTCAGGTGATGCCATGGGCCAGTCTCTAGTAAGATAACTCTGGAGTTATCCCAGTGGGAGGCAAAGAACTCAGACCATTGTGCAAAGTCCTGTCACTAGATGCATGCAATTCTAGGAAGCGAGTAGAGCAGCTCCTTGCTGCCCAAAGCAGTTCCTGAACCAAGGCTCAGCTGTGAGCCTTCTCAGGAAAGAGCACCTCAGCTGAGAAATAGGGGTCTGCACCGTACACTCTAAGATTCCATGGTGTCCTATTTTTGCCATGCGTGGGGCATTTTATTGTCTCTCACTTCAGAGTACAGCTGTTTGATAATAATATTCACTACTAGGTTCTAAATTCTTTTTTGGATGATCATATAAAAGAGTTTGAATAATACATTCCACACTATAGACATTTGATAAATGTCGGTTAAGGGTGTGATAAATACATGAATGAACAGAGTGTACTCTTGGAAGCTGAATCAACATTACCAGTAAGAAAAAAATAGAAAATGATCACCATTTAATTTTAGAACAAGTCTGTAAATAAAAATACTCTGCCCAAATTGCCTGGGTGTAATATTATTCCACAGCCGAAGAAAGATGGTAGATATATATAGACTTAACTGGTTTCTACATGTCCCAGAGAAATGGTTTTTAAACGGTGGTTCTAAGAGCCAGTTGTAGTTGGAGTCCACCTTGGGAGGTTTTCTCCCACTCTCTTCCAGAGCAGCTCAGCTTTCGTTTCACTTATTATTTAGTTTAAAAGGTTTGGAAGCTTTCTCTAGGGTATGTAACACCAACAAATCTAAATTATACAACATGAAGATTCCTTACCAAAATATATATTACAGGGGTGCCTGGGTGGCTCAGTCGGTTAAGCATCCAACTTTGGCTCAAGTCATGATCGCATGGTTCGTGGGTTCGAGCCCCACGTCAGGCTCTGTGCTGACAGCTAGCTCAGAGCCTGGAGCCTGTTTCAGATTCTGTGTCTCCCTCTCTCTTTGACCCTCCCCTGCTCATACTGTCTCTTTCTCTCTCTCAGAAATAAGTAAAAAAAATATTAAAAATATATATTACAATTATATGTAGCTTCTCAGAATAAAGAATGCATATGTGCACTAACAAATGTTTTGTCACAAGCACTTTTAAAAATGCAGTCTATGCTTTTGGAATCGTCCCTCTTGCACACTCATCAATACACACTCCAAATACAAGGCATTTGGAAAAAACCCACATTGACAGACACTAAGATATTGTTTATATAATATTTGTACTTGCTTTGATTTCTTGGTGTGTGTATTTTCTTTAGCCAAGCAGGTCTGAGAGTAGTGAATAAAAACTACCACCATGAACAAGAGAAATGGTCAATGGTATGGTATACAGAACACAGGACTGGAAGCCAAACAACTTGGTCCTGAAACTAATTTTCTTTTAACCAACTGTTAATAAGTCATTTAATTTTTCTGAGGCTGTTTTCTCCATCTTAAAATTAGGGAAGGAATAACTTTATTTGACCTTGCTACTCTAAAATTGTATGGGTTACTAATGAATTCTAAAAATTAAAAAAAAATAAAACAAAATGTATCAGAAAGATACATTCCTTACCTAATTAAAAAAAAAATCTTTTCAGGGGTTTCTGGGTAGCTCTGAGCATCCGACTCTCAGTTTTGGCTCAGGTCATGATCTCATGGTTTTGAGAGTTCGAGCTCCACATCAGGCTCTGCACTGGCAGCACAGAGCTTGCTTAGGATTCTCTCTCTCTCCCCACCACTATCTCTGCCCCTCCTCCACTAAAGCTTTCTCTGCCTCTCTCAAAATTAATTTTTAAAAAACCTGGAAAAAGTTAAAAAATATCTTTTCAAATAATACCTTTAATATACATAACAGCAAAACACTTGTGGCATATTTATTATACCAAGATTCTACTATCAAAATTATGCAAGTTTAGAAGTGGAAGCTAAAGCAGTTAGCCAAGAAAATTTTATTTTATTATTTTTTAAATTAGGAAAAAAAAAGTTTTGCATATTAGAAGAAACTGGCAGACATTAGCCTAGAACATTAATTCCTGATCTTACAGTAGCCATAAGAACTAGCTTCTAGAAGGAATTACGTTTGAGTGCTATAATAGGTAGAAAGGCTCTGGTTTAAGTCTTATCTCATATTACAAAATACCCTAGCATATGGATGCTTGCTATTAGAGAGTTTAGCAGGAAAAAACATAAAACAAAATAAAACAAACAAACAGAAAAACAATACAAATACCCAGACTGCCATCTTAAAACACTGGCATTCTGCTGTCTGTATATATGTACAGATTAAAAGCCCTGGTGCTAAAAAAGTGTCATAGCAAGAAAATAATTTCTACTGTGTATGTTGCAAATTGGCACTGTATTTTTACTCAAAATGTGGGGGAGGTAATGGAAACATAGACTTTCTAAAAACTCACTTTACTAAGAAAATGGAACCCAAGTTAAAAAAAAAAATATGGAGCCAGATAATGATCTTAAGAACCTATTTCTGCTGATGGCAGCAGTGGCAGCTGATTGGCCTATATGCCAAACATTTATGGAAGCAAATGCAATGTCCAAGTGCAGACAAGCAGAACACCCAGCACTATTCACAAAATATTCAGAGCAAGCAAACAGCTTTTCTAGTCACTGTCAAGACGTCATCATCAGCCAAAGCACGAAGCACTTCGTCAAACATATCTTTGGTAATTGCTATGTCAGAAAGTCTCTGAATGTCTTTAAAAAGTTTAGAGTATTTTAGAGCTGATGCTTTTGCCTTTACATAAAATAAGTTTTTTTTTTTTTTTTTTTTCAGTGCTTCAGCTAACCCTTCTTTCCATTCAGAGAGGTGGAACTCATGTCTGCAGTAAGAAGAGATATGTCCATAGTGCTAGTCCAGGGGTTCTGCTAAGTAAATTCATGATTCCAGCTATCAAAAGTATACAGAAACCACTCTTCAGCTACTACTAATCTTCTGCATCTTCCTCAAGTCTACATAAGCCTGGATGAGAGCTTGGCTGGCTTCCTGGCTCAGCCAAGACAAGGTGGTGCTGTGAGCATAAGCTCTAATTGAGTACTGCCATGTTGGTGAACCTCATCTCCCATTTGCTCCTTGCTCTGGTAGTACAGAGCCACACGGTGGTGAATCAGATGACTGTCATATGCTTCATCCTGAGGGTCCAGGATGAGAAAGATCAAATCAAGCCTTGATAATAATATATGAGGTAGCTGGATATTACCAATGTTCTTTTTTTTTTTTAACGAATTCCATTGAGACTTAATAGAATTTGCTGCTGCCAGGATAAAGTGCATGCGCTGAGCTGACAAATAACCCCAGCCTTTGCCTTTGCTATAGAGACAATCAGCCATCCCATGACCTTGTGTGATGCTGATCTTGTATTTTTATTTATCTTTGCAAACTTATCAATGCAGCAGATATTATTGTCACTCAGGACAAAGGCACCAGCCTTCAGGAGCACCTGCATTATCTCAAGGTCGTTTGCTATATATCATCTATATCCATATCTATATTCATTATTTATATCTATATCTATCTTTATATCTACTGTTAGTTGGTCGCGGGAGACGGAGTTTTATAGATACTGCAGAAGTTGGAACCTAATGGTCTTTGGGTCACCACACATCAGGATGTTCTTAGCACAAAGTCTGACCCTTCCCATGTGACTAAAATCTTTCCTTTTTCCAAGGAAGAGCTGAAGCAAGATTCCCCTTTTTAAAATCTTCATGTTCCTACAAGCGTGGAGCTGAGGCTGAAGCAAGGCTCTCATAAGTGCCTTTGTTTTTGTAAAGTTCCTTAAGCAATTCCACATGCTTCTCTGAAAAAGTTTCTGTTCTATATCTTCATCTGATTCTTCATGCAAATGTTCTACATCTATTTTCTGATGATAACTGCCATCAATATGAGTTTTGTTGACAGACCACACATTACTCACTCTTGAATTGACTCAGTAAGTTACATTACAGATAGACATCTGTAATATTTACTCTGTCCCCAGGTTGAACCTTGCCAACAAGATCAATGTGAGCAAAAAGCATGATAGTGTGAGGCATCTGCCTTGCAGGCATATTTTCAGGCAGGAGACTCTTAAAGTTCTATAATCTACTTGCCTCAGAACAAAGAGTGGTTATGGGTCAGCACTCACCCACATGGGGCTCAGTGCTTAAGCCATGGTCCGTCTCCACCAAGACAGTGGAGGGGGGGGGGAGAGGAGTGCACACATGGCAATGCAAGAAGGACTTCAGCATCTCTAGAAGCAGATGGAACATCTTAATCAACATGCCACTGATGGTGCTAGACTGGTCAATGTCTTCCAAATTCAGGTTTCTCATGTAATTAGTGTTAAACACATTGAATGGTCCTGCTTAAATCTAATGTTCTGAGGTTGAGTCAGGTAACTGTCAAAGAATATCTCATTGATAGCCATGCTAAAAGTTGAGTGAGTGGCAGATGAGCTGTCTGTATAGATTTTTGCAAATGATTTTATTTGTTCACAGTTTACACTTTAAGATGACTCCTCAGATGATAAACAATGTTGAGCATCTTTTCATGTGTCTGTTAGCCATTTGGATGTCTTCTTTGGGAAAAAAAAAATGCCTATTCATGTTTCTTGCCCATTTATTTACTGGATTATTATTATTATTTTTTTTTCAGGTGATGAGTTTGTTAAGTCATTTATAGACTTCGGATACTAACTCTCTATCCGACATGTCGTTTGAAAATATCTTCTCCCCTTCCATCAGTTACCTCTTAGGTTTTTTTTACCTCTTAGGTTTTTTTTTTTTTAATTTTTTTAAAGTTTATTTATTTTTGTGACAGAGAGAGAGAGAGAGAACGGGGAAGGGACAGAAAGGGCAGGAGATGCAGAATCCGAAGCAGGCTCCAGGCTCTGAACTGTCAGCACAGAGCCCAATGTGGGGCCCAAACCCACCGGCCATGAGACCATGACCTGAGCCAAAGTCAGATGACCAACCAACTGAGCAACCCAGGTGCCCTGCCTTTTAGTTTTGTTGATTGTTTTCTTTGTTGTGCAGAAGCTTTTTAACTTGATGAGGTCCCAATAGTTCACTTTTGCTTTTATTTCCCTTGCCTGCAGAGATGCATCAAGTAAGAAGTTGCTGTGGCTGAGGTCATTGAGGTGGTTGCCTGTTTTCTCTTCTAGGATTTTGAATGGTTACCTGTCTCACATTTGGGTCTTTCGTCCATTTGGAATTTATTTTTGCATGTAAGAAAGTGGTCTAGTTTCATTCTTCTGCATGTTGCTATCCAGTTCTCCCAGTACCATTTGCTTTTTTACTGTATACTCTTCCCTGCTTTGTCAAAGGTTAGTTGTTCATACAATTGTGGGTCCAATTCTGGATTCTCAGTTCTATTCTGAGAATTGGTCTATGTGTCTGTTTCAGTGCCAATACCATACAGTCTTAATGAATACAGCTTTGTAGTGCAGGCTAAAGTCTGGGATTGTGATATCTCCAGCTATGGTTTTCTTCTTCAACATTACTTTGGCTCTTAGGGGTCTTTTGTAGTTCCATACAGATTTTAGGAGTGTTTGTTCTAACTCTGAGAAGAATCCACATTGAGATACCACCTCATAAGGGTCAGAATCAGTAAAATTAACAATTCAGGAAACAAAATGTTGGTGAGGGTGTGAAGAAAGGGGAAGCTTCTTGCATTGTTGGTGGGAATGCAAACTGGTACAGCCACTCTGTAAAAACAGTGTGGAGATTCCTCAAACAATTAAAAAAGATCCCTCAAAAAATTAAAAATAGAATTACCCTACAACATGGCAATGACACTGTTAAGAATTTATCCAAAAGATACAGGAGTGCTTATTCATAAGGGAACATGTACCCTAATATTTATAGCAGTGCTATCAACACTAGCCAAATTATGGAAAGAGCCCAAATACCCATAAACTGATGAATAGATAAAGTAAATGTGGTACACACACACACACACACACACACACACACACACACAATGGAATACTACTCAGCAATAAAAAAGAATGAAATCATGCTATTTGCAATAACATGGATGGAACTTGAGGGTTTTATACTAAATGAAGTAAGTCAGTCAGAGAAAGACAGATATCATATGTTTTCACTCATACATGTGATTTGAGAAACTTAATAGAAGACCATGGGGGAAGGGAAAGAAAAAAAAAACAGAGAAGGAAGCAAACCATAAGAAAATCTTAAATACGGAGAACAAACTGAGGGTTGATGGGGGTAGGGGACACGGAAAATGGGTGATGGGCATTGAAGAAGGCACTTTCTGGAATGAGCATTGGGTGTTGTATGTAAGTGATGAATCACGGGACTCTATTCTAAAGCCAAGAACACACTGTATACACTGCATTTTAGCTAACTTGACAATTATATATATGCATATATATAATTATTTACATACATATATATGTATATATACATATATATAATTATTTACATACATATATATGTATATATAATGATTCCCCAGTTATATCAATCTCCCTATCACTGCATATACAAAGATTCCACAATATCTAAGGCAGCATTTTTCTTCTTTAGCCAGAGAATCAATAAAATGGTGATGAAAATCCCCCAAATTTTCTTGGCACATTGCCATATTTATACATGTCGCTCAAATCACAGATTTTGGGCCTACAGACTTCTCACTGGCCACTGTATCCTCTGTTGTATCCTCTGTTGCTGGCTCATCCTGCAAATTCACCCACAAACACTTTCATGTACACCCCCACATCAGGTCTCTGCCTCTGGGTGTGCCACTAACACCACGGCTTGAGGTTTCTTTTACCCAAGAGCTGGAAGTGTCATATGTTAGTGATGAATCAGCATTCAAACCAGATGAAGAGTCAAAGAATGCATCAGATGAGAGCTGGAAAATACTGTGTCCTGCATGGAAGGCTTCTGCAGTCCAGGTTGGCACCAGTTGCATCTCTTCTGTAGAGGTTGAATCCTGAGCTCTACATCTCTGAGAAAGAGATGACCTGGACTCGTCACCTCAAGCAGGGAAAGGTGGCCACCTCTGAAGGACACAGGGCTCTGTGGTGTACTTTGCAGGTTATGTACTCAGACAGACCCCAAGAAAAGTTTTTTAAAAGTTTAAAAAACATATAAAATATTAGAATTAGATGATAACATTCATTTTACTTGAGGATGGTATCAATGTCCACTTGAAAAGGACAAGAGAATAAACTATGAAGAAAGAAGTGAGAATCAGGAGTCAAGTTTCAAGAGTTGATCAGCTTAATCACAAAATATATCAAACATCAACCACTACCTTGCATACCTACAATATCTAGTTTGAAAACGTAATGGAAAAAATTATATTCATGATACCATGTACATACATGGACACACACAGACATACATACTCAAAACTTTATAAAATTTTAGGATAAACGTAATGAAAATATGTATGAAGGACATTGTAAGTTCTTACTGAGGGGCTATAAAAGATGGTTATATGGAAAGATACCATGTCCATTTATAGTTAGACTCAATATTTTACAAAAATATCATTTTCTCAAAAATAATCTATAAAATTAATATAAATAACAATTGCTTAAAGATCACTGATAATATCCGGAAGAAACAAACATTTGAGAATTGACCTGTATTTTTTTTTTAAAGAAGAGAAATGTGAAAGTACCTATCCTACCACTTTATAAAATAAATTGTAAAGCTTCAATACAACAGTATACTGGAAACCACTACCTCCCCGTGTATAAATGTTCTAGACATTTACAGTACTTATGTCAACTACATTGCTTTTTATCTCTTTTCTCTCACCCCCTTAGAAAATATATAAATTAAGGGACAGACCTTCAGTCTTTCACTTCTTTGTCTCCTTGCAATAGCACAGGGGCTTTGTAAAGTATATACTGCATGCCCTTAATAGCGACATGCAGGGGTTATTTGAATGTAATTAAAATTTTTATTACTAGAATATTCCCACTGTAATAAGGAGCCTGACCTCATTTGTGATGTTTGGCTGCTGATTTCTTTCCAAGCTTTGGTCTCCCTTCCCCTATGACTCCGCATTTGGACAGGCTGATCAACAAAGCTCATCTTGCACCTCCTTCTCTGATACCAGTTGGAAATTTAAGCCTTGAACATCTCTAGCCCAAGTAAATAGGAACTTTCCCCAGTCTCACCTCCTAGCTACTACCTGGGCCCAGCCCACTCCTGCTGCTCGGCCCAAGCCAGCCTGGACGTTCTTGAGCCCACTCTGCTCTTCTGGGAGTTCCTGTATGAGTAGTAATCTTTCTCTCAATGTTTTTGGTTTTTTTCATGTGTGACATCTGAATGGAATGACCAGAACACTCATACCAGTCAAAGTAATATGACCCCATTTTTTTTTTTTTAAAGCCAATTTGAAATGTGAAACAAAAACTAATGAAACTCAACATGTGACTTTTGCTTTCGGGTCATGAGTTTAAGCCCCACATTGGGAACAGAGTTTACTTAAAAAATAATGAAACAAAGTATTTGCAATGATATATATCATTAAACTTAGTCTCCAAATACACAGAATAAATATATTTCTCTGAAAAGCACCACTGGGCAGAAAGCTCACCAGGACAAACATATAAATATTCTCCTCAAATAAAGTCATAATTATTTTATTACTCTTTTGATTATATATTTTCCAACAGCAACATTTCATATATGGTATTGTTCCATGAGAACTACCTACATATTATGCTGTCTCTCTTTCCTTCCCACTAATACTTTCACTAAATAAGTATCTCCTAAACAACCTCCCAAACTATTATTCTGTCTTTGTGAGAAAGCTTCAGAAGAATGAATATATTCAGGTCTCTGCATCCTAGCCAAAGCCTGAACTAATAAATTGGCAGGATCAGAATCATGTTCAACAAGTTCCCTTGGATTCATACCTGCCAAATCTCTACATAGATAGGGAGATCTTGGCAACACCTTGAGTTTAGATTTGACTTATTCATTTTTTATTTGAACTATCTTACTCTGCCAGTATATTCAATGCATTTGATTCTCAAGCACTTCTGCTGATAAGCGCCTAAATCCTCATTAAAGCGATTTCTTTTACAAAGAGGAAACATACCAAGAGAAAGATCCAGGCTAATCTCCATTTGCAACATCTCTTTCTTCCACTCACTTCTAATGATACATGTCTAGATTTTCCCCTGGCTTTTCTAAATGCATTCACCGTTCCCTCAACTAGCTATTTCTCTTTTTGTTTCACGAGAAGAAGGCAAACACGTGCAGAGAGAAAAAGGATGGGTAAAATAAAGAACATAAACTTCCAAATGTCTGTCTTCTTTGTGTAAAGGGTACAGGAGGCGTTTGCTTGTTTTATTAATCATTTCACTTTAAATCCAAGAAGCTGTGTGAGAAAAACAGAAAATGCCAGCAAGGATGACATGACAAAGAGGCTAATAAACTGCAGAATGCTCAAACCATTGAGAGAAGCTAAACAGCATAAAGTGCCTCCTGGGAACAGAGCAGGTACTCAGCCAGAGCGGGTTACAGCCAGGCTAAACACCGCATTGACAGTGGGGAGGTAGAACATACCAGATACATAAAATAGTTTGTAAATGCTGCAAAATATTACTGCTTATGAATTATATCTTCATTATAAGATAAATTAAAGTTCAGTGCTTCTAACTTCTTACCATATATCATATAATTGAAAAACAGTGAAGTCTTGTGTTTATTTTTCTCAGTGGATGGTGTATTTAAAATTTTTTGAATATTTATTTATTTCTTTGAGAGAGAGAGAGAGAAAGAAAGGGGAGAGGGTTAGAGAGAGAGGGAGACACAGAATCCAAAGCATGCTCCAGGCTCCAAGCTATCAGCACAGAGCCCTACGTGGGGCTTGAACTCACAAACCAGAGATTATGACTTGAGCCGAAGTCAGAGGTTTAACTGACTGAGACACCCAAGCACCCCTGATGGTGTATTTTAAAGATAATAAAAAAAAACAAGTATTTGTATTTGCCACAGACACCAAAATAATTTGAGTATTTCTAATCTTAATGGTATAACAAATGGAATTCCAACAATTTCAACCACTGACTTTATACTCACATAAAGTTCCCTTACAAATAGGTAAGGGCTCCTTGTTTTATCATGTATGTGATTTTCTGACCTTGTTTTTTTTTTTTTTTTAAATATTTCCCTCATCTATTACACTGTTTTGTGCTTTAAACTGGCAATCTTGGTGATGAAAGATATCCTTTTGAAACATATGCCCTCAAAAATGATTTATTGTATCCCTTTCCGTGAAAATTAAGGAGAGTGAAATGTTAGTCAAAGTTACCTTTTTGATGGTCTCCAGCATGGAACGCCCTCCCTGCCAGGGCTTAGAGTTCTTTCTGATACAAGACAAACTTGCCATGCTGTGCCATTTTCGGTCTTCCAGTTTCTTATGAAAAGCATTAGCAAGCAGGAGCACCGTATCATATATGTAAAGATTTGAAATCTGAAAAGACATTAGACAGCGATCATTAGAATCATTGATGCCAACCATCAAGAATTAGGAGAAAATCATCAGCTTAGCTGCTTCCGTTCATGTCATAGATGACTGGTTTACTGGGTTATTTATTAAGCAAAAGGTTTCCTTTTTCATTTCCTGGGCAATTTTGCCATTGACAATGAAGTCTTGTCTGATTGTATGCCTCAATTGCTTTTTCAGCTTATTTAGGTGTGAAAGAGAAGATAAAAAAAAGAAAAGTTTCGACAGAGGCAAGGCTGTTAATGTCAGACCTTAGAAAATCACTGGCCCTTATTTCTTTCTGAAGAGGTAAGGATCTAAGGGCTTCAGAATGGAAGGGCAAACTGAATAATACATTTTCTGAATATGTCAAGTTTTTGCATTCTGATTATTCAGATGGAGAAATATCAACTCAATCTTACACATAAAATAAGTGTCATAGGTGCTAAAAAAAAAAAAAGGAAGCGGCCATGTGTGTATATATGTGTGTGTTTGGGGATTTGGTAATGAAATATATGAGAAAACACATGGCCATTGATAAAATTACAATTCTCAAGGACCTACACAAAATTATCTGGGTCTACACATGCATTCTAATTCATTAACATGACAGATACCATTATGAATAAATAACCATATAAAAAATATAAATAACTGTGAATATGTATTTATATTAATGCTTTCTTCTTAAGGCAATCATGTTATTATCTTCCTTCTACATAAACTGCAAAAAAAATCATGAAAATTTTTGGTATGATCTGTTGCTTTCTTACACTTGATCTTGACAGAACTAATATCTGTGCTGTCATTTACAGAAGGTGTTTATTTTTCAAAGAAATTAGAACTTATTTAGAAAACATAAACATTGAGAAATATCCAAAGTCAATAGAAGATATTAGATGTTTTCTTATTATTTTTCTGAAAGCAAAATGCAACATAAAGTAAAAAAAAAATGAGCAATCAATGAAGTTATGATAGTTAAATCCATCTTAAAGTATTCAAATTTCTTCAGCTTTTTAAAAGTGTCTTATTATCACAGTTTTCTTACCTGAAAACAAAAGAGACAATATGTTGATCGCCCTTTGCTTATAAGTAATAATGAAGGAATCTTATGAAATTGCCCACATCACAAAATGGCACTAAATTTCAACTACTGGTATGACAGTTTAATGCTAAAAAAGACTGTTAATAAGCATTTCCAAACAGTGCCTTGTGAGTTTTCTTTCATCACTAGCTGTTTATTAAACATCATTTGTGTTTATTAAACATCATTTTATTTGTATAATACTAATGGAAGGCAGGCCTTTCTTAAAAGAGACATTGCATACTCTCATGTACTATGTGAAATACCAATTTGTTCTTCATAGGGAAGTATTATTTTAATTTTCTTAACTTTTATTTATTTTTGAGAGACAGAGTGTGAGCAGGGGAGGGGCAGAGAGAGAGAGTGAGACACAGAATCCAAAGTAGGCTCCAGGCTCTGAGCTGTCAGCACAGGACCCAACACAGGGCTCGGACTCACAAAGCGAGAGATCATGACCTGAGCCAAAGTTGGGCACCTGGATGGTGCCCCCGTTCTTTATAAGGAAATATTAAGGCAGGCTATTCTCACCTTCATCTCCCTGCTCCTACCCTGCGCAATAATTACTAGAGAGACTAGGGGGTTGGCTGAAACCTGCAATGAATGAAGACTTGAAGATAAAAGTAGTTGATGAATCAGAATTCAGTCTGAACTAGACTGTGAGGAAGCAAAAGGAAAATTTTTTGACAATTTCTCAATAATTTGCAATCATCTGGCTGCTTTTAACCTTCCTTTGCCTTGCTGCCTCAATCTTGCTTGCTCTTATCTCTCTAGCTTTATTCGGCTTCTCCCTCTGACTGATTGCTTTAAGTGTGTATACAAAATTGTTAGAATAATACTTTTTGATGTCTTGTTACCTTTCTCAAACTAGTTAATATCTAATATTCAGTTAACAGGTCAGAAGTTAGATGAATCCTACCCTGACAGCTTCTCAGGACTCTACCCGTTTCTAGGCTAACTGGGAAGTCTTCTTTGTCGCCCATAGCATGCTCATGCCTGTACTGCAACATATCATAATTCTAAGATTTCTTAATCTGGTTTTCCCACTTGAACATGAGTTCCTTTGGGATAGGGGTTCATCAAGTACAAATTTTCCCCCTTTGTACTTTTCTTTCCTAGAGCCTAGCACATATTTGGTTTCTAATAAATAGTTGTCAAATAAAAGAAGATGAAGAAAAGAGAGGCAGGTCTAACATCAGGCATGTTTGACAGAAGTCAAGATGTGAGAAACCTGGCAAGTTGGGTCCCATCCAAATCTTGACATTGCCGTGGCACAGTCTCTTTTGCGAGTTTTGAGGCATGTGCCTTGAGCATCCGCACTGTTCCTAAAGATGAGTGCTTTGAACCTGATATATACAACAGGTGCTTTCAAGAAAAACTGCCTCTATTCATTTGCCCACCTTCCAAAATGTGGGTTCGAAAGGAGATAGTGACATTCTATGAGTTTTCAATTACCCCTTGTATGACTTCTCTCTCAGGAAAGCACCTGTTCTGTTTTAAGGTTCATGCTCTTTCCTATAGTATACTTTAGGGTCCTTTTCTGCTATCACCTACCAGTCTCTTGACCACTCTGTATTCATGAGGTCTTTGACTCCTCTCTCACAGTGATTCCAAACTATCTCCCAGCATTTAAAAAAAAAAAAAGTCACTGCAATTTCTACAGAGATGAATTTGACTTCTACTCTGTCTACAATCAACACAAATGATTACTTACTGGACACAAACACATACCTCCTCTAATATCTTAAACTCCATTTTCCCACCAGCTGACCAATTATTTCTCTTACTGTCATTATATTTGTTTTCTGACTTAACTGAGCCCTCAGCATCCACCTTTTCTATATGACAACCTTCTGATATTTGATAACATCCATCACTTGCCCAGAAACATTCTATTTCCTTCCATTGTTCATCATTTCATATAATTCCTAGGCTGTCCATCATCTCAGCATTTTTATTCTTTCTTTCTATTATTCTTTTATATTTCTGTTCAGAGTTTAGAACTCATAACCAAGACATTGTTGCAGATATGTTCTGACTAGGACAGAATAGTACAAGGGGTTATCTCTCATGATCATAGCAAAATGCTCTGACATGGAGACCAAGATTACATTGAAATGGTTTAGAGCAAATATGACTTGTGCTTTGTTCAAACAAAATTTGCCTTCATCTCAATAACAAAAAAAAAAAACCTGTCAAACCAGGTCTCATCCATCTAGAATTAGTGTAATGAGTTTGAGCCTATACTTTAGGCTCTCTGAAATTTCAACTTTTAGATTTATTATTTGGTGAGTATTAATAATTTGGATCTTGATTAGATAGCCCAGAATAAGGTTTCTCTCCTAGTTTTACGTAATTTACAAAGCTGATAGGCATACTTTATTTATTTTTATGTGTGTAATGGTAAACATTTGAAAATATAAGTCCAAGAACAGTACTTTCAGATGACAATAAGGTAGAATGTTTATCAATATGGTTTAATGTTCTTCTAGTTCCATACTTCCTAAATTGAAGGTAAAAGAAATTATGGATATCAGAAGTACTCAAAGCTACAAAATATATCTGAGCCATGATCTAGGCATATCAAAATTGCTAAAAGATTTGGAGAATCAAAAAATAAGTAGTAAATCATCTGAAAAATTACTTTTAATTTTAAATAAACCCATAAGCTATAACGCTTAAGAATAATAATGAAACTTTCACATATTTTGAATTGTTTGAATTTCTTTATGAAAAAATCTTAAAACAGAGTGTTTACTACTATCTTCTATTCTTAGGAGTACTTTATTGAAAATCTTTGAGTGACATCACTCTATCTAGACTTTTTAACACTTTCCTATAAGAATTTAATGTTTTCCAAAAATTTTCCTTAAAAACTGTCAAACACAACATAAAATCAACATAGAATAAATAGATTTATAAAATTCTCTCAATCTACAAGATTAGTAAACAGAATTTGGCTTGGGAGTGCTTGTTCTTAAGAGAGTCCTATGGTCACATATGAAGTACCCCAAGTAATACACTTTATAATACATCCTACAGTTTATCCAAATATCAGCTTTTAGTATACTACACTCTGTCAGAATCCTTTTTCCTTCTTTTCAAAATTTGGAAGAATATACCAGTGTCACGTACTTGGCTCTTCTAATCAAGTATTTTTCTAGTATATCTGAATTATAATATTGTGATTGTATTTATCACTTTCTTTACTATTCTAAAAAAAAAATATTAGTTAAGCTTCGTTTTAAAACAGGAAGGTATATTCTTACCATCCCTGCTCTTTCTAAACCTTACTTTAGGAAAAAAACAAAAAACAAAACAAAAAACAACAACTTTCATTCAAACTTTTCTAATTTGAAAACAATTTTTATTAGATGGAGATGACAGAAGCAAAAAAAACTTTGAACTTTCCTATTTTCTTTCCATTAGCAGCCAAGATAACATCAGTTTCACCAAGCAGTGAATGGCTCACTTTCTTCTTGCTTCATAGATTGCTAAAAACTTTGTTTCTAGAGCTAAACGTTTCCTTAAACATTTATTTTGCAACTTCAATTCATCCTACATTTTAGTCTTTCTGGCACTAATTTAAACATTTGGAAAACTTGGATTTTGTTCTTTCTAAACCTTCTCTTTCTATGTACATTAAATTAAGTAACAGCCCAAAGATCTCTACACAGGCCACTGTACTCCTTTCCCCTGTTATACTGATTAATGTGATTTTATAGTTTGGGTTTCTATTTTACAGTTGGGTCTCTATTTTTATAGCTCACTTGAGTCATATTGTCATACCTTTATTTTACTATTTTTAATAGTACCCAGTTGATAAGATAAAAATCTGTCTGTGGTCATATTTACCTGCAATTATTTTATGAGCTCCAAGTTGAGAGGGTTACTTCTCTGAAGGAAACTCCCATTCCCAAATTTTTAATGCATATAAATAATTTTTATTGTTTCCTTTAACTTCAGTTAGATAAAATTTTCACCAAGGTGAGCCTGTATATCAAATGCTCTGCTTTTACTGGAACATCTTAAATTCAACAGCCCTACATTTAGATTCTTAATTATATAAATTTTCACATATAAAAGATTCTGTCAATTTTTTCTTTTTTACATTAGCTATTCTGTCAAATAAGTAATTTTCTTATTTTCTTCCATCTGTGGGCTTGACGGGAGTAAGACGAAGGTGGGAATAAGAGGCGTGGTGTTTCCTGTACATCCCTAATTTATCATATCTGTCTGAGGGTATGAAGATGAATAAATAAATAAACAAATAAAATATTCACTCTCTGATTTCAAGAAACCCATTGATTGAATCAGGCAGATTGTGCTTTTAGGTGAATGTGCTTTAAAATACTGTGTAGTCCGCTGGTGGGAATGCAAACTGGTGTAGACACCCTGGAAAACAGTTTGGAATTTCCTCAAAACAATAAAAATAGAAATATCCTATGACCCAGCAATTTCATTACTATGTATTTACTCAAAAAGATACAAAATTCCTGACTCAAAGGGGGGTACACGGAATCTCATGTTTATAGCAGCATTATCAACAATAGCCAAACTACAGATAGGCCTCAGTGTTCATCGACTGATGAGTGGATAGAGATGATTTGGTGTATATATATTCAATAGAATACTATTCAGCCATCAAAAAGAATGAAATCTTGTCATTTGCAGTGATGTGGATGGAACTAGGGTGTACTATCCTAAGTGAAGTCAGTCAGAGAAAGACAAATACCATATTATTTCACTCATATGTGGAATTTAAGAAACAAAACAAATAAACATATGGAAAGGGGAGGAAGTAGCGAGAGAGAGGGAAAGAAACATAAAAGATATTTCACAATAGTGAACAAAGTGAGCATTGATGGAGGGAAGAGGGTGGGGACGGGCTAGAAGTGGGTAGTGGGATGGGGGATGGGCACTAAGACACTCACTTGTTATGATGAGCACTGGGTACTTTTGAGTACATGTAAGTGATGAGTCGCTAAATTAAGCTCCCGAAACCAATATTACACTATATGTTAACTAATTAGAGTTTAAATAAAATTTTGAAAAAAAAAAATACTGTGGCATTACTTTCTACTTTTCCCATTTGTACATTTCCTGCCATTTCCTTTGACAGGGGAAGCCTTTAATATTTCAAAATGTCTTAATCAAAATTCTATGTTTTTTTTTCCCATTTAGGATTCTATCATTTTCATATCAGTCATAGTCATGACCAAGTAGTATGAAAAGATTAGTCATTATAAGCATATCTGTAAGGCCGGCAATAAAAGTTAAACATGTTTTGTTTAGGCTTTAGAGTGGCTTAGTTTAACCACTGCCATCTCCTTAATTACATTCAAATCCACAAATATTCATGAAGAAGCAAAGCAGTGTGGTAGGCATGATGGAGGAAATAAAGATAGGTGTGCCCTTAATGGGATTTTATGATACCAGGTCCTGGAGGAGACCTATTCTAAAAAAGCCTAAAGCTTAGTTGGGAACACAGAGTTCTGTGGGCAATGCTCCTGGAGCTAGCTACCTTGTAAATATAGCTGCTCCTTAGAGTGGCTGACTTTTTTTTTTTTTTTTAATGTTTTTTTTTATTTCTAGGAGAGAGAGAGCCAGCGTGAGCAGGGGAGGGTCAGAGAGAGAGGGAGTCACAGACTGAAACAGGCTCCAGGCTCTGAGCTGGCAGTCAGCACAGAGCCCGATGCGGGGCTCGAACCCACGAACCGCGAGATCATGACCTAAGCGAAAGTCGGACGCTTAACCGACTAAGCCACCCAGGCGCCCCTAGAGTGGCTGACTGTTAAGCATGAAGAAATGATTGGATCAATAGTAATTCATCTAAAAAAGAAAATCCAAAGGTGACCAAAGATAGAAAAAGTATGGAGATGGCTTTTAAAAGACGGGGTCATTTTACAAAATCACCTTATTTATCTAGTAGTGTTGGGATGAACTAGTTTTCATAGAGTCATATTTCTAAAATGTTCAAACTGAGTATCTCTAAGCACTAAAACATTTTTGATAGTAAACATGGTGAAGGAATAGTTTACTAAAACATATTTTTCTGACTTCTGAAATTGACCATTACTTTAATTTTTGTTCATGTCTCAGAGTTATTGTTTACATGTTGTTACTCTAGCAGTATACTACAATTATACCCTTAGGAACTGTTTTATGACACAGAGTTGTTTTTATAAGACAAGTCTACATTGATAGGATATTTGAATTAGCATATCTTATCGATTTATTTTTCCTGTTTCTTGCCTTGCTAGAAAGTACTCCTTATGGCTTCCTACTATTGTCGATGTGTCTGCTTTTTTTTTTTTTTTTACACCCTGTTCAAATGGACATATTAAGATTTCCAGTGCAAAGGAAATAAAACTAAATAAAACAAAATCTGATAGCATTTTCCTTAAGAAAAAGAAGATGGGCTCTGGGTGAGTAGTTAAGGGACATCCTTATGAGTAAACTGCAGGGACTTGATGTTCTCTATTTTGTTGCTCAGAGTTTTTATTTATTTACCCTCAAATTCTTTGTTATATTTGGAATAGCAAAGGTTTCAGCCATATCCTTTCTGGTTTGGATAGGACTATATAGCACTACAGACTCTTTTGCATTTCTAAACAGTTTTTTGGTGAATGTCTTGAAACTAGAGAGTATTCTTTGAAAAATACATTTCTATGCCCTTGTTTTACCAGAAAAAAAAAACAAGCAAATTTATTAGCTTAATAATTTGGAATCTGGCATTAAGGGATATCACTCACAAATTCTAACATGGTGAATGTCATGGATCTACTTGCTGAGAAGGAAATAACTTTTATGTATTTAATTTTTTAAAACAAGTAGATATTTTGCTATAATGAGGTCAAAAAGATTAAAGACACAAATTCTTTGTACCCTTGCATCAGACTTAGTAAATTTCCAAAGGAAAAGAATAGATAGGAAAAAGTTAACATGTATAATTCTAAATCTAATACAACTCAGAGAGCTCTCTCTACGACTGGCCAACAAAGCACCTTGAGAGAAATACTTAGAATATACCTCCATATTCTGAGCAAATGGATCCTTTGGATCACACAACGTTGAAGATATTCGATGGTTGCCACGGAAACATCGTTGACTTATATTCTGGGGGACTGGAAATGTCTGCCGAATGATTGTTAACCTTCCAATTGACCTTCTTACAAGTTCCTGAACATCCACATCATTTATTTCCTGTAAGATAAGATAAGAAATGGAAGGATTAGAAATGCTATAATACAGTAACAGAAACACAAAACTATTAAAGCACTGTTATCTGTAAACACCAAGAAATTCATTACAGTAATGCATTTGCTAAGTGCTTAGTACACATCCAGATGAAAACAGCAATACATGTTCATTAAAATGATCAACTCATTTGAAGGTGTTGTTTGTGCTTTAAATTATATACATTAATGCTTAAATAATTTTAAATGAAGAAATTGATTAAATATACTTATTTAGGAATTTTGTAATATATTGTATTGAACACTTCAGAAACATATTTATTTAAACATTGAAAAAGGTCATAAAATTAGTGGATTTCAAGGTATTTTGAGTACCCAGAAATGAGTTGCAATGTAAGCATAATATATATTGTTCCAAGCAATGAAAAATGGGGCAATTAGAGAGAGGGGACATTAAAAAAAATGTTCCCTAATTATTTCTTAGAAGTACTGGTGTTAACTCGTACATTTCTGTAAAGAACAGATTAAACAAACTGTTCCAAAAAATGAAACATTTTGTATTAATACAATGTGAACCAGGATAGGTAAATGAAAAAAAAAAATACCCAATGTTCTTTTTCCAAATTGATGTTATTTTACATATGAGTATTTGCTAAACTTGAAGGACATATTTTCCATTATCTTCTCCCCCCACTTCCTAACTCCAGACTTAAATTTTAAGACTTGGTTCAATCATGGATGTAGAAGTAATAAGCATGAAATAATATTTTTATAATATAACATCTATTCTAATTGGATTTAGTCAGAATACAAGTGATCAGAATGATTTTTAGTTTTAAGACAGTCTTTACTAAAGCAGTTTGTGCTTCACAGTGTCCACTTGACAAAAGATAAATACTGGACTGCAGTGAGCACTTCTCAGTTTGGATTCAAAGAATTATTACAGAATAATGAAAAAGAAAAATACTATTTACAGGTTTAAATTGTCTTTTTCCATTTCTAGATTAATTACATGCTATTCTTAAAGCATATATTAGCTTGAAAACTCATTCTTTATTTTTGATCTTTACAAAATATAGATTTTCTGAAAATAAAATCACACCTGCCATCAGCTGTATCCAGCATAATATCCTGGATTTCTGGTCATTTAATCGTTAATGTACCATGAAAAATGATTTTTTTCTCATTTAAGATCCCATCTTTTTTCCTTTAGTTTACATAATTTCACTAGCCATCAGAAACACTATCTGGCAGAAAGCAGGTCAGCTTTAATTATCTATCATCTACTCACAAAGCAGAATTAAGCAGTGTCTTATCAACTCTATTTTTAGCCTGAAATTTAACTAGAATTTTTTAAAATTAATTAATATTGCTATTCACTATCTTCACATTTTTTAAATTCCATGTCGTACAGACAGGAATTCATTTAAAAGGTAGTGAGAGGTTCTACCTACCACTTTTCTCATATTATTAACTAAGTTTTGTTATATATGTGGTCCTTTTTTTTTTAAGTAATACTAAGATTTATCAACATTTTGTCAAACAGCACCATTTCTACCTGCTCCAACCATCAGGAAGTACAAATCAGCACAATAGTATAAAAACATACATTAACTCTCCACTAGATATTCGACAAAATACTAAGTACGTTATCTGTTCTTTCATTTTCTGCTAAAAACTACATTCTGGTTCAGATACTATTATTCTTACTTTATAGGTAAAGAACTGGAGAAATTCCAAAGTCTTCATTCAAAATATTCTTTATTCATGGTATAAATTTATAAATGTCATCAAAAGACACTCTCTAAAGTAATTATACAAGAAATTCAAATCTCCTTACAGGAATTATTTAGATTAACATTCCTGAATGATAGGAATTAAAACTATAAAGATATATTATTCTAGCATTTAACAGCCTGATGATTCTATAAGGAATAATAAAGGAATCTATCAGGAGCCAAAGTCTTTAAGAGGAATATTTTCAAGCCCCCAAAAAGGAATGATTACCTTTTACAGGTTTCGAAAGCTGAAGTTATCAGGTGTCTAAGTGACTAAACTATATCTGAGGAAATGTCAATTTAAGTTGAATATATTTTGCCTATTATTATTTGTGAAGGGAAAGGGAAGTAATTTTCTGGGAGGAAAGAATCTGCCATTCTAAATGAAGTTAACAGTCTGTCTCAAAAAATTCACTTGCAGTTTTAGTTTTGACACCTGATCTCAAAAATAGTGTGATAGTGATACGAAAACTTAATTAGGTAGCTATTTTATATTTACAGAACTTTACTTCTACATTTCAAAAGGTGCATTTCAAGAGTGACATGTGCAATGTTATGTAAACAGCGAAAGTCAAATGAATACTTAATCTATTAAGAGATCTTTTTAAATGAAAAAAAAAGTAAACTTCCATATTAAATTATGAAACTATTGTATAATATGTTAGAATCTATGTTGTTCTAATACCCTGGACTTAAAAAATGTTTAAGCCATCAGATTTTAAAAAGTATCCATGTTGAAGAACCAGTTCAAATACTCACTCTCCCAAGCCTCCAGGGGAGCCAAATTATACTAATTCTCTGTAAAGACATACAGAAATATTCTGAATTGTAAAGAATTCAGAGAAAGTGAATAATAAAATTATCCTTTTTCTATTCTTTATATGAGTATATTTATGAAATAATAATATTGCAATAAAATTTAAAAATATGTTTTGTTGTACTTAAATTTTGTCTATGCTTCTTTAGGAACAAAGCATACAGTTTTCCCCCAGCCCCAAATAATTTACTTAGATAATAAAAAAAAATTACTAAGATTCAAGTAAATGTATTGAAGAAATATTCTTATTCACTTTGCTGTGATAGTTTAATACAGGGTAAACAATAAGAGAGAAGAAAGAGGAAAAGCTAAAATACTTGCTGGGGACACGACTCCATCCAAAAGCAGCCATTTCCCAGAACGAATCTTTTATTTTTTAATTTTTTAATGTTTTATTTATTTCTGAGAGACAGAGAGAGAGACAGCGTGAGCAGGGGAGTGTCAAAGAGAGAGGGAGATACAGAATCTGAAGTAGGTTCCAGGATCTGAGCTAGCCTTCAGCACAGAGCCCAACGCGGGGCTCAAACCCATGAACCATGAGATCATGACCTGAGCCGAAGCTGGACGCTTAACCGACTGAGCCACCCAGGTACTCCTCCAGAACAAATCTTTTAGGAGAATTGGATCACTCCCAAATCTTTGTAATGTATAAACTTGGATTTAAATTAATGAATTCCAGGGAAGGCAAGACTCAAAATCCATTACAACAGATGTCAATCTATATACTATTAAACTATTTCAGAAAAGGGACCTTCTTTTTTCCCCATTTTTAAAAATCTCTTAACATCTAGCAAAGTTTCTGACTCATAGTCAATATTCACTAAACACTGATAAATTTAAAAATGAATGAGTAGGGGCATCTGGGTGGCTCAATTGGTTAAATGTCCAACTCCTGATTTCGGCTTAGGTCATGATCTCATAATTTATGGGTTCCAGCCCTGAGCTTTCAGCATGGAGCCTGCTTGGGATTCTCTCTCTCCCTCTCTCTTTACTTCTCCCCTGCCTGNGAACCATGAGATCATGACCTGAGCCGAAGCTGGACGCTTAACCGACTGAGCCACCCAGGTACTCCTCCAGAACAAATCTTTTAGGAGAATTGGATCACTCCCAAATCTTTGTAATGTATAAACTTGGATTTAAATTAATGAATTCCAGGGAAGGCAAGACTCAAAATCCATTACAACAGATGCCAATCTATTTACTATTAAACTATTTCAGAAAAGGGACCTTCTTTTTTCCCCATTTTTAAAAATCTCTTAACATCTAGCAAAGTTTCTGACTCATAGTCAATATTCACTAAACACTGATAAATTTAAAAATGAATGAGTAGGGGCATCTGGGTGGCTCAATTGGTTAAATGTCCAACTCCTGATTTCGGCTTAGGTCATGATCTCATAATTTATGGGTTCCAGCCCTGAGCTTTCAGCATGGAGCCTGCTTGGGATTCTCTCTCTCCCTCTCTCTTTACTTCTCCCCTGCCTGCATGCTATCCTTCTCTCTAAAAATAAATATGCTTAAAAAAAAAAAAAGAATGAATAAATGAATGAATGTCTGTACTTTACCAAACTATCTTCTTTTGATAGTTAACTGAAATTTTAAGAGTAAAAATTGGGATGCTTTAATAACTTCAAGATGAGCAAATAAACCAAATTTTAGTTATGTTATTATCAGTATACTATGTAGTGCATTTGAAAAGATAATGTTTTTTGTTGTATTTTTTGAGAATGTTAATATTCTTCATGCTTTGGTGAAGGCAGTCCTTTGATGCTTCCACAAAGTTTAACACTAATATGAAATAATTACACAAGCATGATGTTGAAATATGGAACAAAACCAATTGTAAGCTATATACCAGCAGGAAGTGCAGCAGAATGGCAACTTTCTGCTTGAGAGATTGGTAGTGAGCAGTTCAATTAATCACTAAACTAGGAAAAATGAACAATGTCCTTTACACATATAAAATTTATAAATCTAAACAATGATAACAACAACAACTTCTAAATTACAATGCTCAATTGCAGCAACTAAACTATTTAAAGGAGAAATCAGGTTCAGTATTATCAGAGAATAAATGGTGCTTATAGTATTATGCTTCTTGCATCTCTAAACAGTGAATATATTTCTATCAGAATTTATAACTTTTGTAAAACTTAAATAAAGGGCCAGGCCATCTGCTTCAGGACCCTGAGGGGATGACAATACTTATATGGAAAGGCTGTTCTGAGCTGGATTCACTGATTGCAGGGAGAAGATAAATACCATTACCAACTACTAACATATGATTGATTACACCATATGAGCTAGCTCAGCTCTTATTATTATAACATACTTAATGCAAAGGAAAAAATATACTGTTTTCAAGTTTGTACATCAATTTGTATCAAGATGCACAATGCCAACTTTGATTTATAGTGCCTCTCTTAAAAGCTATTGATAGAATAGATTAAATAAATGTTTGCAGCCCATTTGAAATTAGCAGCAAAATAGTAACTACACAAATCAAACTAGACAAATTCATGTTTTCCATGTTCAAATGAGCATTTGCATATTGTTAATTGTGTGTGTGTGTGTGTGTGTGGTGGTTGTTACTTTTAGGGTTTAACTTCCTAGAAAATTTGAGAAACCCATGTTTCTTCTTTTATGGAAACTAGGATAAATTTGATTCATTCATTATAAATTTGTATAAACAACTCACAAATGAAGTAAAGTAGTAAGGGTCAAGTTTCCTAAGGCATTTTTCAGAGAAAATGAAATGGAATCAATTGAAAAAAGGCTGACTGCAGGTATATGGATACTGGTGTTTCTTAGGAATATACATACAGAAAACATGCTTGATCTCTGAATGTGAACCTAGTTTAGATAAAAATAATAACAAATATACACCATGGGCTGTGAACATCAGACTTTTCAGAAGCTCAGTGGTATTGACATGCCCAAAAGAAATGACACCACTGCTCAAGGACTACTAAGAAGGGCTGTAAGTAAAAAGGACACACATGCTTCAGTAATGGCAAACGTGAAGTTATAAATAGTTATGACAGCTTAGAGTAGAAAATCCAACTGTGAAGGAGGAAGAAAGTATTATGGTCTTCTATACTTCTAATATTTATTATACTATTTGCTGGTTAGATCACTTTGTGTGGATGTTTTATTTGCCAAATAGTGATTCAAATTACTGAACATCCATTTAAAGACAGCATTGCCCTTCTATTATTTTATCAAAGAAAATTTAATTATAAGATAAAAGAGTCTAATGTTTAAGAAATATATACTAAAATATAAAGTATTATTATTTTTGTAATATTTATGACCAAAGAAATACATCCTAGCCTACTCAGAGTTCTCCTATGTGATATGAAGAAGTGATTTCTTCCAGAGTACAAATAGACACATAAGCAATAGATAGATGACCAGTGGTGTTCCAAGAGCATTCACACTTTTAAGATTCAGATATGTTATTAGACGTTAAATTGAATATGGGGAAAAAGATAATTCAGGAATCCCCTATGCAATATTATTAAAGAATAGAAGGGAATGTTCATTATCATTTAATGGTTCTACTACTAATTGGTTTAATTAATCTATTTCTACAGGGGGGGGTAATAAATTACTTTTTTTCTTAGCTAACTCTATTGATACAAACAAGTAAAGTGAGTCCAGCTTGTTTTATACCGGGAAATCTGTGTGGTATCTTCCCCATTATAAGTTATATAAGATAAAAACAAAACAAAACAAAACCCCCTCCCAAAATTAAGAGGATTTTTTTATTTCAAAAAAATAGTAATCTAGAAAATAATTAATCTAAAAACAAAAATTAGTGGGATAAACAGTGTTCATAAGATTAAAATTGAGTAGCAGAAATTTAAAAAAAAATCTATAGGCAGAATTATTAAGGAAGAAAAAGAAAAAAAAGGTTTAGACTGGAAAAAAAAACTATTTTAAAACCTAATATCACCACTTAATTATTATGTAATATTTGGAAAGCTGCTTTATTTACTAGATCTACAAATTCCATGCTCAAAAATACAAATGAAAATATCTAATTTGAAAAGTTATCCTGAACGTTTACTAAGATTTCTTTTGCCCTTCCCTCTATCCTGGTTTTTAGTCATTCTAGATAGAAAATTGAGAAGTATTAGGAAACTAGAAAATATCAAAACATTATTAGAAAGCAGACCTCACACATGTATACCTTTGGGGATCTCAGAAAAATAGGTCTTCATTTGACATGAAAAATACAGTGAAAAATCATGTAGCCCTGAAGTTTGGTAGGCCTCAACCAGGCAAGACATTTCCAGTGTCTTTACACTGAATTAAAAAGAACCATCAGAGAAAGTTCAAGACGGTGGCATAGACAAGATTCAGAAGCAATCTAAGTATCTATTGGTAGACAAATGGACACACACACACACACACACACACACAGAAGAATATTACACAGCCATAAAAAAGAATGGGATTGTGCCATTTGCAACAACATGGATGGACCTAGAGGGTATCCTGGTAAGTAAAATACGTCATACTGAGAAAGGCCATATGATTTCACTCAGATGTGGAATCTAAAAACGAACAAACACACAAACAAACAAAAACACCACAAATGAGCAAATAAACAAAGGTAGGATCAAACCTATAAATATAGAGAACAAGCTGATGGTTGCCAGAAGGGAGGAAGTTGGGAGTATGGGCAAAATAGGTGAGAAGGGAGAGTGATGTACAGACTTCCAGTTATGGAATAAGTCAAGGGGATAAAAGGCATATCAAAAGAAATATAGCCAATGATATATTAATAGAGTTGTGTAGTGAACAGATGGTAGCTAAGCTTGTGGTGAGCACAGCATTATGTATAAAGTTGATGAATCACTATATCATGAACCTGTTAGACAGTTGATATTGTGTATCAATTAAGCTTAAATTAGTTAATAAATGAATAAATAAATAGGTGGCATAGGAATATCTTATATTCGTCTTCTCACTTGGACACACTAAATCAACAGCTACATATGGAACAATCCCTTCTGAAAAAGTATTGGAAGCCAGCTGATCAGTTCCTCTACAACAAAAAATAAGTGGGGCCACATCAAGATAGGAGAGTCAGAGACATGGTCTTGCCAAAAACCCTACCTCCAGCATGGTGACACACAATTGAGAGGGCTCTCACAAATACAAAGCTTCTCCTTGAGAAACAAGGAGTTTATGCCCCACACCAGGCATCCCAAACCTTAGAACCTACACTGGAGAGTTGAGCCCTCAAAGTGTCTGGCTTTGAAAACCAATGGGGCTTACGTCTAGGAGACCCAAAGGGTTGTAGGGAACCGATATTCCATTTTTAGAGGACTTGCACACAGTCATTCACCTCAGGACCCAATAGAAAAGCAGCATTTTGAAAAACACTTAGAATATATATGAAAGAAATTCATTTGCTAATCTTCATGCATCTGTCAGAGAGGCAGAGGCCTGTTGGCCTCTCTCTGGGTGGTGCTGATGGGTACCCTTTTTGTGCTGTCACTCTACCTTGCTAGTGTTGGCAGGTTTGTCCCATTCCTGCACCCTCTGGTGGTCCTCTAAAGCCGGCAGGCATGCCCTAGCTCCACACTACTCCATGCCCCTGCTGAAGCCAGCAAACACATGAGACACCCCTTGAGCACCTGGCTCTTGTGTCCAGGGGAACTTTCATTTCTGGGCCCCATGGGGTTGAAACAATCAGAGAGATAATTCTTGGCAAGCTACCATCCCCAGGGCACAGCATAGAAAGCAGAGTGGAACAACCACAGCTTCCTCTGAAGAAAACCTATTTGCTTGTCCTGGAACTTCAAACTGAGGGACAAGCTTCAGGCCTGCCACACCTAGAGGCTACACAGGTGAGAGAACAAGGGCTGGAGGATGCCATCTTGGTGCTCTCCTTTGGTCTCACTATAGCTTGCCAGTGACTTTAAGAAAGGAGCTTATACACTTGTCTGGAACCCCAATTTTTGCAACTATCAGTAAAGGAGCACCTCTAGATGGACTGGTCTGGAGGTCAGCAGGGTTTATAACTGTGTCTTACAGGGCTGTATATATTTGCTTACTTGAAAAATTGGTGACTGATTACCTTGTTTTCAATCAGCCTAAATCTAGGTACTGTCTGAGATACCTCCCTTTGGAACATTGGCTGGGTCTGGCACATTCTCAACAACTAGGACTCTGCTCAGACAGTCACAGAGGTTTCTGAGACAATGAATTGCTTCTCAGCCTTTTGGCTAAGATCAAGTGTAGAGACAATGAAAAACTAGGACAGGATTGAATGAAGGTTCATCTTCTACACAAGGACACTCAGTCAAGACTGTGAAAGAGAACTGTTCTGCCTAATACATAGTAACAGATATAGTCAAGCAAAATGAAACAGAGGAATATGTTCCAAACAAAAGAATACCACAAAAATCAAGAAAAAAACCTAATGAAACAGATATTTGTAATTTACCTGATAGAGTTAAAACAATCATGAAGATGCTCACCAAACTCAGAAGAAGATGAATGAAAACAGTGGAGACTTCAAAGAGAGATAGAAAATTTAAGAAAATACCAAGCAGAAGTTATAGAGCTGAAGAATACAATAATTGAAGTGAATAATACATTGGAAGGGCTCAATATCAGCTTACATGAAGCAGAAGAAAGAATCAGTTCTCTTGAAGACAAGGCAATGGAACTTACCCAGTCACAGCAGTAAAAAGAAAATGAATTAAAAACAAAATAGCTCAAAGGATCTATAAAACAACATCAAACAGAACAGAATTTTTATTATAAAAGTCCCAGGAGAACAGAGTGATAAAGGGGCCAAAAAACACATTTTAAGAAATAATGGCTGAAAACTTCCCTAACCTGGGAAAGGAAACAGAATCCAGTTCCAGCTGTCCAGAGAATGGAAAATAATAGGAACCCAAAGACAGCCACATCAAGGTATATTATAATTAAAATTTCAGAATTTAAAGATAATAGAGAATATTAAAAGGCAATTAAGAAGAAAACAATTTTTTACATATAAGGGAATCCCCCTAAAGCTATCAGCATATTTTTCAGCAGAAATTTTATAAGTCAGAGGGAGTGCATGGCATATTCAAACTACTAAAAGGAAAAAAGAAAAAAAACAACAACAACAACTCACAACCAAAAATATTCCATTTATACAGTTTAAAAAATACTATAATCATTAAGGGATACACAGAATAAAAAAGATGAAAATAAACATGAAAACATAAAAGGTGGTAGAAGAGTAAAAATGTAGTTTTAGAATGTGTTCAAACTCAGGGTGTTTGGGTGACTGAGTTGGTTCAGTGTCAGACTCTTGATTTTTGGCTCAGGTTGTGATTTCAGGGTTCTGGGATTGAACCCCACACTGGGCTCTGTGCTGAGCATGGGGCCTGCTTGGGATCTCTCTCCTTCTGCCTCCTCACCTACTCATGCTTTCTCTTTCTCTCTTTCTAAAATAAAATTTTAAAAAATGTGTTCAAACTCAACTTGCTATCAACTGAAAGTATACTGTTTCCTATATAGGAAGTTATATGTGAGTCTCATGATAATCATAATGCTAAAACCTATAGTAGTTATACAAAACATAATGAAAGAGAAATCTAAGCATAACACTAAAGAAAGCCATCAAATCACCAGGAAAGACAGCAAAAGAAGAAAGGTATAGAGAGGAACTACAAAACAGCTAGAAAACAATGAACAAAATGGCAATAAGTACACACTTTTCAATAACTGCTTTAAATGTAAATGAATTAGATTCCCCAATCAAAAGACATAGATTGAGTGAAGGAGTAAAACAAAAATAAACCCCATCTCTGTACTGCCTATAAGAGGCTCACCTCAGATGTAAGGACACACACAGATGAAAGTGAAGGTATGGGATAAGATATTTCATGAAAATGGAAATCAAAAGAAAGCTGGGTAAATAATTTATGAGACAAAATAGACCTTAAAATAAAAACTGTAATAGAGACAAGGATGAGATTACATAATAATAAACTGGTGATTACAACAAGAAGATATAACATTTGTGAATATTTATATGCCCAACATAAAATTGGATCAATAGATACAATAAATAGAAGAAATTGAGAGCAATACACTAATAATAGAAACTCTTAACACCCCACTTACATCAATGGACAGAACATCCAGATAGAAAATCAACAAGAAAATATTGCTTTTAAATGACATATTAAATCGGATGGACTTAAATATATACAGGACATTCCACTGAAAAGCAGCAGAAAATCTATTTCTCTCAAGTGGACCCCAGAACATTCTCCAAGATCATGTGTTAGTCCAAAAAATAAGTCTTAATGAATTTAAGAAGACTGGAGTTATACCAAGCATCTTTTCCTACCAGAATGGGAGGAAACTAGAAATTAATTACAAGAAAATTCACAAATATGTAGAAACAATATGCTACTGAATGACCAATGGTTAACAAAAGTATCAAAGGAGAAATAAAAAAAAAAATATGTTGAGACAAATGAAGATGGAAATGCAACATGCCTAAATCTATAGGATGAAGCAAAACCAGAAGGAGAAATTAAGAAAACAATTTCAGTCACAACCACTCAAAAAGAATAAGATATATAGGAACAAGTTTAACCAAGGAAGTGAAAGACCTACATTAAGACATTGATGAAATAAATTGAAGAGGAAACAACTAAATGAGAATGTATTTCATGCTAATGGTTTGGAAGAATTACTATTGTTCAAAGGTCCACATTATCTTTGTCTAAAAGGCAATTTACAGATTCTTTGCAATCTTTATAAAATTTCAATGGCACTTTTCACAGAAATAGAACAAACAATCCTAAAATTTTTATGGAACCACAAAGGATTCTGAATAGTCAAAGCAATCTTGAGAAAGAACAAACACGGAGGCCTCACACTCTCTTATTTCAAACTATATTACAAAATTATAATAACGAAAATAGTATGGCACTGGCATAAAAAATACACATAGAATAATGGAACACAATAGATAGCCTATACAATAGGAAAGACAGTCCATAATAAATGGTTTGGGAAAACTGGACAGCCACACAAAAGAATGAAATTAGACTTCCTATACTACGCACAAGAATTAAATGGATGAAAGATTTTAATCTATGAACTGAAACCATAGAGCTCCTACTGGGGGGAAAAAAAAAAGGTGGTGAGTTTCTAGACCTAAGTCTTGGCCATGACTTTTTGGATCTGATTCCAAAGGTTAGGGCAACAAAACCAAAAAGTAAACAAGTTAATACTGTTTCAAACTAAAATAAAAAACAAAATAAAACAAACAAGCTTCTGCACATGTGAAGGAAACCATCAACAAGATGAAAGAGATAACTTTTGATTGGAAGCAGGGTTAATGTCCAAAATATATAAGAACTCATACATCTCAACATCAAAAACAGCCCTGAAATGTAAAAATGGGCAAAGGACCTGAGCAAACATTTTTTTTTTCCCCAAAGATACAGAAATGGCCGACAAGCACATGAAAAGATTCTCAGTATCACTAATCATCAGTGAAATGAAAATCAAACTCACTGGGAGATATCAGCTCACATCTATTAGATGGATATTATCAAAAAAAGATAAGAGATAATAAGTGTTGGGAAGGATGTAGAGAAAAGGGAAACTTTGTGCAGTGTTGGTAGGAATGTATATTGTATAGCCACTATGGAAAACAGTATGGGGTTTCCTCAAAAAATTGAAAAAAGAAAAAAAAAAAAACAACCCACACATATGCTCCAGCAATTCCATTTCTGGGTATTTATCCAAAGAAAACAAAGATACTAATTCAAAAAGGCATAAGCACGCCTATGTTCACTGCAGCATTATTCCCAGTAGCCAAAATATAGAAGCAACCTAAGTGTCCATCAATAGACAAACGGATGAAGAAGATGTGAGATACATATATATGCACATACGCACACACTATGGAATACTACTAAGCTTTAAAAGAGAATAAAGTCTTGCCATTCACAACAACATGAATAAACCTTAAGCGTATTATGTTAAGTGAAATAACTCAGACAGAGAAAGACAAATAACATATGATTTCACTTACCTGTGGAATCTTAAAATCAAAATAAATGAACAAACAAAACAAAACTAATAGATACAATCACCTTTGATGGTTGCCAAAGGAGAGGGGGATTAGGATGGGGAAAAATGGGTGAAGGGGATTAAGAAAGCCAAACTTGTAGTTATAAAATCAATCAATCAATCATGGGGATGTGAGGTACAGCATGGTGACTGTAATCAGTGATACTGTATTTCTTTTTTTTTTTTAATGTTTTATTTATTTCTAGGAGAGAGAAAGAGAGACAGCGTGAACAGGGGAGGGTCAGAGAGAGAGGGAGTCACAGACTGAAACAGGCCCCAGGCTCTGAGCTGGCAGTCAGCACAGAGCCCGATGCGGGGCTCGAACCCACGAACCGTGAGATCATGACCTAAGCGAAAGTCAGACGCTTAACCGACTAAGCCACCCAGGCGCCCCAGTGATACTGTATTTCTTATTTGAAAGCTGCAAAGAGAGTAGATCATCAAAGTTCTTGTCACAAGAAAAAAATCCTATAACTTTGTATGGTTATAGGTGGTTACTGGACTTACTGTGATGGTCATTTATATATACATACAATCATTGTGTTATAGATCTGAAACTAATATGATTTAATATGTTAATTTAGCTAAAAAAAAAAGAACTAAAATTCTACCCATGTATAGGAGACACAACTTGAAAACTTGAATCATTTTACTTTTGATGAAAAATCAATTTACACTCTATGAACTTCATCCCCTCAGTGCTTCATAGAATACGAATGTTTATTATTCAACAAATTAACATGTGAGAAAGTGACCTGCGGACTTTATTGTGCTGTAATCATTACTGTAGTACCCTTTAGTGAGTGTCAATTGTCAGCAGTATGTTGAGTATTAGGTAATATCTCACTTAATTTTTATAATGAAAAATTTTTTCTGATAAAAATAAAAATAAAAAAATTCTGATAAAGTAAATGTGATTAAGTGTACTGTACACATGAAAAGACAGACACAGGATGATTATATTACATATCTATAGTAACACAGCTGACAAATAAAATGTATTCTTTTTTTCATGAGCAATAGATGTATGAAAAAGTCTTTTTTGGGGAAAATTCATGTGATCTCATTACTTGTCCATGACTGATGTATGAATAGTAAGTCTCATTGGGGAAAATTCATGTGATCTCATTATTTGTCCATGACTGTTCTCTCCTTTTTCTTTCCATTTCTGATTGGCAGGTGTCAGTGGAATAATCTATCTCACAGAGTTCTCATGTTATAATATATTTTTAATCTTATGTATTGTCTCTACAAAAATCAACAAACTTTCATAAGGAACTTGACAACTTGATGGAATTTAAAATAATTGTATTTCATTATGGAAATAAAATATCTATTTCTCTTTATTCATATTCATTTGCTGAACTATTTAATACTCATGTAAGGGTGGTGGGATATAAAAATTCTAGAAACAACATTAAAATATAAATGGAACACAGGCACTCCACTGGGAGGAATTCAGTTTGCTCACAAAGAAGAACTGTACTTTTTATAAAGATGATTTCCTGAAGCAAGCAGTGTATGCCAACGGAAAAGACTAAAAGATACTCAGTGGGAAGATAATCTCCATTTATTTTATTCATTCAAAACCATTTATAATTTTCTGAAAACTCCTTATTCTATTTTTAGTTAGCATCCAGTCAGGAAGCTGACAGTTTACTTTGTGTTCTGTTTCCTCTTAGAACTCCAAGGCCATAGGAAATGCCGTGACTAAATATATGAAAACAGAACCCAGAGTTGACAATAAGGATCAGTGGTGTTACCTCATTTATAATGATCCAGTGACAGTCAAAAGCAACCAAATTAGTCTCCACAACCTAGAATAGAAAACAAACCAGCTATCAGTCAGCATTAACGGTGAAAACCAAACCAAAGCAACTGAACATACTTTGCAAATGGCAAACAAAAGAAAACAAAGCAAAAATATCATATATTACAAAGGTCTTTGTTATTAAATTAAAGATGGTAAACTGTTAGCAAAACACTATAGAAGCATTTTTGTTCAACATGTAGATGCAGTGTAGACTTGCTAATTAAGTTTGAAAATAAAATTCATCAAAACTCTAGAAAAAAAGTTTCAACAAAAAAACTAAATAATACTATACAGTGATTTAACTGGGAGTTTGGTTCAAATCATATTTCCTATTCCAAATAAGCTTCTATGGCTTTCTATCTAAGTCCACATCCCTCCACAATCTGGCTCTAACTTAACATTCTTATCTTCTGCTATATCCTTGTGTATATGCTTGCCATTTTCTTAAAGTAAATTGTTCCATGTTCTTAAAAGCTTTGTGCTGTGTTTCCTAAGGAGATCCAATTATAAAATTATCTGAATGTAAAAACTAAAAGCAATAAACATTATATTAGCATTAAGTTATGGGTGAGTAACTTCAGTAGCTTTTAGCTTGCTAATAACAAACAAACAAAATTTATGTAAAAGGAAAAGCAAACAATATATAGGTAGAAATCTTGGCTGACAAATTTTGGATTAATTGATTCTAAATGATTCTTGGCTTGGCCTAAAAAAGTAAGCTGGGGCACACACACACACACACACACAGCTGGAGTATATGTGTGGGTATGTGTGTGGGGGTATGGTTGTGTGTATAGTTGAGGTAGCTTTTGTATCTGTTTCCATTCTACCCAATCTTACAATTTTAAGACATGTTGTTATGATTCATGCCATGGGCATACAGGCATAAAATAGGTAAGACTCTTTTGTAAGAGATTATTCTGATGTTTTTGGCAATAATACACAAATATAGGTTTTTTAATTTTTTTAATGTTTATTCATTTTTGAGAGACGGACACAGAGCCTGAGTAGAGGAGGGGCAGAGAGAGAGGGAGACACAGAATCCAAAGCAGCCTCCAGGCTCTGAGCTGTCAGCACAGAACACAATGTGGGGCTCAAACTCACAAGTTGTGAGATCATGACCTGAGCCAAAGCTGGACACTTAACCAACTGAGCCACCCGGGTGCCCCCAAAGATTGGGTTTTGAATGGAGATGATTTCTAAAAACTATCAAGAAATTGTTAAAATATGGTGATTGTGTTTTCCTGGTTCTTCTTTGACCAACTGAGAAATGACTGTTGAAAGATGCACTGAATCATGACAAATACAATTGGAAATATATTTCTTGTACGATTCAATGTTTTCTGAAAGGATATAGTTATTTTCAGAATCTTTGTTTTAATTTTAATATAAATTTTGTACTATTTCCATTGTGTCACATCAGTCCCTATGACTACTGGAGTGTGTAGATAAAACATTATCATAGAAGTGAAGATATGTTATTTATTTTTAAGTGATATCATGATTATCACATTTTGAAATACATGTATTTTCAAATGATATGTGAAACAATGTAGAAAATGTGATTTTGCAGTTTTCAGTTTTAGCTAAACAAGAAATCACTTTATACCAGTAATGACAGCATCCTTTTCAAATTTTATGATTATATTTATCATCTTAGACAAATCATCACTAATTTATTAGCAATAAAAAATGTTAGAAAATAAGCAGGAACTCTATAAGAATCTAGAGAAATACAAACCAGAGACTCTGATATAAGGAAAGTAGTTCTCCGGACAAAATAGAAATGCCCTTTTTCAAAAAATCCAATGACTAGGATCACTTGGGTGGCTCAGTCAATTAAGCATCCGACTTTGGCTTAGGTCATGATCTCATGGTTCACGGGTTCAAGTCCCACATCGGCTCTGTCCTGACAGCTAGCTCAGAGCCTGGAGCCTGTTTCAGATTCTGTATCTCCCCCTCTCTCTGACCTTCCCCTGCTCATGCTCTCTCTGTCTCAGTCTCTGTCTCTCTGTCAGAAATAAATTAAAGATTAAAAATTAAAAACATAAAAATCCCATGACTAAAAAAAAGAATAGCTAAAATTTGGAAACAGCAAGAATTCAGAAAAAAATAAATAAATAAAAGCCACAATGTAGACTGAAAGTACTACTGAAGCAATGTCCGTAGTAGAATGAAGAGATGACTCAGCCTAAATTGTCTTCATTTAGTTAATCTGTACCATTTGGACAGATTAAGCAACATTTGGTTGTAAGAATTCTGCATTAACCCGTAGACCTTTAGAAGTGAAAAGTTGTCTTGTACAACAGCATTTATGAAAGAGATAGAGGGCAAGGGTTATGATGGTAACTCACTGATAATTTGTCTAGACCATAAATTTTTCTCATTTTCATACTCTGACCTGAAATAGCTTTCAGGCAAAAGCATGAAATGTACGGACGTACAGGCTCAGTCTTGTGTTTCAGTAAAGGAGAAAAGCATTTCATCTAAGGCCTTGATTCTATTCACTAAACCACCCTCCCTTCCTTAGGATCAGCAGGGAGATAATCTTCTTCCACTACTTTCTTTAATTTCACTCATGAGCGTGAATACATCAGACATTTCACAGTACAAATTGGAAACAAGAAGAACGATTATTAGCACATTACTGTAGATAAAGAAATATATCATTTACTAGAATAACTTGCGTTCATGGAGCAGACCCTATAATACCTGATGTGGTATTGTGCTAACCCAAAAATAAACCTCTTGAAACATCACATTTTGGGTCTACTTGTTACAGCAATTTAGCCTATTTTATCTAATGCAATGCATTTTTGTTAATCTTAGCTATGTACCTTTTTCTAACCTTAATAAACTTTAATAAATAGTTCTTTAGAGTAATTTTAAATTCTGTGATTTTATAAAGACACGGTTTCAAAACCATGCAATATTTGTTGGCCTGTTCACACATGTGAAATATTCAGGACATGTTTGTTGGTTTATGAGCCCAGTTTTCGTTGAAGAAGGAAAACAAATTATACCAGAAAGTTACTTAAGAATAAAAAGGTAGACATGTCTTGTCCCTTTAATTACATACCAAGATATACATATATATACACAGCTGAAATCTATGTATCACTGTGGCACCATGTTATAAAGAAACGTTGAAAGTTTTTTATTGCTATGTTGTATACAAAATGTTAATACTTCCACTAATTATCTGCTTTAAGGGCCACTAAAGGAGAAATATACTTTTCTTAGGTTTAAGTTAATAGCTTCATGCTGTCGGGGGTTCTCTGGTTTTTTTTAATGACTGAATGTTACTAAAAGTAACCAATGTGAAAAAAGCCGTTGACTAAAAAGATAATGGATATCTGTAATGGAGGAGTATTTAGTAAGGAACATAAAAAGAGGACAGGCAGTTCAATAGCCTAGACTTTGGAAACCTGGTAAGCTTTGAGTTCTTTCACTTAAATGACTAGAATAGGTATATGGTAGAGATAAAATAAAATCTATCACTATATCTATACTAGTATACAGTGTGTGTTTGTGTATATGTACATAAAATCTACTACTTTACCTATAAGTGTATATAATGCATAGGTGTGCATGTGTGTGAAAGGTAAAGTACAACATAGTTAAAAGAAAACATAGAAAGGAGTGGTAACATTTATGCTTTTCACATCACACTGAGCTAACATACAATGAACATTCTTAGAAGAGACATTTAAGTAAAAAGAAATTCTCAGCTATTTGTGTGGATAACAGATGCCCACTAACTACTGTGAGTCCCAAATCAATCCATCTGATAATTTTTCTATTTTTAAGTAATATTAATCCCTTTCTACTTGATACACTTCAGTCTAAGTTACACTGAATCAGACTAATGGCATTACTAACTTGAAGAATTGAATTACTTCTGGATATAGGATTAACAAGGGATTGTAAGGTACCTTAGGATTTTTTAAGTCTTTTTATTTATTTCACAGTTATGTTAGAACTCAAACAGGGAAAATTGTTTCCTTTCCCCATCTTCCTTACCTTAGTATCTCATCTCCTCTTTTGGCAGTAAATTTGAAAACAATGAAAGGGATTAAGCAATTGATTGAATTTTTTCCCCTTTTTTCACTGGGAATCTACTACAGCTGAGCACATCATTGTGATAGTTATGTGTGTTCATTCTGCGGATTCTTATCAATGTCAAGTAAGTTAGTAAACACTGATTGCATTTTTTATCCAAAATATCAAAAAAATAGATTGCTAAGATCATAAAAATAATATATATTTTATTACCATAATGATAAAAATCACTCCTCAAAAGATCATATTATGGCTGGGCTATGGAGTCAGCATTATGCTTGGGCAAGTCAGCAAGAAAAAACTATCCAATGGAAACTCCTATATATTTGGTTATCAAAGTAACAGAAAAGAAGTATGCATTTTCCTTCATAATCTGTTTCCTCTCTCCTTACCCCATGCTGCTCCCTTATCACTATACAGGTGTATTACGTATGTGTTAATACATATGTTAATAATGTAAAGGTGCATGGTGCCTGTTCATGTAGAGTTGCTTCCACATTGATGCAACGTAACATAGTTATAACAAATGAGACTATGCCCCCTCCCAAGAAGCTGAGCTTACTTTAAGGGAATTGAGCAAAAAAGGGGGAAAAATCGAGCCCTGTCAGGAAGACAAGCGATGAGTAAGGACAGACCATCTGTCACTGGCAGGAACTTTAGAACTTCTGAATCTTTAGAAAAGCCTGACAATTTATCACCATGTCTTCCATCATTTGTCCTCAGATCTTTAGATGTGCTAAATATAAGACAATCGGAAGCAAAGAAATTGCCAGAGCGTGTATCTCAGTGGTTATAAATGTGGAACAGTTCTTACAAGCACAGAGGACAATTTAATTGACTAAACAATAACAGCAGCATGCTGTTTTTCACTCAACCTTGTGGCTTAACTAAATTAAACGTGTTCCCTTTGCAGGATGTACTAAATATTACACATTTATGCAAAGGGTTCTAGTGCTCTGTGCATCCGCAGCAGCTAAAATATCAGGTGTTTACTTTCTATTCCTGTCTGTTCTGAATTGTCAGGTGGAAACATGCCTGGGGAAGGACACCAACAGTTATGCTGGAACAAGGTGCCAGATAAATATGAAAGAGCTACTCGCCTCCTGGCTCCTCATCTCTAGCAATGCTAAAGATTATGTCAGTATTCCTGGACCTGTATTCTTTGGGATGCTACTTATACTAAAATCCGTAAGTGTTCTACAGCAGGTAGATTTAGAAATGCTAGCTTAGCCAAATTAAATACATGCCATTACTGCATTACTTCTCAAAGCTTTAAGCAGGTTCACATCAATATTGAAATATAATTGACATAAAATTCATATTAATATGTAATATTGTTTTTTATTAATATTGCAGGACATATGGCTTCAGACTTACGAGTATGAGCTCTAAAGTGAAAGAGTCAATACCTCCATTTGTTTACAGTGTGACTATGAGCAAATTGCCATCTCCATAAACCTCAGTTTCCTCATTTATTACTAGAGTAAATGCTAGTGCCTACATAATAAAATCATAATTAAGATTAAATGTAACAGTGGCAAACTCTCAATAAATATCAACTCTTCCATTTTAATTAGTATTCTTTATGAAATTCCAGGAGAAGATATTTGGAATGTAGCATCCTCCAAATTGATTTGATGATAGAAACCATTTTTTCCACTATAAATTCTATGGGATTAGTAGTTTTTGTGAAATGTAGACTACTTAGCCACATATTCCTAAGAGTTCTAAAATTTTATTGAAGCACCATTTTGTAACTTTAAAATCATGGTCTTAAAATAATCCTACAGAGAGAGTGATGACCAGAGGACATTTTCCATAAAACAATAGCAAATACAAAAACAAAAGTTGAATTATCATACATTATATAAAACTAAAATGCATATGTCATAGCTTTGGGCAAATAGTGATACTTGCTCTTTTCTCCTTTTAATCTTTTTTCCCCCTTCATAATTAAATAAAAGAAGATACACCAAACTAAACCACTATACTTCAATAAAGTATAAAAGGATGTATATTGTATATAAAGTTTACAGCATATAGTCGATTCTTAGGAAGAGATCAATGGATTTACAGTTCAAACGTCCAGTGCCCTGAGTGTCATGTATGAATAAACTGCATGACCACAAGGTTCTGCTAAAAAATGTAATTAATACTCTAATTCTCCAAAATGCAGAGTGAAAATATAAAACTCCAGTCATCTTCAGGTGCAATCAACCTGGGATTCATTTCCTTTGATTTTTATTTATTTATTTTTGATAGGTTGTTTTTCAATTTTCTTCTCTCTAGAACCATCAAAGCCACAGTACAGGGAGACACTGGGGTATTATTACTTGTGTAGATTCCATTTTTAAATCCCAAATATATCCAGCAGATGGCATCGGTAAACCCTCGAACTGATACTGGGTAACATGGGGATATGGTGAAATGACTGTCTTGTTTGCATTTCCCCTTGAGCTCAGCATGGGTCCCCAACTCTCTTCTGTTCTTATCCAAGCAACTACTATCTGCCATCCCACTCTGTGCCTTTTGCTTTAGAATCTCTGCTCTGATCTTCCAGCTGGAAGACCACAAATACACTCTCATCCAAATCCTCTTGCCATTTCTGCCAAAGTTATTTCATAAACGGATATGCTAGAATTATTGTTACTGCTGTGCAGTTGGGTCTTCCCACACCCCCTGGGAGATGGAAATGTGCCACCGCTGAGATCTGGCCAACACTATGCTACCTGCTATGCTTCTAAATGTGGAAAGATGGGCACTAACACACACACACACACACAAAATAGAGAATCTGCATTCATTGTATGACATAGACCGGCCTTCCTGTGTCCTAAATTACTGAATAGAAACTGAACAATGATTAAAAGTGAATTTGTGATTTCAACACTTTGCCTGAGGAGGATATAAATAAAGATTTGACAATTATTTCCAGTGCAGGGGACCACTGTGTACCTGTTTTAAATCTTTCTGTATTTTTGCTTGCATTGGTGTTCTTTTAGATGTTCTGCTATAGATTAAAGAGTACTTACCCAAAATCAGTTAGGAAAAGTAGTGTTTGTTGACAGACCATTCGTCCTTTGATGTGCCTGTTTTACTATATGCTAATATGTTAACCTTGGGCACAACAAGGGGATTGCATTCACATTTTTTTTTTAATTGTGTTTGTTTTCTAATAGCTAAATGATCCTTGACAGAGTAAATTGATTCTTAAGTATAACTGGCAAACAAATAAATACAAGTTCTTACTTGATTTTGCTCCAGATTTAAAATGATGATTTGGGGGCACATTGACACTTAATTGCTGGGTTTATGAAATGCAACTTTCTTGTTATCTTGGAGCAAATAAATGGGGGGGAGCTTCTTATAGAGATGTCTATGGATCACATCAAAATGCAACGTACAGGCTTTTCACCACTGTGAACTTCCATGCTTTGTTCTTTTTTTTCCTTCGTTCCTTTGATCTCCTCTCTATCTTCTCTCCTTGACAAAGCGTTTCTCAAAACTCAGACAGAAGTAAATGTCAAATCCTTCCCCAACCTTTACCTCCCTAACCCCAGGTAGGATGTCCCCAAGCTTGTGCTAATCCAGTGCTCTAAACAAAGCTTTATCCATCCTTAATTAAATTGTGTTTAGCTATGTAAGAGACTGTGAGCACTGCGTTGTGTTTTATGTTCCCCCTACGCCCTCTTCTCCAGGTGGACTAGCTTCCTTGCTGCCCTCCAGTACCTTCCTGCTCTGGCCCTTGCTTTGTCTCCTGAATTGTTCTTCCCAGAGGGAGACATGCACAGACACACAGCCCTCACCATTCCAGGTGGACCTCTGCATACATGTCACTTCATCAGGCGTGACTTCTCTAATCACTCACCCTTGCTCCCTCACCCCATGCACTTATCCCACAGGGCGCACGCGCGCACACACACACACACACACACACACACACACACACACACTTATTTACTGCCTCTTTTCTGTGTACGAGGGATATAAATTTCATTGCTAAGAATTTCATTTTGATCACTGCTTTCTACCCTTGGAATTATCGGTGATATATAGCTGAGATTCAGTAAAATTTGTTGCCAGGCACATTGAGGATTTTTACTAAATGTTGTTTGTGGAAAAAAGACAAATATAGCCCTAACTCATGTTTATACATCCATGGATATCCCTACTTTACCTAGGGCTNAATTTAAAAAATAAATAAATAAATAAATAAATAAATAAATAAATAAATAAATAGAAAATTACTTCACATTTGCTCAAATAAAGAGAACTTGACTATTTGTGTGGTAATGAAGTATGGAATTATTATATTCAAATTTTCTAAAGTCAAAAATCTCATCAGGAAAAAAACATAAAATTTGAATAACTAGGCTTGAGTTCAAATGCCAGATCTCTTTACTGATATGCAGGGATATTACTGACCTTGAGTCTCAGTTTCCTGATTATAGAAATCATGCTTCTTTCACGGATAGTGAGGTTTAAATAGATGAATGTATCTAAAGGACCTGGAACATCATAAGTATTCAAAAATACCAATCTCTTTCCTTTGTTAACCTCTCTCCCTTCACTCAGGTTCCTGCAGTATTTTTGACCCTATTCTAAATGATTGTGATACAATTATCCACTTTTGCAAAGTTCATTGAATGGTATTTACAGTCTATCTGTAATAATAAAAGCTAACACTTACTGAGTACTTTTATGTGCTGTACAGTAACTGCTTTTACGTACACAGTAACTCATTTAATGCTCACTATATTCTTATAATGTAACCACTACACTTAGGTCCACCTTACATAAGAAACTGAAGCAACTCACCCATGTCATCAAGCTGGGTGTGTAAGCCAGAATCGATAACTAGTAAACATCTTTCTTGTATAGCATTTTCATAGCTTTCTTTATATAAGTTTTAGAAACCATTATCTTTCTTCAAAATGAAAACAATTATAGTTAAGCTGAATGCTATATAACATTGCATGGTACACCCTGGTGTTTTATGTATTTAAACTCCACTGTATAACTTATTTGTATTTACCCTGCACCTGTGAACGAGAATAAACCATAGAAAAATTTGAGAACGCTGATGATTTTACACACCATTCTACTCCATGACCTTTTCCTTGAAGCGGTATATGAAAATTTGTTTTTATTTTAGTTACTCTTAATTCCATAGTCTTTTAGAATGTGAATAGTGTGCTGTACTGATTAAAGGACCAACATTATAGACCATGTCACACACACACACACACACACACACACACACACACACACAGTGAATATTGCTTAATCAGAGAAACAGTTATCTGTTCCTGCCTCTCTTCATAGCAGAACTTCTGATTATCAGATGAAGGGTCAAAAGCTTCTAGAAGAGAAAATGTACAATGTTTCTTATTATGGCAATGAGGCAATAAGGCCATTAAACATCTAATTTCTGCAGTTAGTTAATCAGTTTTCTACTGTTCTTTGTGCAACTTGGCCATATGCTGGGTTATCGATAACTCATCACTAGTGAAGCCACTGTAGAAGTATTACTCATTAAAAGACATTCTTAGTTCAATGTTTCTGTTATCCTTGGGTTTTTCAAATATTTCACAGGGACTCCGCTTTTTAGAATATCAAGAGTGGTGTAAAATGTTGATGATTCTAGACTCAAAAGACTTTGCAGAGGGAAAAAGTCTTCAAAAGGTCTTTATTAATTTTGATACACAAAGTACCGAAAATAAAAATAAGGAAATGCAACCTGTAGAATCTTATGGCCATATTTCTAAACTAATTGTTTTGGTCAGTCTCAAGATAGTTAAGCTCATTGGAAGTACATTTTGAATATTTCATAGAATTAAAACAAGATCTTCACACTTTCTGGGGTCTCTAAATTTATCTTAGAGTTTCTTTCATAAAAAGTATACCTTGTGGCCTACTATAAAAATTTTTTCAATGGTGTGGGACTTGACAGCATGGGCAGTTTCCAAAATTTCAAGCAATTGACTCTCCCGTCTGTGCTATTTCACTATGGTGAAATACAAACCATCTTTTTCTTACCACTGACAAATCACCTTATGGTGTTAGAACTGTGTTTAGTAACAAAATGTCAGTTGAAACTGAGGCACCAACTGTTAACTGCTCAAACAAAATGTCATTTGTAGAACAGAATTACAGAGTTTGACAAAGGACCCTGGGCTATGATCACAGCATGCAAGAATATCCAGAATCATCTGACACATTTTTGAATTTTCATCGATCTTAAACCTCTTGACAAATTATTATTTTTTTATTTTTTTAAATTTTATTATTTTTTTATTTTTTAAAATTATCTGTCAGTGTTTATAATTGTACAACTTCTACAACATGACTAGAGCTACCTTGAATGCCACTGACATTGTTCCACCTTTCTTAGTAATGGATCACGGAAATGGCTGATTTAGTGTTACTGCAAATTCAAGGCTTCCAAAACCTATTGGACATTTAATTCTAACTAGTAATTCTTCTACTTGTATACGTAGTCGGTGTTGCCCCTCCCCATTCCCCATGGCAGTGAAGAATTCAACCTTCAGCCAGCTCCAGTAGCCTATTTTCCTAACAACTTCACAAGTTACATTTCTCCTATTTAAATAAATAATGAATAAAAATCAGTATGTAGAAATGATTTCAAGCCCTCAAGTTCCTGCCCATCTAAAATCAAAAACAAAATAAAAAATATGAATAATAACAGCTAACATTTTGGGGGTGCGTATTACGTATATGAAACAATGGTAAACATTATAATATCTTTCACCATTTAGTTCCTACATCAACCCTTTGAAGGTAACTGCTATTATTTTTCCTGTTTTACAAATGAATAAATACTGTCTTCACTTCACTCTTCTCCTCTCATGACAGTAAAATAGGCACTCTTCCTCCAAAGAAGACTTTGGACTCTTCTATCTATCTTTTCACTAGAGCTCTGGATCTTTTTCTTCCTTCCTCCTTAGGGAATCTGTAACAACAGTTATTTACATAGTCGGTGCTTTCCACATCTCTCCATTTACCACCTTTGGGACAATAGATTTCCTGTCATCTCTCAAATGAGTTTTACAATCTTACCAAATATCACCTATGATTGCTTTCTCCTTTTACCCCCATTTACATAGTGATTATCCTGGCTTCTGTCCGCAACTCCCCACTCCTCTTTATTTGTCCTGTCTCTATATATCTTTTAGGCACAATTATCCTCATCACCTCTAACAGGTCTTCCATGATCACTACACCCCTCCCACCACCATAAACTCCTCTTATAAAATGTGGATATGAACTACCATCACTGAACAGATCTAATTATATTTTAATTAGTTTTTAAAAACCTGTCTATAGACTCTAACATACTAAAAGTTTCTTGAGGCAGGGATGATGTTTTATTTATTTTGTGTTCCCAACAACTAACTCTGGACCTGACTCATAACAGACATTAAATAAGTATTGTGGACTGGACTTAAACTATCCTATTAGAAAGTCACTTTGGCCTATAGCCTCTCAGCACATATGAATTGCCCTGCAGCTGCAGGTGAAAAGAGCTTCCAGAATACCGACATGTAACACCTCAAAATCTTGTACCTCTTATCTTCTCTGTGAGAAGACTTTTTTTTCCAGCATATTTGGCCACAAACAAACATGGCCTAGAAGTGGGGGTATGTTACCACCTCTGGAGATCAACTCTCAGTCAGTGGGGATGGGAGAAAGCGGATAAATGCCCCTGTCTTCCAGTAGGGGTGATTCTGAGGCATTTCCAAAACATGGTTTCTCAGAAGATTCCCCACAAGATTGAGCCCCATTTGTGCATATTTGTGATCCATTCCTGGTAACACGTTCTTGACTGGCTTTTCTCTTTCTCTCACATTTACCGCTTCCTCACCTGTGCTTTTTGGGACCGACACCCTGGTAAATCATCTAAACCCATGTTCTTGTCTCAAGATCTGTACCAGTAACTCAAACTTACTCAGCTTTCCTACATAAAACACTCAATATACTACAATGAATAGAGAATAGTTGCTATATAGTTAAATGAAGAAATTCGTCAGAAGTAGAAAAATTTTTGAGAAATTAAAATTATTCACAATCTGTCCATAGGAGTTGTCTTCCTATAATATACCACTGATATCTCTTATAATTTGAAAAACTTTGATGTCGCTGTGTACAGTGTATTGGGTACAGTGTATTGGGTACTGTGTACTGTGTACAGTGTATAGGTGATTCTCAAGGCTCGCATGCATTAGAATCAACTGGAGGACATTTTAAACATATTGCTGGGCCCACTCCAATAGTTTCTGATTTAGAAGTTCTGGCATGGAGTTTGGGAATTTGCATTTCTAGCAAGTTCCCAGTTGGTGCCTGTGTTGCAGGTTTAGTGAATCATTTTGAGATCCACTGCTTTACAAAAAGCCCTGGTCAGGAACTGAGTGTGATGACTTGACACTAATTCTGTATCCATTCAATTGCTTTGACAAAACCATTCAAGCTTTTGAGCACCTGAAATATACTAGACACAGTGCTAGGACAGGAGTTGCTTCATTGAGCAAGGCAGACCTGGTCTTTGTTCTAAGTGAGCTTTCAGCTGAGCCCCACTGCAGACTATTAGGAATATGAAAAGTACAACAGCGCTGCCAGTCTGTGGGTGATAATCCTTCACAAATATGTACCTCTCCAGAGGAGGAAAGACAAAATCTTTGTTTCAGAAAGAATGCAGTCACTTTAAGCCTATTGTTTAAACATTGTTACTTATTTGAAGCAAACTTCTTTGTATAACATTAAAGTGTTGCTATTTCTACCTCAATTAAATCCACACAAGTCATATACAAATTATTTCAATCACACATATTTTCCATATGGTGTGATAGGTTATTATTTATAAGAATTGAATTTTGGGAATTGGTAACCATAAAAGCTATTTTGATTTTACTACCATGTTTGTGTTTTTCCATCTCCAAGTGGTAAAGTCAGTCTTGAATAAAGGCTACAATTATATCCTGAAATACATCATTGAATTTGCCTGTTCATTATTATATGCCATTCCAAGTTTAACAGTAGGAATCAGTTCTGCTATGCTGTTAAATGAATTACGTGTCAAGGTTTGCTTTAACTAACTCCAGTCAGATAAAAAGAAAAGAAAAAAAAATATATATGTATCCTGAAGACTGCTCTAGGTATTTCTTTTAGAACTGAATTTTTATTAGGGATTATAAAATGGGTCTAAGGTGTGTTTCTGTCACTAGAATGGAGGCTATAAATGCTGTGTGGCACAACTGTGGTTCATAATTCAAAAGGTGGCCTGGAGATATGTGTCAGGACTTTCTTGGTCCATTATAAAGAGTTACATACTGATTTTGAATCTACCATATATTTCACTGATTACTTAAGTACTTAGCACTGTTTCACAGCATAGGTTCACATTTAGCCTAATTTCACAGTTTACTCAGGTCAGAATATGAAAGTAAGAGAGCAAAGATGGCCCTATTAGATAATAATCCCTTGGACTCCCTCAGGCCCAAAGACATGCGCTAACAGCTGCAATTCTGAGGGCCGCCTGTTTTCCTCCCGAGAGCATTTGGAAACATTCATAAATCAGGCTGGTTGATAAGCTTTGAAAGCCTTCCTTCCAAGGTGGCAAAAGTATGAGAGGCTTTCTTTTTCTTTTCTTTCTTTTTCTTTGTAATATTTTCTTTTTTAATTTTTAATGCTTATTTTTATTTTGAGACACAGACAGAGGGAGAGAGATCACAAGTATGGGAGGGACAGAGAGAGAGGGAGACACAGAATCTGAAGCAGGCTCCAGGCTCTGAGCTGTAGGCACAGAGCTCTACATGGGGCTCAAACTCACGACCGGTAAGATCATGACCTGAGCCGAAGTTGGATGTTTAACCCACTGAGCCACCGAGTGCCCTGACAAGGCTTTCTTTAAACATATTCTGGTAGTACCGTAAGAATTAAAGACAGATACACAATTGAAATAAATATCATTCTCTGATTTGATCATAATGTTTGCAATAGAGTTTTTTTTTTCTTTTACTGCTTTGTTTCTCTTTTTTTACAGACTTAATTAGTGTAACACAGACATATTGGTATAACACCGAGGCATATTTCAATACAAACGACATCATTGGTGTTTGATGGGATAAGGGCATGCAGCACTTGAGTTTAGTGTGCTTGTTCTTACAGACAGACGTGTTTCACTCTGACTTGCAGTATGATTCACAGTGAGGCGAGCCCAAGATGGTTTTGATATCAATAGAAAAGTCCTTTCCTCAGATCTACTCATCCCTTGCTTTTTAGGTGCAAAGCTGAGAAAACCAAAAGGACACACTGAATTGAACCTTACACTGTATGTTCTAAACGATGCACTGATGTGCTTAAAAGGTAATATATTTATTAGAGCAGGCCATTTTTACTCCCTAAAGATAAACCACGACTTGTAATAAGATTTTTGTAAATTTTCATTTTTAAAGTTCTTTAAGTGAGTTATAAACTTATTTTCAAGTGGCTCTTTTTCAGTGGTGGGCTGTTCTCATTTTGTTAAAAACACAAATGCTAATAAGATTATAAATTTAATTTCTGTGTAAGTAAATTACTATCCCTTTCTTCCAACATTATGGTTACATCTATAAGATACTAGTTCCAAATAGAAGAACTAAGTTTTATCCCATCATCATTGACTCTGCAAATGCAGAATGTGAAGGGCAAAATTTGGATGTTAAAGAGAGATATTGCAAAAGCAGAAAAAGAACGCTGAATGGTCATAAAAAATGGATGAAAGATATTTTGAGTATAAAGAACAATTTCAAGTTTGCATTTTGAACAGAGTGGAGAGAGAGACCATTTTGAAATATTGATAAAAAGTATATACGGAAAATGAACTTTGAATAAACAGAAAGCTGAGATTGACATTTTTTATGCAAATAGTTTCATATATTTTGAGACAAAGAATTGATACACAGATGCAGATTGGATTTAGACAGTTACAGCATGGGCCACAAAGAAGATACTCAAATCTGGATGTGACAAAAAGAAAAATCTAAGTAATGCCTTTACAGTTACTAAAAACTAATTTTAAACAATATTTAGTAATGGGGGACAGCAGATTCATAAAAACTACTGTGTGTAGTTTATGCTCTGTAAAAACATTTCTAATAATATTTAAATAAAATTTGTTAAAATTAAAAATTATATATCATTTAAGAATCATCACATGGGTTCACTTATATAAACAAATTAATGTTTCCAATTATAAGGACTAAGGTAAAAGGATATCTCTCCATATTCTAAAAGAAGGCATGCAGATGAAGAGGAACAGAGCTTGCTACTGAAGTTAAGATTCTGGTGCACAGAGTGGGAAGAAGCAGGTAAGCAGTTTTTCTTATCAACTGACTCTTTAACAGGGTTTACTTCTCTTTAGGTATGTTTTTGTCATAGAATAATGCCATTAAATTATTATAAAGGATCTCTTTAATTTCTTAAAATGTTTCTCTATTTATTTTGAGAGAGAAATAGAGACAGAGAGAGAGAATGCACTTGTGTGCGAGCAGGGGAGGGGGAGAGAAAGAGAGGGCGAGAGAGAATCCCAGGCATTTCTCTGTGCTGACAGCTCAGGGCCTGATCCAATGTGTGGCTCAGTCTCACAAACCACGAGATCATGACCTGAATGGAAATCAAGAGTTAGGTGCTTAACTGTCTGAGGTAACCAAGTGCCCCAAAACTTTCATTCTTAAAAGAGGAATAAAACTTAAAGGGGTGCCTGAGTGACTCAATCAGTTGAGCGTCTGACCTCAGCTCAGGTCATGATCTCACGGTTCGTGGGTTTGAGCCCCGCGTCGGACTCTATGCTGACAGAGCCTAGAGCCTGTTTCAGATTCTGTGTCTCCCTCTCTCTGTGCCCCTCCCCTGCTCATGCTCTCTCTCTCTCTCTCTCTCTCAGAAATAAATAAAACATTAAAAATTTTTAAAAACCCTGAATTTAAAAATAAAGTATGTACTCTTTTATCTTTTAATTTTCTTAAAAATATATATATTTAACTATATATANAATAAATACTACTTAGTAGAAATCATTAATTTGCAAAAATTTCTGAATCATTGTGTATATATATATATTAAAATTATACTTTTACTTTCTCTTACTTAAAGTTACTTTGTGATAAAGAGATTTCTGAAAATTCAAAGAAAATAATTAAGTCAAAGACTCAGAATAGCCAATGGGAATTGTGATTAAAACAATAACAGAAAAGAGAAAAAAATAGGTCAAAGAATGATCTAACTTTACTGTTAGGAAAGTATGTCATTCTGCTAAATAATGATTTTTTCCTCTATTCTAATTGTATTTGTAAAGGTTCACACTACTGGGAAAATCCAACTCTTCCGCTTGAATATGACATTGGGAAAGCTAAAAAATAAAGCATTTCAAGTTTAAAAAAAAATGTTCTTGAGAGACTAGTAAAATACATTTTAGGGTTGAGAGTTGGATATTATTTAAAACCTGGAATATCCCAAATATTTGTTGTTTGAAATTCAAATTATGATTAAAATTATCAGAGGGTTCACCAAAATGTCAAGGGTTATCCAATATGCCAGATTTCTGAATACAGCTGAAGAGACCATAAATCTTCAATAAAAAATAAGTTTCTCCTTGAAAGCTGAATTAAAGCCTCTTTATTAAGTCAGTGGCTAGTCCAATTTATAGAATTCAATAGTGACTTTTGAGACATAATTTAATAAACTATAGAAACCTATATTAAATTCTAAAAATATCAAAGATATAATCAGAAAGTCCATGTAAAGGCAGTAGAGTTTGTTGTTGTTTGAACAAAAGTAAAACAAAAATGCCAGACTATTTCCTTTCTTAACACATTTACAGTATGACATTAAAAAAAAAAAAGGGAGTGAGGGAGAGGAGAAAGTAGGTGATGGGCACTGAGGAGAGCATTTGTTGGGATAAGCACTAGGTGTTGTATGGAAACCAATTTGACAATAAATTATTTTAAAAATCAAATTCTATCTAAAAGAAAAGTAAAAATTTAAAAATAAAATTTTTAAAACTTAAATAAAATAAGTAAATAAATAAAAAAAAAATTAACACACAAAAAAAGAGAAAGAGATCACAGAGCTCCTCAAACTATGCAAGTTTAAAAGACAAAAGAGGGGGCACCTGGATGGTTCAGTCGGTTAAGCATTGGACTCCAGACTTCAGTNCGCGGGGCCCGAACCCACGAACCGCGAGATCATGACCTAAGCGAAAGTCAGACGCTTAACCGACTAAGCCACCCAGGCACCCCAATAAATAAATGTTTAAAACAAGTTTAAACAATAAAATAAAATACAAAAGATGGAAAAGTCAATTAGAGAAATCTGACATTTAGTTATTGTAAATATGCTGATCCAAAGAGGGTGACAAAATTGGGGCGCCTGGGTGGCTTAGTCGGTTAAACGTCTGACTTTCGCTTAGGTCATGATCTCGCGGTTCGTGGGTTCGAGCCCCGCGTTGGGCTCTGTGCTGACTGTCAGCTCAGAGCCTGGAGCCTGTTTCAGTCTGTGACTCTCTCTGACCCTCCCCTGCTCACGCTGTCTCTCTCTCTCCTAGAAATAAAAAAACAAACAAACAAAAAACAAACAAACAAACAAAACAAAGAGGGTGACAAATCAACATGAAGACTGGTGTCATTTCAGAGTTCAAGGTGAAACATATATTAGTTAGTATATGAGGAGAAAATTGCTTTATTGCAGGCTTTCTATTTCATTAATCATTTTCCAAAGCTACTGGTCTTCAGCAGCCAGGAATGGATATACTTACATAGGACTTACTGACTGGCAATAAATAATGATATTGAAAAATTCCAAATAAGAAATTCAAATCTCAGCATGATGGCAATGCTATGTATGCTAGCTATATTTTACTTTCTGTAACTAAACT